>NC_080688.1:50911160-51214190 GCF_030445035.2 Dasypus novemcinctus
GGAAAGAGAAGGGGCTGCTGGTGAAGGACAGGGAAGAGCTCTGAGAAAGTTTGATTTGCAAGGCTCTGAATAGCCTTTGGGCAGATTTGTCTATCACATTGTTGCAATTGGTGTTGCAGCAAACATATTCCCACCAGGGTTTGAACTGAGAGGGCTGCTGAAGAGCACCATCTGCTGGCGGGTCAAGGAAGTGCATGTGAGGATATTAAAAGTAAATAAATGAGGGAAGTGGATTTGGCGCAATTCATAGAGCATTCATCTACCACATGGGAAGTCCAGGGTTCAACCCGTGGGCCTCCTGACCTGTGTGGTGAACTGGCCCATGCGCAGTGCTGATGTGTGCAAGGAGTGCCGTGCCACATAGGGGTGGCCCCACATAGGGGAGCCCCACACGCAAGGAGTGTGTCCCATAAAGAGAGCTACCCCGCATAAAAAAAGTGCAGCCTGCCCATGGTAGCGCTGTACATATGGAGAGCTGACGCAGCAAGATGACTCAACAACAACAACAAAAAGAAACCCAGATTCCCGGTGCTGCCAACAAGAACACAAGCAGGCACAGAAGAACACACAGTGAATGGACAGAGAGCAAACAACTGGGGAGGGGAGGGAAGGGAGAGAAATAAATAAATGAATAAATAAATAAATAAATAATCTTTTTAAAAAAAGAATATAAATGAGAGGCTTTTGGGGACCTTTACAGCCTTCCCTCCCCAAGACCCTTGGAAGTGGGTCTGCAACCCATTAATAGGTTCATGGCCCAGATTTGAAAAACTAAACAGGTACAATCTTAAAGACCTAGAACAGATTGCACCAAGAATGAAATCACAGCGTAACACACAGCCTCCCACCACTAAAGCCACAGGCAAAAAGAGAAATTGGGCATCATAGTAAACTCACCATCATAATCAGATGCCTAGACACAGAAAAAAATTACAAGCCATACTAAGAAAAAGAAAGATATGGCTTAAGCAAGGGAATATATCAAAACCCCAGATGAGACAATTAATCAATGAGATTCATACAATTCTCCTAAATCAAATCAATGAGTTGAAAGACAATATGGTTAAAGAGATAAAGGACATCACCATGTTACTACAGTCTCTTCAACAAATAATGCTGGGAGAACTGGATATCCATAACCAAAAGAATGAACGAGGACTCCTATCTCATTCCTTATATAAGAGTCAACTCAGAATGGACCAAAGACCTAAACATAAAAGCCAGGACCATAAAACAACTAGAAGAAAATGTTGGGAAACACCTTCATAGATGGTGGTTTCTTAGACCTCACACCCAAAGCATGAGCAACAAAAGAAAAACATAGATAAATGGTATCATCTCAAAATTAGGTACTTTCGCATCTCCAAGGACTTTGTCTAAGGCTGAAAAGGCAGCTGACTCAATGGGAGAAAATATTTGGAAATCACGTGTCTGATAAAGGTTTCATAGCCATCATATATAAAGAGATGCCTCAACTCAACAACAAAACTACAAATGACCCAATTAAGAAATGGGCAAAAGACTTGAATAGACATTTTTCTAAAGAAGAAATACAAATGATAAAAAAATAATAATAAAAGGTTCAACATCACTAGCCATTAGGGAAATGTAAATCAAAGCTACAATGAGATATTTCACACCTATTAGAATGCCCACTATTAAAAAGATAGAAAACTATAAGTGTTGAAGATGATGTGGAGAGACAAGAATGCTTATTCACTGTTCGTGGAAATGTAGAATGGTACTCCACTGTGGAGGACTCTTTGGTAGTTCCTAAGGAAGATGAATATAGATTTGCCATGTGTCCTGGGAATACCACTACTGGGTATATTCCAGGAAGAACTGAAAGCAGTGATGTGAACAGACATCTGCACGCTGATGTTCATAGCAGCGTTATTCACAATTGCCAAAAGATGGAAACAACACAGGTGTCCATCAACCAATGTATGGCTGTGTATAGTGGTGTATACATTTGCTGGAATATTATGCAGCTGTAAGAAAAAATGAAGTTGTTAAGCATGTGACAACATGGATGAATCTGGAGGACATTATGTTGAGTGAAGCAAGCCAGACACAAAAGGACAAATACTGTATGATTGCACTTTAGGAACTAAATATACTATGTGAACTCATGGAGTTAATAACTAGAATATAGGTCACCAGAAAATAGAATGAGGTTAGAGAATGGAAAGCTGAGCATTAATATGTGCAGAATTGGTAAAAAGGTTGTTCATAAATCTTTGGAAATGAATAAAAATGGTAAAAGTACATCATCTTGTTTATATCTAGCAATGCTAATGTGTGGGTATGACTGGTTGAAAGGGAAAGTCTCAGGACATGTATATTACGAAGAAAAGCTTTAATAAAAGCAACATGGGACTGTATAAAATAATAAAACTTCATATGAAATGTGAGTATGGGTAATATTGCTTAGAGAAGACTGTTTTTCTTTGAAACTGAACAAATGTGGGTTAATGTTACAACACGTTAGTATCAGGCAAAAATACAACCAAAGCAAACTATGGACAGTCGTGTATAATAATATATTAATGATCTTCCATTAAGGATTAAAAAACAAATATACTTAGTGAAAGAAACTAGAATAAAGGTACTACATATTGTTTGACTCCATCTATACAAAATGTAAATACAAATAAATTAGACAGAAACAGAATAGCAACTATGGACACAGGGGAAGGATAGAGAGATTAAGAGGTGATTAGTAAGGGGTAGATATTTTTGTTTGTTTGTATGCTTTTTGTTTTTATTAGCAGCAAGATTATTGGAGTACTGAAAATGTTCTAACAATGATTGAAGTGATGAATGCACAACTATGTGATTATACCAAATACCATTGATTGTATACTTTGAATGGATTGTATACTTCATGAATTATGTATCAATAAAATTGATTTAAAAATAAAAATAACAGAAGAGGTTTGGCTAAAAAATGAAAAGGGAAAAAAGGCAAATGACTTGAACAGACATTTTTCCCAAAGAAGATATACAAATGGCCAATAGGCCTAATGATGCTCAACATCATTAAACACTAAGGAAATGCAAGTCAAAACCACAGTTAGCTACCACTTCATACCTCTAGGCTGTTTATTAAAGGGAAAAGAAAAAAGAAAAGAAAAAAATAGAAAATAACCACCATTAGAGAGGATATGGTGAAACTGGAACACTTATGCATTGTTGGTGGGAATGTAAAATGGTGGAGCCACAATGGAAAGCAGTATGACAGTTCCTAAAAAAGTTAAACATAGAATTACCATATGACCCAGCAATTCCACTGCTTGGAATATATCCAAAGAAATGGAAAACATAGATTCAAATAAATACCTGCACGCCATGTTCAGAGCAGCATTATTCACAATTCCCAAAAGGTGGAATCAACCCAAGCGTCCATCAACAGAGGAATGGATAAACAAAATGTGGTTGTCTTAGCTTTCCAGACTGCTATGACAAATAGCACACAAAGAGTGTGTTAAACAACAGAAATTTATTGACTCACAGTGTTGAGGCTAGAATAAGTCCAAGCAAGGTTTGCATTCTCTCTGAGGACTGGTATTCTGGTCCTGGTTGCCATCAATCCTTGAGGTTTCTTGGCTTGTATTTCTGTGTACCATCACATGGTGATGTCCTTGCATTTCTGGATTGTATGAATTCCAGTTTCTCTTTATAGAGCCTCTAATAATCCAGATTTAGGCCCACCCTGGTTCAGTTTACCACATTTTGACTGAAAATAACATCTTCTAAAGGCCCCACAGAAATGTAGATTAACTTTATTTTTTTTTAAAGATTTATTTTTTATTTATTTCTCTCCCCTTCCACCCCCCAATTGTGTGTTCTCTGTGTCCATTCACTGTATGTTCTTCTGTGAGCGCTTCTATCCTTATCAGCAGCACTGCGAATCTGTGTCTCTTTTTGTTGCTTCATCTTACTGTGTCAGCTCTCTGTGTGTGCAGCGCCATTCTTGGGCAGGCTGCACTTTCTTTCACGCCAGGCGGCTCTCCTTACTGGGTGCGCTCCTTGCGCGTGGGGCTCCCCTACGCGGGGGACACCCTTGTGTGGCAGGGCACTCCTTGCATGCATCAGCACTGCGCATGGGCCAGCTCCACGGGTCAAGGAGGCCGGGGGTTTGAACCGCGGACCTCCCATGTGGCAGGCGGACACCCTATCCATTGGGCCAAGTCTGCTTCCCTAGATTAACTTTAAGAACATGTGTTTGCTGGGGTACATTAATTCACATTAATATACCACATTACTATGCCACAGTTATAATGCACACTGTAAAATATTATTCAGCTGTAAAAAGGAATGAAGATGCTGATACGTGCTATAGCATGGATGAGCCTTGAAGACATTATGTTGAGTGAAATAAACAAGGCACACAAGGAAAAATACTGTATGTTTCTCCTAAATGAAATATCTAGAAATAGCAAATTCATAGACACAGAAATTTCATTAGAGGTAACCAGGATTTAGGAGAAGAGTAGCTGGGGGTTTGTTACTTGGTGGGTACAGAGTGATTGTAAATTTTGGAAACTTAGAAAAAAAAATTTAATGAGTAGGCAAGATGCTAGAAAAAAAGAGAATTTTCTTTGCTATGAAACTTGAAGTTTTAAAGAGAAAAATTACCTGCAAGGCTTTGGTATAAGTGTGTATGTACTGGGGTAGGGACCCCATAGTGAGGGAGGAATCATTTTCATATTTATTAGGACTGCCCATATTTCCCAAGTGCCTTCTAATAGGAGTAGTAATATTTACGAAAAGATTTACTGATCAGTTCTCTTGGCCGCATGTAAATAAAAGAGTGCACATTAAGTTTGCTTTATTTCAGGATTTCATCATGTTTTGGCAAGGGTGTGAATAAGACCTAAGGACATAAGACCTTTTGTTAAATCACATAACTCTGATCTTGTTTATGAGCTCTAAAATTAAATAATCTCCCATAAATACTAAGAAGGTAATTTTCCTATTAGTCTCAATGGCCCATAGTACCACCACAAAAGATCCAGTCACAATTCATTCTGTGACATGGGGCAGCCTGTCGGCTTGATTGGGGACGCAATGTGCTACTTCATGGGAGTTTCGTGACCTACAGACTCTCATGCATTTGGAGGGGGTAAGAGTAGCTGGAAGCACTTTGGCTGGAGCTGTGGCAAAAGCATTTACTATTGAATAAAGGAAGTACACTAATGGAAAAAAATGAAGACTGCAGCTCAGGGTCGGCAAACTTTTTCTGTAAGAACCAAACGGCAAATATTTTAGGCTTTGTGGGCTATAATATAGTCTGTCACAACTACTAAACTCTGCTGTGTGCAAGTGGACAGGTGTGGCTGTGTTCCAATAAAACTTTATTTACAAAATCAGGTGACTGGCCAGACTTGGCCTGCTGGCCACCCTTTACCAACTCCTTCCTTAAGCTGTGTTAATCTATCCCTTCTCTGGCATTTTTCTTTTTTAAACATATGTGTTATTATGTGCCAGGCCCTATTCAGTCCTTAGAATATTTATTTAATACTCAAAACAGGTTCATTATTATCCCCATTTTATAGGTGAGAAAACTAAGGCACAGAGAATTTGAGTAACTTTCCCAAAGCTGTACAACCAGTAAGAAGCAGAATCAAAATTTGAACTCAGGCAATCTAACCACAGAGACCACAATTTGCCACCCACTCTGGTGATGTAGTGAACTGTGCTAGGTTAAAAATTCACCTACCCTTCCAGGAACTCCTCAAGCTCTTCAAGTCTGGCTGGTACCCAGAGCAAATTATACTTGCTGCTGTTAGTCCAGATGGATTCCCAGGTTGATTCTAGTCCATGTTAGACTTCTAGAAACAGAAACATGGAGATCCTGAGATTCACAAATCCACCCTAGCATTTGGAAGCACTCAGAAGCCTTGTTAAAACTTCTAGACCTAAATCCAGCACCTTTTCCCAATTTAATGCCTGGGAAAAGTCTAGAATTTACTATACCTCCCAAGGGATAATTTGAGATACTGCTCTACCACCAAAATATGCTGTTTAAAACACTAAGACACTAGAAAATTGCCATATTTCAGGTAAAATTAATGAATGTAGAAATTTAAAAATTAAGCCCAAATTTCTACTATATTATAAAGTTATGGGTCATTTGGATAAAAAGAGATGATCTCTACACTGTAAGTAATGAGATACTCTTATGAAGTTTGAAATTTATCTCTTGTAAGCCTGAATAAAGTATTCAAGTCCTGAATATCGGTGTCCTCATAGATCTAAGGAGAGGAGTTCAATTTCAAGGTGCTGCTGGCCTAACATTCTTCACGATTGATCTTCCCTCACCATTGCATCATACTATCTGGATTTTTCTTTTGCTGAAAAGTTACCTATTTGGATAGGGTTAAATCCCTATCTAATTAAAGAAGAAAATTAACTGAACATTCCTCTTAGGAACATGGAAGCGTCCTGTGGTTGCTAAACAGAACTTGAAATGCTTTAAGATGGAGATTATACATTTAGTCAAGTCAGCAGTTATAAATTAATAGCTTTATGCAAGGATCTAGAATGTAAGTAGAATGAGAAAAGAAATTATTCTCTACAACAGCCACTGGGAAAGGGAAGTGGGAGTTTTCAAGTCCCATTCATAAAAGCCAAGCACCACTCCATAAACTTTTCCATGGCCTTTACAGCAGAGACAAGAAAATCCACTGTTTCTATTCGCTAAAAAGGCTTCAGTTTTCATGTCCTGTGAGAACAGAGAATGCCTGACCCTGAAGTGCCATACAAATCCTATGCAGGACTTTTTTTTTAAGTTAAAAAAAAAAGATATTTTATCATGCAAATGTGTCTTGTCAGCATAAACGTAACGTTACTCATAGGAAGGAAAACACGGCGCTATACTATTGTGATATGGATCCCTCATGAAAGCTGAAGTGTTCATTGACTGGGAAAGATATGAAAGGACAGGGGAGGAGGAAACTTGGTAGGCCTACTATGTGCCAGGTTCTGTGCTAGGAAATTTAATAGAAATTGTTACATTAAGAAAACAGCTCATTTAAAATGTTACTTTCCCTCTTCATGTTTGAAGATTGTTGGTTATCATTAAAAATACGTTCTCATTTCAATTGCTGTTTGGAAAATTATAGTTCTATCGCAAAAGCGTTTCTTTCTTATACACTAAACACCTTCATTTAAAGAAGACCACAGAAGACTTAGACGTAGCTCCAAAGAGGTCTCCCTATCAGGGATTTTCCTGTCCACTTATAACTCTGCAAGAGCGGTGGGGCCTCTGAGCATTTTTTTAAGCAAGCCCTTCCTTCCTATCTCTCATCCCCTGTTATGAATGAATAGATTTTTCAATCGGAGGACACGTGCGTGTTCATGATTGTGATAAATGAGGCGTGGCTTAAGTAGCTTTGCAAGCAGCCGGAATGGTCCCTTGAGAAGTCCTTTACACAATTAAGCCTTTGGAGCATCTGAGCCTGGTGCAGTATGTGACCCCCTCCTGCATCTGAGGTAGCTCCAAAGCTGCGTCATATTCTTCCCGCAGGTGCTCAATCCAGTCGCTCCCAATCCTGAGCCTTCGCCTGGTGACCTGGAGAGCTGCTTCCCACACGGCCATCCCACTGCCTTCTCTCCATACTCCCCACCTCAATTGTGCTGAAAATTCACTTTCCTTAATTTAAGCTGACTTAGTCTTTTTGTGTCCCTCATATCAACTGCCTTAGCTTAAAATAATTTTAAAATGAGGGAAAAACCATTTATTGAGTATCCCTGAACCTAGTGTCACACCTGTGCTCTGTTTAGGGGGAAGTCACATTTTTTCTCCATGGATAATTCAATTTTCCTCATTTACCTCCACAAGAACCTGATGCAGTATAAATTTCTAGTTCCACTTTACAGAAGAAGCTGAGCCTCAGAGATAGGTTAGAAAATGAGAAGACATTGATGATGATTCAAACCCAAGTTCTGACTTCCCAAACCCACTGCTCTTGACTGTTGGGCAGCACTGCCCAGGACGTTCTCTTCATCTAGTGTGGCTCACGTAAGACGCACGTAACTACATCCTTAGGAACTACCTTCAACTCTATCTTTACATGGTGTCTTTTTGAAAATCACTCTTGTAAGGATAAGTTTAGATGAACTGGTTCTTTTTGTTTTTAAAGGGTATTTATTTGGAGTAAGAGCTTACAGATACCAGGCCATAAGGCATAAGTTACTTCCCTCACCAAAGCCTGTTTTCACCTGCTGGAGCAAGATGGCTGCTGTCTGCGAGGGTTAAGTTCCCTCCCTTCCGGAGGCTCACTTCCCTTTCCTCTGTGAGCTTACTTCCTGGGGCTCCAGCTTAAGATTTCAGTATGAAACTCCAACATCAAAACTCCAACATTAAGAACCCTCTAACTCTGTCCTTTGCCATGCCTTTTATCTGTAGGTCCCCATCCACCAAGAGTGGGGGCTCAACGCCATTCTGGCCAGATGAACTGGTTCTTGACTTATTTTTGATGCCATAGAGTCGCCTGTGCTATGGCCGCTCCACCCAGATAAAAGCACACCCCACAACGGACAGCAAGCCTGGACGGCTCTCCACCTTAGGACAGTCTCCACTGATTGCTAAAATCCTTCTCAGTCACAGGCTAGTGTTGGCAGGTCATCGCTTCACAGATATTACCAGCAGCCCCTCCCCACTCTTTGCTTTCCTTTTCTACTGAAGTAAAATCTACCATTTCCATTACGACATTCTGCCCGTGGGGTAGGGAAGCAGACAGACTCTGTACACTACTGAGGCCCACGTCTTTTTTTTTTTTTAACAACGATTTAAAGATAGTGAGGGGAAGGGAGTGGGGCATATGAGAATCTCTTATATTTTTTATGTAACATTTATGTAACCTAAAGCTTCTTTAAAAATAAAAAATAATTAATTATAAAAAATTAAGGATTATTGTTTATTTTGAAAAAAAAAGTAATGTATGTAGGGGAGTAGGTGTAGCTCAGTGGTTGACTGCCTACTTTGCATGTATGAGGTTCTGGGTTCAATCCCGGGTACCTTCTGGGAAAAAAAAAAGTAACGTATATATAATTAAATTATGCACTTTTTTGCTTGTGCCCAAAAGGAAGCCCAGTCAATTGGATTGTTGATTTTAAGACATTGGAATATAATTTAAAATGCTTAAAGATGAAATCATATAACTTAGCCTCCCTTTAATCATTTGGAAGGATCCTCTGGGCTCAGAGTTAAACTGATGAATATTAATCATCATTGTTATATAGTAGATATGCAGAAATACAGAGGAATAGAGGTTTCCAGATGCTAAAATATCAATTATTCTCTTACTCAAGCACAATATTCTATGATGTGCCCTTGCATTAAAATGTCACCTGGAAGATTTATTTCTAAATGATATTGAGAATGTAGTGGGTGCTCAATGAATATTTATTTAATTAAAGGCCAAACTGAAAACCAAAGCTGCCAGATACTGCCTGAGTACCTTTTACGTACCCTTCCTTTGTCTCCCAACTCCCTAGCAGAATAAAGATTAAATGCCTAATTTATGTTTGAAGCAACTACATGTTAGAAGGCTTAATTCCATGTTAGTAAGTTGTATAAAATAACTAGTAACTACTACATCAGGATTTCAGCCCTGCCCTAACCTCAAAACCCACAATCTTTCTACCATCCTCTTCTCCCGTCAAATTTTACAATGGGGCAGGGGATGTCACTCAAGCCATTGAGCATCTGCTCATATAGGTTCAGTCCCTGGTGCCTCCTAAAAACAAAAACAAGCAAGCAAACGAAAAAGCCAACTCAGGGGAGCCCACGTGGCTCAGTGGTTGAGCTCCAGCTTCCTGCATATGAGGACCCAGGTTCAATCTCCAGCCCCAGTACCTCCAAAAAAATTTTTTCTTTAGAATGAAAATTAGATACTTTTCAAACCAGTCAGCGGAGGCAGGGCAAGCTGGCATCAGAGTAAAAGCAAAAAAATGGCTAAGTGGGGACAAAATCCTGCCTGAGTGAGCTGTTTTGGGAACCCACAATGCAGGAGGCTGCTGGACATCGATCCTGAGAGAGCAAGACAAGAGTGATCACTCAAGACAACAACAAGGTAATAGAATTTGCATAAAATTTTGGAAAATCAGGGGTTTGTCACTTTTAATTCAGTGGTTCTACTTATAGGAACTTTACTGTGTCCAGGAGAGGAAGGTAACTGGTGTCATAGCAGAACCACCCCAACATTTGGGGGGCCTGGGCTAAGAGACAAATGGAGGTCCAGTGACTGTGCCTGCCCCCACCCTCTCACCCCTCGCTCTGTCCAATGGAGCAAGGAGCTTATGTGTTAATACCCAAGCTAGCCGGCCTGGCTCCCTAGCCCTCCACAGCCCCTCCCCCAAGAGACACCCTGGAATCCAGGGAGGGGGACCACACAGGTCCAGAAACCGGGCTTGGGGCCATTTGGGCAGGGAATCCCAGGGTTTGGGGAACCTGGAGCTTGTTCTAGAAGAGGTCCACCTCTCCCTGCGAAGAGGGGTGTAGCATGTCCTAAGTCAGGATACAGTGCATGACGATGGCCACTGCATTATTTGTAACGCCAGTAATTAGAAACAGTGGAACAGTCTAACAGTAGAGGAAAGGGTAAGAGATGATTTGAAGCTGTATGTACCCCAGAAAAATATGTTCTTAATTTAATCTGTTCCTGTGGATATGAAACCTTTGTAAGCAGGACCTTTGGATGAGGCTACTTTAGTTATGGTAGGTCACACCTCAAACAGGATGGGTCCTAGTCCTATTACTAGAGTCCTTTATAAGAGAATGAAATTCAGATAAAGAGAGAAAATGCTACGGGAAGTAAAAAAATGAAATCGACAAAATCCTGAAGAGAAGGGAGAGACCAAGAGATGCTGCCACATGCCTTGTCATGTAACAGAGGAACCAAGGATTGCCAGCAGCTACAGTCTTCAGGGAGAAAGTATCACCTTGATGACACCTTGGTTTGGACTTTTCCCCAGCCTCAAACCATGAACAAATAAAATCTCATTGTTTAAGCCAAACCATTTCGTGATATTTGCTTAAGCAGCCTAGGAAACTAAATAATGAGTATATGTCTTTAATAAGGAATTATGAAACATCTTTTTAAAACTTTAGCCTTGGAGGTCATGTAGTAATATGGAAGACGTTTACTGTGTATTAAGTGAAATACTAAGTGAAACTGAACAGACAACTATGACTTTAACTGCATAAAGCATCCACTGAAGGAGATACCCTTCTAGGAATTTATCCCACCAATATACTTGTGTATCTGTATACAAGTGCCAGAATGTTTACTGCAGCACTTTTGTAATAACCAAAAATTGTAAACAAGTGCATTGGAATTCCGTAGAGACCAGGTAAGTACATTATGCTAAAGGTATGTATTTAAATAATATGCAGTCAGAAATAACAAGGCTGCTTTATGTACCAATATGAGATCATCTCCCAGAAACATTTATGTGAAAAAAGCAAGGAATTAAATAGTGTGTATAATATATTCCTATTAGTGTAAAATAAAGGTATTTGTATCCTTAAAAAAATAACACCAGAAAGAACTATTGCAAATGATAATTGTTTTAAGGTGTCAGGGATATGGGTAATGATTTTTCTTTATTTTCCAAACTTTCTTTAGTACTTTTGTGGCTTAAAGAGGAAAATTAAGGAAAAAAGAAATATTGGAATAAACGAGTGCCTGAGATTTAAGCAGCCATGAGAGAAATTTCCTAGTACCTAACCATTCTTTTCTGCTTTTGAATTCTGGGTCTACTTAAACTTAAGTACACTTGTGCATGTCACAGTCTTTATTGCCTCAGTTGTATTCAGAGATAGAGTGCCGTGATTTTGTTTGCATTAATACAATTATTTTTAGCATCTGCAAATCATCATAAAATGATGAATAAATATAGTTTCTGGGCTTAATTATTGGGCACTCTATAGCAACACTCAAGGGAGAAGACTTAATTCTAGAGAAATCTTTGATGTTGTCTGTGATTTCATACCTGGTTCATTTCTCTCAATAATTCCTGGCACAGTCTTAAATAAAATAAAGCTTTTTTGGGGCTTTATAACTGAGCCTTAATTTGCATGATTTTAACTTTAGACATTGTACTTCTTTTTGTATCTACACCTTTGATTCTTGATAACAATTTTGTCCTAGTAGAGAAATTAAGGCAGATAATGTCTATATCAAAAGTAAGTGGTACTATTTTTAGAAGACTGGAGTAGTAGAATTAGTTCATTTTGAATTGCCAGCCAAGGCTGAATTTCTACTATAGTCCTTGAATTCTAATAATTTTTGTTATTTTTTTCAAATTCTTGGTAATAAGAAGATACACAAATAATTTGCTACTATACTCTTTGCACAGATGAAAATGAAATCATCCTAGATTGATTACATTTTGTTCAGACAAATTGTTTGGGATTACAGGTTCCTTAATTGGCACATAAACTGACTTTTCACTGTGGCTTAGCTCCTAAAAGATATGACTCATTAAACTTGGAGAAATTATCTTGATTTATGCATACAGTTTTGATGTGCCCTTTGTGTTGCTTCATTCAAATTGGTAAGTACTCAAATTGCCAAGTTATATTTGCAACTGGTGTTCTAATTAGTTTGGGATGGCAGCTCATTCATTTGAAACACCATTATATGTCAAAAAATGGGTGTTGTATTGCATTTTTTTACCTTCTATTTTTTTGAAATTGAAATATCCCTGTTTTTTCAAGAGCTAGCATATTCTGTATATTCATTCTTGAAACTTAACCCATTTTTCCCCCCAGAAGGTATCACACTGATAATGGAGAGAGTAAGATATTTTATAGGTAGAGTTGTTGACTGGATTTTTTGTTTTTGTTTTTCCATGAAAAACATTTATTGGAGAAATCAGTTAGTTATTGCCAAAGACAGAAGTTTATTTGGTTGGATCAAGATGATATTCCATTCTTTCACTCCATCTTTTTTTTCCTTTCAGGTGTGAAATATTTTTAAAATAGTACACAGTATAATGAAGTCTTTGTACTGGGTCCGTGGTTTTCTCCTGATTGGCAAAGAGGTCTCCACTTTATCATAGGTTTCGCCCTTGTAGGCGTCACCTCACAACCTTCCTCTCTGCCACTATTTCCTGTAAGCCTATCGTCCAGTCTCTAGCTCTCTGAGACAGCTTGATTTGCTTAATTAATGTCAGAGGTCATGTAATATTTGTCCTTCAATGACTGGCTTGCTTCACACCACATAAGGTCCTCAAGATTCATCCATGTTCTCCCGTGTGTTAGTACTGTATTCCTTCTTAGAGCTGAGTAGTATTCCACTGTATATATATACCACATTTTGTTTATCCATTCACCTGTTGATGGGCATTTGGGTTGATTTCAACTTTTGGCAATAGTGAATAATGCCAATACAAACATTGGTATGCATATATCAGTTTGTGTCCTTGTTTTCAGTTCTTCTGGGTATATACCCAGCAGTGGAATTGCTGGATCATATGGCAAATCAATAGCTAGTTTTTTTAGGAACCACCAAACTGTCCTCCAGAATGCTGGACCCTTCTACATTCCCACCAGCAGTGGATGAGGGTTCCCATTCCTCTGCATCCTCTCCAGCACTTGTATTCCTCTGATTTTTTAATAGCCTCCAATCTAATGGGTATAAGATGGTATCTCATTGTAGTTTTGATTTGCATTTCCCTAATAGCTAGTGATGTTGAGCATCTTCTCATGTGCTTTTTAGCCATTTGTATTTCTTCTTTGGAGAAGCATCTTTTCAAATCTCTTGAGCATTTTTTCAATAGGCTGTCTTTTTATTTTCGAGATATAGGATTCCTTTATATATGTTGGATATTAGGCTTCTATCAGATTTTGATTACCAAATATTTTCTCCCATCTGGTAGGCTGTCTTTTCACTTTCTTAATAAACTTCTTTAAGGTGCAAAAAGCTTTAATTTTGAGGAGGCCCCATTTATCTATTTTTTCTTTTGGTGCTTGTGCTTTGGGTGTGAAGTTCATGAAACCATTTCCTATTACAAGGTCCTGTAGATACTTTCCAAATTGTCTTCCAAGGTCCTTATGGTCTTGGTTCTTATATTTAGATCTTTGATTCATCTTGAGTTGATTTTTGTATAAGGTATGAGATGGTAATCCTCTCTCATTCTTTTGCATATGGATATCCAGTTCTCCAAGCACCATTTGTTGAGAGGCCCAGTGGAGTGGGCTTTGTGACCTTGTTGAATATCAGATGACTGTATATGCAAGGATCTATATCCAAACTCTTAATACAGTTCCATTGGTCAATGTGTCTATCCTTGTGCCAATACCTGCTGTTTTGATCACTATGGCTTTGTAGTATGTTTTAAAGTCAGGTAGTATGATACCTCCAATTTCATTTTTCTTTTTCAATACATCTTTGGCTATTTGGGGCCTCTTTCCCTTCCATATACATTTCATAGTTAGTTTTTCCAATTCAGCAAAAAATACTGTGTTGATTTTTATTGGGATTGCATTAAAGCTGTAGATCAGTTTCAGTAGGATAGACATCTTAATGATATTTAGTCTTCTTATGCATGAACAGGGTATATTCTTCCATTTATTTAAGTTTTCTTTGAATTCCTTTAACAGTGTTATGTAGTTTTCTGTGTATAAGTTTCTTTACATCCTTAGTTAAAGTTATTGTTTGGTATATGATTTTTTAATTTACTATTATAAATGGTATTTTTTTTCTTAATTTCCTCCTCAGATTGCTCATTATAGGTGTACAGAAATGCTACTGATTTTTGCACATTGATCTTATAACCTACGACTTTACTCAACTCATTTATAAGTTCTAGAAGCTTTGTTGTAGATTTCTCAGGGCTTTCTATGTACAGGATCATGTCATCTGAAAATAGTGAAATTTTGACTTCTTCCTTTCCAATTTGGATGCCTTTTATATCTGTTTCTTGCCTCAGTGCTCGAGCAAGTACTTCTAACACAATGTTAACTAGGAAATAGGGGCAGTGATATTGGGCATCCTTGTCTTGTTCCCAATCTTAGTGGGAAAGCTTTTAAGATTTCACCATTATGTATGAAGTTAGCTGTGAAATTTTCACATATACCCCTTATCATGTTCAGAAAGTTTCCTTCTATTCCTATCTTTTGCAGTGGTTTTATAAGGAAAGGGTGCTGTATTTTGTCATATACTTTTTCTGCATCTATAGAGATGATCATGTGTTTTTTTCATTCAATCTGTTTATATGGTGTATTACATGGATTGATTTTCTTATGCTGAACCATCCTTGCATACCAGGAATGAAACCTACTTGGTCATGATGTATAATTCATTTGTGATGTGTTGTTGAATACAATTAGCAAGTATTTGCTGAGGATTTTAGATTCTAGATTCATTAGAGAGATTGGTCTGTAATTTTCCTTTCTTGTGTTGTCTTTGTTTGGCTTTGGTATTAGGGTAATATTGGCATCCTAGAATGAGTTAGGCAATGTTTCTTCTATTTTGATTTTTTGGAAAAGTGTAAGCAGGATGGTGTTAGTTCTTTCTGGAATGTTCGGTAGAATTCACCTGTAAATCTGTCTGGCCCAGGGCTCTTCTTAGTTGGGAGGTTTTTAATGACTGTTTCTATCTCTTTACTTGTGATTGGTTTGTTGAGATCATCAATTTCTTCTTTCGTAGGCTCCTTATGTGTTTCTAGGAATTTGTCCATTTCCTCTAAATTGTCCTCCTTATTTGCATATAGTTTTTCAAAGTATCCTCTTATAATAGTCTTTATTTCTGTGGGGTCAATGGTGATATTCCTTTCTCATTTCTTATTTTGTATATTTGCATCTTCTCTCTTTTTTTGTTAGTCTAGCTAAGGGTTTGTCAATTTTATTGATCTTCTCAAAGAACCAGTTCTTTGTTTTGTTTATTTTTTCTAATGCTTTCTTATTTTCTATTTCATTTAATTCTTCTCTGATCCTTGTTATTTCTTTCTTTCTTTTTCCTTTGGGGTTAGTTTGTTGTTTTTTATTAATTACTCCAAATTTGTAGTTAGGTTTTTGATTTTAGCTCTTTCTTCTTTTTTGATGCATGAATTTGTGGCTATGAATTTCCTTCTCAGTACAGCTGTTGCTGCATCCCATAAGTTTTGATATGTTATGTTGTCATTTTCATTAGTTCCAAGGTAGTTACTGATGTCTTTTGAGATTTCCTTCTTGGCCCACTCTTTGTCTAAGAGTGTGTTGCTTAACTTCCCTATCTTGGTGCCTAATCTGGGTCTGTGACCCTTGCAGATTTCCAGCTTCATTCCACTGTGGTCAGAGAAGTTATTTTGTATGATTTCAGTCTTTCTGATTCATTGAGTTTTTCTCACTGGCCTAGCATGTGGTCTATCTTGGAAAATGATCCATGTGTGCTTGAGAAGAATGTGTATCCTGCTGTATTTGGGTGTAGTGCTCTGTATGTATCTATAGGTCCAGATTCTGTAATATTTTATGCAAAGTCTTTGTTTCTTTATTGATCCTCTGTTGAGATGTTCTGTCTAATGATGATAATGGTGTATTAAAGTCCCCACTATAATTGTAGAGGCATCTATTCATCCACTTAGTTTTTCTAAACTCCACTTAGTTTTGCCTCACGTATTTTGAGGTGCCCTGATTAGGTGCTTAAATATTTGTCATTGTTCTTTCTCCTTGAATGATTACCCTTTTTACTAGTATGTAGTATACATCTTTGTCTCTTAAAATAGTTTTGGATTTAAAGTCTGTTTTGTCCGACATTAGTATAGCTTGTCCTGCCCTTTTTTGGTAAACTGAGGGACATCTAAAAATTGCTAAAAATTGTCATTTGCTGAATTTAAAGTCCTGAGCACTTTGAAATTGTGAGAACAGTGGCATGGGGAGTAGAAGACTTCACTTCTAGTTCTGGTCCTACCAGTAACAAGCTTTGTGAACTGGAGAAGATTACTTTTCATCCTGAATTTTGGTTCTTCATTTTTTTGGACATTTATTAAATGATTTCTAATGTTCTTTCTCAAATCTGATTTCTATGATTCATCTCTTGAATGGATCATAGACTTAAATGTAAAATGTAAAATTATAAAACTTATAGAAGATAATATAGGAGAAAATCTAGATGACTTAGATTTGGCAATGATTTTTTAGATACAACCCAAAAAGCACAAAGCATGAAAGAAAAGAAAGTGGATAAGTTGTACTTCATTAAAATTAGAAATTTCTGCAAAAGACACTGTTAAGAGAATCAAAACACAAGCCACAGACTGGGAAAAAATATTTGCAAAACATATTTGATCAAGGATTTGTATCCAAAATATACAAAGATTTCTTAAAACTCAATAATAAGGAATCAAGCAACCTAATTACAAAATAGGCAAAAGATCTGAACAGACAAATCACCCCAGATGATAAACAAGCATAGGAAAATATTATATGTCATAATAGAACTGTAAACTATTAATAAAACAACAATGAGATAACATTACACACCTATTAGAATGACTAAAATCCAAAACACTGGCAACACCAAATACTGACAATGATGTGGCACAACGGGGAACTCTTACTCATTGCTGGTGGGCATGCAAAATGGTACAGCCACTTTGGAGGACAGTTTGGCAGTTTCTTACAAAGTTAAACATGAGCTTACCTTACAATCCTGCAATCATGCCAAATGAGTTAAAAACCAATGTTTACCAAAAAAAAAAAAACCTGCACAAGAATGTTTAGCGCAGTTTTATTCATAATTGCCAAAAATTGGAAGAAACCAAGGTGTCCTTCAACAGATGAATGGGTAAACAAACTGTGGTACATCCATACAATGGAGTATTATTCAATGATAAAAATAAATGAGCTATGAAACTACAAAAAGACATGGAGAAACCTTAAATGCATATTGCCAAGTGAAAAAAACCTGTCTGAAAAGGCTATATTGTGTATGATTCCAACTGTATGACATTCTGGAAAAGGTATAAATATAGAGACAGTAAAAAGATCAGTGCCTGCCAAGGTTTGATAGGGAGGGAGGAAGGGATGGATAGGTGGAACACAGGCTTTTTTAAGACAGCGAAATTATCCTGTATGATACTGTAATGGCAGATACATGGCATTATGCATTTGTCAAAACCCATAGCACTATACAACAGAGTTAATTTACTTTTCTTGACTTAATTAATTTAGATAATTTCAGTTAGTTTAATTTAATTAACTAGTTTATGGTAATGTATCATTACTGGCTCTTCAATTATAACGAATTTACCTGTATTAGTCTGCCAAAGGGGTGCTGAGGTAAAGTACCAGAAATCTGTTGGTTTTTATAAAGGATATTTATTTGGATTAAAAAGCTTACAGTCCCAAGGCCATGGAAAGTCCATTCAAGGTACTATAAGAAGTACTTTCTCATCAAAGTCAGCTGCCACATGCTCAAGCAAGATGGAGGTCAATCTCTTCTAGGTTTCAGCCATCCCTTCTGGGCTTCCTTTTCTTCTTGGGGCTCCATAGGTCCAGTTTTTCACAGATCTCAGCTGTAGGCTGGCATAGAGCTTATCTCTCAGGGCTTTCTTTATCAGTCTCTACTCTCTTCTCAAAGTCAGCTGTAAGCTATAGGCAAATAGTCTATTTTTCCCCAGGGCCCCAGGATCAAAAATGACAGAGTTCTTTCTCTTCCTGTGTGTCTTCGTGAGTCAGCGTCCATTTATATCAGCCCACCAAGGGGGTAGGGACTCAACCTGAGTCATACTTTACTGACTTAGCCAAATCAAAGCCCTACTCTCAACAGGTAATTTAATCAAGAATCCCTCAACTGAATCCAATATAATCAAAGGATATCACCCAGAAGAGATTAGTTTACAACCATAATCTTTCACTTTTTGGGATTCACAAAAATAATCTCAAACTGTCACACTCCACCCTCTGAATCCCAAAAAGATATTACAATATTCCAAAGAACCTCGAATCATCTCAGTAGCAATGCTAAGTACAAAATCACATCATAATCAGTTATAGGAATACAGTTCATCTTAGGGCAAAGCCCCCTCTGGCTGTAGACCTGTGAAATTTACAAAACAAATCATCTGTTTCCATATACAAATGAATCACAGGCATAGGGTAAACATTTGCATTACCACAAGGAGAATTTGGGAGGTAAACAGTTCCAAAAACCTGCAGGGCATACTCTATTAGATTTCAAAGACTGAGAGTCATCCTTAAAAGGGTGATTCTTCTTTTCCTCAGGGCCTCATGGGGTCCCACCCTTTCCACAGACTTTCCCAAGGGTCATTTTCTTGGTTCCACCCTCATCAGGCATGTGGGTGGCCATCCAGCTCCCGACCTTACCCTATAAGAACATTGGGATGGTGGCCACACTTTCCCCAATATCTGGGGTAGAGTCTCAATCTCCTTCATATAGTGGGGTGTATGTCCTAATCTTGGGCATACAGGCCCAACCTCCTCAGAATAGTGAGGTGGTGACCTGGCCTTCCCTAATCTATGGGAAACAAGCCACCCCTCTCTGAGCAGTGGGGTGGTGACCTCACTCTCTCCAACCCATGGGGAATTTGCCCCACCTTCTCTGTAGTCTGGGGTGGCAAAACTCCCTGAACAGCAGGCTGGAACATCCACCCTCTTCAAATGCAAATGCAAACTCACCCTCTCTGTGCACATGGATGGGGTTCCTCTCTTGACCCAAAGAGATGTCTTAATTCCAGACCTCGGCTTCCATGGTTTTCCTCTTAAAGCTCTTTTCCCTTCCATATCTCCCCTCCATGTCTCTTTTAGTCCAGGCTGACAGTGGTTTTATTCATATAGATTTTCTGGAAAAAAAATGTTGGTTTAGCATGCAGGAAGCAGGGGTCCAAGGAATAAGAGAGTAAAACTTTCCGCAAGTCTTTCCTGGATAACTGCATTTTCAATCATGACTTACAAGTTCCAAGTTTAGTTAAATCCTCAAATGGGCACTATCATCTGGGGGCTCGATTTCCAAAGGCTTGGGATTCCTGGAATCAGTCTCTGGTTTTGTGTACAACAATTCAGTTCTCAACTTATCTCTTTCCTCTTGCATTTTGCTATAAGTTGCAAGGAGAAGTCAGGCCACATTCTCAAGTTTACTTTGGAAAGCTCTTCAGCAAATGTCCAATATCATCATTTTCAAATTCTGCCTTCCATATAACATCAGGCATTAATATTGCTAAGTTCTCTGCAAATTTAAAACATGGATCACCTTTCCTCCTATTTCCAATAATATTTTCATCATTTCCTTTAAAGGCCTTATCAGAAATAGCTTTAGGCTCCATATTCCTAACAGTCCCTGTGAAGCAATCTTGGCTTTTTTCATCAAGCACCTCAGAATTCCTCCAAAAAATACCCCTAACCCATTTAGAAAACCATTCCAGCATTTTTGGTAATTGCAACTAACTGTACCCCACTCTCCTGGTATCAAATTCTGTATTAGTCTGCCAGAGGGTACTGAGGCCAAGTACCAGAAATCTGTTGGCTTTTATAAAGAGTATTTATAAAAAGTTTACAATCCCAAGGCTATGGAAAGTCCAACTCAAGGTACCATAAGAGGTACTTTCTCATCAAGGTCAGCTGCCATATGTTGAAGCAAGATGGTAGTCAATCTCTGCTGGGTTTCAGCCTTCCCACCTGGGCTTCCTGTTCCTCTGAGGCTCCATGAGGCCCAGCTTCTTCCAGAGTTTAGCGGAGGCTAGCATAGGGCTTATCTCTCAGGGCTTCCTATAGCAGTCTCTACTCTCTTCTCAAGGTCAGCTGTAAGCTATCAGGCAAATGGATCATCTTTTCCCAGGATCAAAAATGACAAAGCTTTTTCTCCTCCCATGTGTCTTCTTTAGTGAGTGCCCATTTATATTGGCCTGAGTCATGCCTTACTGACTTGGTTGAATCAAAGTCCTAATCTTAATAGGTAATTTAATCAAGGATCCCTCAACTGAATCTAATATAATCAAAGGCTATCACCCAGAACAGATTAGTTTACAAATATAATTTTTCACTTTTTGGGATTCACAAAAATTATCTCAAACTCTCACAGTACCATACTAATTTAAGATGTTAATAATAGAAGAAACTATGTATGGGGGGAAATGGGGTATATGGGAACTCTCTGTATTTCCTGTTCAATTTTTTCTCTAAACCTAAAAGTACTCTAAAGGTAAACATCTATTATTTTTTTTATTACATCTCCTCCCTCCTGTAGATTTTTGCTGTTCCCCCTCTTTTGGATACAAATGCTTCGTGTTTGCTCTGTGCTCCTCAAAGTTCATTTACACTTGGAACCCTCTTAAGTGAGGAAGGAGCATTGTACAGAAGAGGAAAGGTAAATAATGAATGACTTCTCTTTCAAAATATTTATAAAGTTAAATGAGGCTCATGGCCTCACAGTTACCTTTTCCAGATCTAGGCCAGCAGGGGGAGATGTCCTCTTTTGTTAAAATTAAATTTCTATACAGATATCTGCTAGAATCCCAATAGATGCAAATATAGAAGAATCAACTATACTACTTATTAAGAATGTCTGTGGCAGCACAGGTGATATAAAGATGAACCTTGATGAGAAAATCCTAAGGTTCCAAGGCTATATCTTGTTATGTCCTGATTACTATTGTAGTTGATGCTTTGATTGGTGGGGTTTTCATCCCCAGGGAAGGAGTAACACCCTTTTCATTGTAGGACCCAGAAATTTACTATGACCTCAATTATGGCAGTATAATTCTATTAAGGCTTGAACAGCAGACTGTTCTTTCTTAGTATTACCATTGACCAATTTGGGTTTTAAGTGACAAAACAAAATGATGTTACATAATCCTTATTTACTTTTTATAAATTGCAAGAAATTCTTATTTAAATTATTGTTTCTTTAAATAGTTAGCAGAAATATTATTTTCTCTGAGTCTTACCAGAGGCTCAGAGACTCAAGAAAGAAAGAAGACTCCAGTGTTGTAATTCTCCAGTGAGAACACATGAAGTTAAATAAGACATGCTCAGGAAGGGAATATCAAATTCTTAGACAGTAGCACATGAGCAGAATCAGGGGGTAAGTGTGGAAAGGAAGGTGGCCCAGCTCTCTAGGTCAGGTAGCTCTCTCAGTGGAGAACTGGACTGTGTACTTGTTTTAGTTTGCTAAAAACTGCAAAAAGCAATATACCAAAAATGGGTTGACCTTTACAATGAGGGTTCATTGGCTTGCAAGTTTTCAGTTCTGAGACTGAGAAAAGTGTTCAAATCAAGGCATCATCAGGTGATGCCCTCTCCCCAAAGATTGGCTGCATGCAATCCTGGACTCCTCTGTCACATACATGGTGGCATCTGCTGGTCTCTGCCTTCTCCTCCAGGCCCCATTGCTTTCAGCTTCTGGCTGCTCCATCTGTGGCCTTCTCAGCTTCTGTGGTTCCTCTCTGAGTTCCTGTATTTCTGTGACTTGCTCTTTTTGTATTCATTGCATTGATAAAGGACTCCAGGAAGAGGATTAAGATCCACCCTGGGTCACATCCTACTGAAGTAATCTAATCAAAATGAAGGTCCCACCTACAATAGGTTTATACCCACAGGAATGGATTACCTCTAAGGATGTGATCTTTTCTGGGTCCCATAAAAGCCTCAAACTACCACAGTACTTGTCACATGTTCCCATCTATGAAATCCAGAAGGAAAATTTTAAAAATAAATCAATCACTAAACTTTAAAATAAAATCTACTTATTGTAGTTTTATAGTCAATTCAAATATTCTTAAGGTTATTTTCTACGTATACACTTAAATTCAGTCTATTAAAGTGGAATAATATGAATTAAACTTATTAACCAAAAATCTTAGCCCTACATGATGCTAAGCAATTGGTTGATTCAGTAGCAATATTTATCAGTACTCTATAAACAAGTTGGTGAGGTCTACTCTATTATGAGTACACTATAAACAAATTGGTTATCATATTGTGGATCAAGATTCTCAAAATAGGAAGTGGTTGTTGCTCAAGCAGTTGAACACCTGCTTCCTACATGGAAAGTCCCAGATTCGGTTTCCGTGCCTCCTAAAAAAAACAAAAACAAACAATAAGCAAAAACAAAAAAAACAAAAAAACCCACAAATGAACAGACCAACTGAGGTGAGCCAATATGGCTAAGTGGTTGAGTGCTGGCTTTGTAAATATGAGGTCCTAGCTTCAATCCTGGGCTCCCTGTACCTCAAAAAAAAGGGAGGGGAGGAGAAGTGGCAAGATGGCATTGGTTTAAGTGTATACTCACCATCTCTCTCTCTCAAAAAAATGGCTGAGAGGGGGCAAGATCCTGCCCGAGTGAGCTGTTTTGGGAACCCATAGAGCAGGAGACTTCAGGGCATCAATCTGGAGAGAGCTGGACAAAGAGATAAATTGCTCAAGGTAAAACCCCAAGTTTTTTGTTCCTGAGGCTGGAAACTGTGGGACAACTAAGCCCCACCCTCAAGGCAAAGCCCCAACTCCCATTAGCCACCCAGTGGAAGGGAGTGTTCTCCAAGAGTGGGAGGGTTCTGGTGAAGGATGGAGAGGGGTTTTCTTTTTATGGATTTGGTTGCCTGGACCCCCTTTGAGCTTTGAGGAGCATACCAACTGGCTGGAGGTGGCACCAGGAAGAGGGGAGAGGCAAATCTACTGAGGCAGCCCAATTTTCCTAACTGCCCTGGGATAAAGAAACTCAGCCTGGAATAGGGTGGAGTCAGGCAATTGAGTAGTTCCATGCTGAAAACTATCAAAGTTTCAACTCTAGGGGAGGCAGGCAGTAGGAAGGCTTAATAAGCTTCCAAAAACCTATTTAGGATCCTCTGGGAGGAGGGGTGTCTGGAAGAGGGTTGAGAGTCCTTTTCCTCTGGTGAGTTCAGTCTCTGGGTCCCATTTGAATTTCAAAAGGGAACTCAGCCTGACCTGGAGAGGTGAGGGGAGGTCCCCTCACAGAAGCTATAGCATCCTGCTGCCCTGGGAAAGAAATCAATAAGAATAGAAAGGGGGCAGGGATAGACAGCTAATCAGCAGGAATCTATCTAACCTGCCCAAGGGAAAGTGACTGGATAGCTTTCTGAAGAGCTAATTGACCCAATGAAAGACCTTAGTTCAGTGGAGGAGTTTCTACCTTGAATATAAGAGATCCCTAGTTCAATTCCTCACACCTCCAAGAGTAATGATCCACTGGAACAGCAAACATCCAACTGATACTTTAAGAAAAGAAAAACATATACATAATTTTTATATTAGCTTCTCTTGGGTCTCTTATTTTTCCTAAAAAAAAAAAGTGTTTTTTTTTTTTTAAATTAACTTAGTTTACTCGCCAAAACCTGCTTCAGATCCTGCAGAGGAAAGGGTAGTTGACTGATAAACACTGGCAGTTTAAGAAGCTCCACAGGGACCTAAGAGGGAAGGTTGTTCTTCCTTAGTTTTAGTTTGACTCATACTTGTATGTTTGTTTGTTTTTGTTTTCTGGTTTTTCTTTCCTCTCTATCCCCATCCCCTTTATTTCAATTAGGTGCTGCTGGCTTGTTTCTTATTTGCTATGTTTCTTCTTTCTTGATTTCCCCTTTTCTGTGTATACCAGTTTTGTCTACCAACACTATCTCTTTTCTTTCCTTCATCTTTCTAATTTCCACTTTCTGTTGTTGTTCTTACATTCCACCTCTCTTTGTTCAGTCCTCAATTTTTCTAGTTTTTATTTCTATGTCATCTATTCAGTTTTCTTTCTATTAACTTTTTTGCTTTTTGTCCTTTTTTCCTCTTTCCCTCTATCCTCATTATTCTGACCTTTTAATTCATCCTATATATTTTTCTCTATTCAGTTTCCCATTTCATTGTACGTACCCCACTTTTTTTTCCTATTACTTTATACTGCTTACATTAATTAAATATTCATTTTCCTAGGTCTTATGTGGTTCCTTTTCTAACTTTTACTATTATTATTACTATAATCCTTTTTCTTTTCTTACCTCTTTTGCTTTCACTGGTCCTTATCTTTTTCCTTCAAGGTAACATAGAAAACAACAAGGAAATAGAACAAGAACAAAGTGTCAAAGAGAAAAATTAACACACACAAAAAAACAGCTGCTAAATAAAACCCTAGAGTAGAGAGAAAAGCTAATCAACTGAATACACCCATCAAGATAAAAAGATGACCAGACAGTAACAAAAAATTACAAACCATACCAAGAAGCAGGAAGACATGGCCCAGCCCAGTGAACAAACTAAAAACCAGAAAGAGATGCAGTACATCAAACAACTAATGAAAGCTGTCCAAACAAATATCATGGATCAACTTAATGAAGGGAAGGAAGAGATTAAGGATATTAAGAAGATACTGGGAGAGCATACTGAAGAAATTGTAAACATACATTAAAAAAATAACAGATATGATGGTGATGAATGGCACAATCCAAAAAATTAAAAACACACTGGAAGCACATAACAGCGTATTTGAACAGACAGAGGAAAGAATTAGCAATGTGGAAGACAGTACATCTGAAATCAAACAGAGAGCAGAACAGATAGATAAAAAGATAGAAAAAAAATAGCAGGGACTTAGGGATATGAATGACTATGCAAAATGAATAAGCATATGCATTATAGGCATCCCAGAGGAAGAAGAGAAGGGAAAGGAAACAGAAGGAGTGTTGGAGGAAATAATGGCTGAAAACTACCCAAACCTATTGAGGGAGATAGATGTACATGTCCAAGAAGTGCAGCACACCCCAGACAGTATAAATTCCAACAGGCATACTCTAAGACATATGTTTGTCAAACTGTCCAATGCTCAAGACAAAGAGAAAATACTGAAGACAGCAAGAGAAAAGAAAACCATCACATACAAGGGAAGCTCAATAAGAGTAAGTGCTGATTTCTCATCTGAAATCATGGAGGCAAGAAGACAGTGGTATGACATAGTTAAGGTACTAAAAGAAAAAATTTCCAGTCAAGAATTCTCTATCCAGCAAAGCTGGCATTCAAAAATGGTGGAGAGTTCAAAATATTCACAGATAAACAGAAATTAAGAGAGTATGCCAATAAGAAACATGCTCTTCAAGAAATACTAAAGGGAGTTCTGCAGGTTTGAAAGGAAAAACAGGAGAGAGAGAGTTGGAGAGAGTGTAAGAAAAAAAGATAAATAAAAACAATATATGACATATATAAACCCAAAGAAAATATGGCTAATGTAAGTAATTCCTTGAGAGTAATAACACTGAATGTTAATGGTTAAAATCACCAGTCAAGAGACACATATTGGCAGAATGGATAAGGAGATATGAACCACCTATATGCTGTCTACAAGAAACCTGCCTTAAACCCAGGGATTCAAGGAGGCTGAAAATGAATGACTTGAAAACAATCTTACAAGAAAACAATAACCAAAAAAAGGTGGGAGTAGCTATACTAATATTGGACAAAATAGACTTTAAATACAAAACTACTGTAAGAGACAAAGATGGACTCTACAATTATAGTGGGGGACTTTAATACACCATATCACCATTAGACAGAACATCTTGACAGATAATCAATTAAGAAACAAAGACTTGGAAGCAGATGTGGCTCAACTGATAGAGCATCCATCTACCATATGGGAGGTCCAAGGTTCAAACCCAGGGCCTCCTGACCCATGTGGTAAGCTGGCCCATGCACAGCGCTGCCACACTCAAGAAATGCCATGCCACACAGGGGTATCCCCCACATGGGGGGGGGGCATGCACAAAGAGTGTGCCCTGCAAGGAGAGCCACCCTGCACAAAGAAAGTACAGCCTGCCCAGGAGTGGTGCTGCACACACAAAGAGCTGACATAGCCAGATGACACAACAAAAAGAGGCACAGATTCCCAGTGCCACTGAGAACACAAGAGGACATGGAAGAACATACAGCAAATGAACACAAGAGAGCAGACAACGGAGGTGGGGGAGTGGGGGGAGAGAAATAAATAAAATAAAATCTTAAAAAAAAGAAAAGAAACAAAGACTTGGAAAAATCATTAAAGGATATGGACCTAATAGACATATACAGAACACTACACCCAAATATAGCAGGATATACATTCTTCTCGAGTGCACACAGGTCATTCTCCAAGATAGATCACATGCTAGGCCACAGAAGAATTCTCAATGAACTCAGAAAGATTGAAATTATACATGCCAATTTCTCTGACCATAATGGAATGAACCTGGAAATCAGTAAGGGCCAGAGAACCAGATTAGGCACAAAGATATGGAAGTTGAACAACACACTCTGAGACAAACAGTGGGTCAAGGAGGAAATTTCAAAATAAATCAGTAATTACCTTAAAATGAATGAAAATGACAACACAACACATGAAAACCTATGGATGCAGCAAAAGCTATACTGGGAGGGAAATTCATAGCCATTAATGCGTATATCAAAAAAGAAGAAATAGCTAAAATCAAAGACCTAACTGCACACCTGGAGGAATTAGAAAAAGAACAACAAACTAACCCCAAAGGAAGTAGAAAAAAGGAAATAACAAAGATTAGAGCAGAACTAAATGATATTGAAAATAAGAGGGCATTAGAAAAAATAAGCAAAATGAAAAGCTCATTCTTTGAGAAGATTAATAAAATTGACAAACCCTTAACTAGACTAGCCAAGAAAAAAAGAGAGAAGATGCAAATACCTAAAAAAAAAAAAGAAAGAAAGAAAGAAATAAGGAAGGGACATCAACACTGACCCTACTGAAATAGAGTATCCTAAGAGGATACTTTGAAAAATTGTATGCTAACAAGATGGATAACTTAGAGGAAATGGACAAATTCCTAGAAACACACAAGCAGCCTACACTGATGAAAGAAGAAATGATGAACTGAACAGACCGATCACAAATAAAGAGATAGAATCGGTCATCAAAAACCTCCCAAATAAGAAGAACCCAGGACCAGGTGGCTTTACAGGTGAATTCCACCAAACATTCCAGAAAGAACTAACACCAGTCCTGCTTAAACTCTTCCAAAAAATCAAAATAGAAGAAACATTGCCTAACTCATTCTATGATGCCAACATGACCCTAATATGAAAGCCAAATGAAAGATGCCACCAGAAAGGAAAATTACAGACCAATCTCTTTAATGAACCTAGATGCTAAACTCCTCAGCAAAACACTTGCTAATTGTATTCAACAACACACCAAACAAATTATACACCGTGGCCAAGTGAGTTTCATCCTGGTTATACAAGGATGGTTTCACATAAGAAAATCAATGTAATATATCACATAAACAGATTGAATGAAAAAATCACATGATCATCTCTGTAGATGCAGAAAAAGCATATGACAAAATACAGCTCCCTTTCCTTATAAAACCACTGCAAAAGATAGGAATAGAAGGAAACTTTCTGAACATGATAAGGGGTATATGTGAAAAACTCACAGCTAACTTCATATATAATGGTGAAATCTTAAAAGCTTTCCCACTAAGATTGGGAACAAGACAAGGATGCCCAATAGCACTGCCCCTATTTCCTAGTTAACATTGTGTTAGAAGTACTTGCTCGAGCACTGAGGCAAGAAACAGTATAAAAGGCATCCAAATTGAAAAGGAAGAAGTCAAAATTTCACTATTTTCAGATGACGTGATCCTGTACATAGAAAGCCCTGAGAAATCTACAACAAAGTTTCTAGAATTTATAAATGAGTTGAGTTAAGTCACAGGTTATAAGATTAATGCACAAAAATCAAGTAGCATTTTTGTACACCAATTATGAGCAATCTGAGGGGGAAATCAAGAAAAAAATGCCATTTACAATAGTAACTTAAAAAATCACATACATAGAAATAAATTTAATAAAATGTAAATGACTTATACACAGAACACTATACAACACTGTTAAAGGAATTCAAAGAAGACTTAAATAAGTGGAAGAATATTCCCTGTTCAAGGAGGATAGGAAGACTAAACATCATTAAGATGTCTATCGTACCCAAAGTAATCTACAGATTTAATGCAATCCCAGTAAAAATTACACAAGCATTTTTTACTGAATTGGAAAAACTATGAAATTTATTTGTAAGGGTATGAGGTCCTGAATAGCCAAAGACATATTGAAAAAGAAAAATGAAATTGAAGGAATCACACTACCTGACTTTAAAGCATACTACAAAGCTACAGTGGTCAAAACTGCATGGTATTGGCACAAGGATAGACATAGTGACCAATGGAACCAAATTAAGAATCTTGATATAGATCCTCACATATACAGTCATCTGATATTCAACAAGGCCACCAAGTCCAGTCAACATGGAGAGAATGTCCTCTTCAACAAATGGTGCTTAGAGAACTGGATATCATATTCAAAAGAATGAGAGAGGACACTATTTCACACCTTATACAAGAATCAACTCAAGATGGATCAAAGATTTAAATAAAAGAACCAAGACCATAAAGGTTTTGGAAGACAATATAGGGAAGCATCTACTGACCTTTGTAATAGGAAATGGCTTTATGAAATTCACATCCAAGGCATGAGCAGTAAAAGAAAAAATAGATAAATGGGATCTCCTCAAAATTAAAACCTTTTGGACCTCAAAGGAGTTTGTCAAGAAAGTGAAAAGACAGCTACACAGTGGGAGAAAATATTTGGTAACCATATATCTGATAGAGGCCTACTACCCAGCATATATAAAGAAATCCTACAACTTGAAAATAAAAAGACAAACAACCATTTTTTAAAAATAGGGAAGTGATTTGACAGATAATTCTCTGAAGAATAAATACAAATGGCTAGAAAGCACATGAAAAGATGCTCAGCATAACTAGCTATTAGGGACGTGCAAATCAAAACTACATTGAGGTACCATCTTATACCCATTAGACTGGTGGCCATTAAAAAACAGAGAACTACAAGTGTTGGAGAGGATGTGGAGGAATGGGAATCCACATCCACTGCTCATGGGAATGTAGAATGTCTAGCCATTCTGGAGGACAGTTTGTTGGTTCCTCAAAAAGCTATATCTGCTATATGACCCAGCAATTCCACTCCTGAGTATATGCCCAGAGAATTGAAAGCAAAGACACAAACAGATATATGCACACCAATGTTCATAGTGGCATTATTCACTATTGCCAAAAGTTGGAATCAACCCAAATGCCGATCAACAGATGAATGGGTAAACAAAATGTGGTATATACATACAATAGATAATATTCAGCTGTAAGAAGGAATACACACACAGGATAATATGTATGAATCTTGAGGACCTTATATTGAGTGAAGCAAGCCAGTCATTGAAGGACAAATATTACATGACCTCTCTGATATGAATTAAGTGAATTGAGCAGACTCAGAGAGTTAGAGTCTGGAAGAAAGGTTTACAGGAAATAGAAAGGAAGAAGAAGGTTGTGAACCAACGCCCATATGGATGAAATCTGTGATAAGGTGGAAGTGAGTAGTTGTGCAGTGAAGGAATATAACAGGGGTATAGGAATACTATTGGATTGGGCTGTGCAAGCTTGACAGGGGGGATAGGGTGGAGAGATGGGTTGGATGGTCTGTGGAACTAGGGGGAAGGGTCGGGGGAGGGAGCAGGTGAATACTGGAGATTGGTGGGTACATGGTTGAAACTACAGTCTTGAGAAAACTCTTGGCAATATGACAAGGGAGGGTTACTGGTTTAGGGTGTTGGATGGGGGACATTAGGGACTGGACTCACCTGGGGCAGTCTTGTAGAAAATGTGTGAATGATCATTTTGTCATAGTGAGTTGTATCAGTGGGGGGAGACTCAAAGAATGAGTGGGAAGGAGTTGAACTCCCATACTGGGGAGGCCCGATATCATCTCAAACAGAGGGGAGGGTGTCTCTCGAGAGCATGGAAAGTTCCTAATATGGGAGGACAGACTAGTGTGTCAAGCTCTCAGTGTTGTTGCAAGTATATATGACTCTTGTCCTTCAAGGAGTGAAGCTTGGAGGTTGCTGTGGGCCCCGAGGGGAGTGGGAGGGAGGAATAGAAGAGATTGAAGAGGGGTATTTTGGGTGCAATGGAAGAATTCTGCATGATCTTGCAATGATAGATACAGGCCATGTTAAATTTTATCAAAAAGTTATAAAAGTGTATGGTCTAAAATGTAAACCATCATGTAAACTGTTGACCATGGTTGGTAACTATATTTCAATATTTGTACATCAGTTGTAACAAATGTAACATCCACATGTAAAAATGTTATTAATAGGAAAGGGAAAAACGGGAGGATGTTGGGTATAAGGGAATTCCCTATATTCTGTATATGACTTTACTGTGACCTAAAACTTCTTTGAAGACAAAATGGAAAAAAGTAAGACACTGGGGAGGTAATGAAAGAAAACACCAATGTACATACAGGGCAACAGATTTTACAGTGATGAAAGGCAAAACATCAAAAAAATTTTTTTAATATTTTTCATTTTTTATATCATTTTTTTAAAGATTTATTTTATTTATTTCTCTCCCCTTCCCCCCTGCCACCCCAGTTGTCTGTTCTCTGTTTCTATTTGCTGCGTATTCTTTTGTCCACTTCTGTTGTTGTCAGCATCATGGGAATCTGTGTTTCTTTTTGTTGTGTCATCTTGCTGTGTCAGCTCTCCGTGTGTACGGCACCATTCCTGGACAGGCTGTTCTTTCCTTTGCACTGGACGGCTCTCCTTATGGGGCACACTCCTTGTGCATGGGGCTCCCCTATGCGTGGACACACCTGTGTGGCATGGCACTCCTTGCGCACATCAGCACTGCACATGGGCCAGCTCCACATGGATCAAGGAGGCCTGGAGTTTGAACTGCGGACCTCCCATGTGGTAGACAGATGCCCTAACCACTGGGCCAAGTCTGCTTCCCTCATTTTTTTTAATAGCCCAATTTTTTTACTTTAATTTTAGTTTTTCTAAATTATTACGTATTTTATTTCATATGTTTAAATCTATCATTATTTCATTTTCCTATTAATAAAATTTGGCAATTTTCTTGGCTTCATTTTTTAACAAGTTTTGGATCACAGAAAGGTTACAACTGTGGCAGGGAAGACCATTGGTTTGGGGTGTCAGTGATGGGGGATACATGGGAGGAAGTTCACCTGGGCAAATGTTCATGGGGTATTGCCACAGTGGGTAGAGATTCACACAACAACTGAAAGAATATTGAATTCCCATCCTGGGGAGCTCTACTACATTCTCTAATGGAATAGCAACAATCTTCCAAGTACAGGGGCAATGACTAGTGAAGAAGGATGGTCCATTCATGGGGCTTGATATTGAAAATGATGCTTATGAACCTTTTGCTCTTGAAATTGCAACTTAACCTGGTATTGTAGGGTGCCTAAGAGTTACCTCCTGAAAGCCCCATATTGCTCAAATGTGAACTCTTTCTAAGCCAAACTCAGCAGATAAATGCATTACCATCCCCCAAGCATGGGACATGCGTCCTGGGGATGAACCTCCCTGGCACTGAGGAGTTACTACCAAGCACCAGCTGGTGATACAACTAGAAAAAGCCCTTGAATAAAAGGGGGAAAGTGTAAAGACAAATGAGTTTCTATGGTTAAGAGACTTCAAAGTGAGTCAAGGGCTTATCCCAGAAGTAATACTTATGCATATCTCAGTAGGATCTCATAGATAGCCAAAGTAGATACTACCCCAAATAGTGGGGCTCCTGAGGGCTCTGGAGACACCCAGGTCCTACGGTCATGGCAGATAGCTCCAGAGTTTAGTACCTTGCCAGTGGTCCCTACTTTGGAGTATGTTCTTCTGAGTGTGGAAGAGTTGGACTCAGATGTGACTTCTCTACACATGCTTCTTCTGTCCCTTTTATTTGAACCTATAATTGTTGCTGAAGTTGGTAAGCATATGTTCAAGAGACTTGAATCTCTGGGCTGTCCATGTGCCAGCTGGGCCCTGAGCCTCAGCAGAGTTGCAACACCTACACTCCAGTTAATTTAACTCACCCAGAACAACCAACAAGGAGGTGAGGATGGACGATCACCACATCAAGGAACCGAATGAGTCTACAACTGCAAACAAGAGAGTCCCATTCACCAGCCATATGGGATCGAAGCCAGCTCTTAATTAGAGGTGGAGTAGGCATCACCACCCCAGAATCCTTAGGATTGGAGAATAAAATACGGACTAGAGTGGACTTATCAGAATTCTACTATAGACTTACTGTGATTCTAGTAATGGAATAAATTTGATCATTGATGGGGAGACAGTGGCCCCTGAAGGTGCTAAAGTAAGGGAGAGGGAAAAAGAGGTGTAATATGGGGGCATTTTCAGGACTTGAAATTTACCTGAATGACATTGCAATAACAGATACAGGCCATTATATATCCTGCCATAACCTACAGAATTGAGTGGAAGAGAGTATAGACTACAATGTAAACTATAATCCATGCTTAGTAGCAATGCTCCAAAATGTGTTCATCAATTGTCATGAATGTACCACACTAATGAAAGAAGTTATTAATGTGGGGAAGAGTGGCAGGTGTGGGCAGTGGGGCATTTGGGAATCCCTTATATATTTTTACGTAACATTTTATGTAATCTAACTATCTTTTAAAAATAAAAATATATATTTTTAAAAATTAATTCTGAAAATATAAATTAGGAAAATAGAATACTGTAGTGTTTAAGGGCATGATTCTGGAGCCAGAATTCTGGGTTCAAATCCTGGGTTTGTCACTTGGCTGGCTGTGTGAACCTGAAGGAGTTCTTCATTTCAGTGAAGAGACTTGGTGTCTTCATGTTGTACAAGAGACAATAGTAACTTCCTTATGGGGCTGTTTGGGAGGATAAAACAGGATACTATGCTGCTTGCCACACAGCAAACATTCAGAACTATGAAGATTTGTTATGATTAGTCAGTGGATCTATAGGCTCAATTTTAACAGTGCTATGGTATAAAGATGATAAGGATTATACATTTGTTTTTTTTCCTTTAAGATTTATTTATTTATTTCTCCCCCTCCCTCCATTATTTGCTCTCTGTGTCCATTCTCTTCGTGTTCTTTCATTCTCATTAGGCAGCTCTGGGTACCGATCCTGGGACCTTCTGGAGTGGGAGAGAGGTGATCATTCTCTTGCACCACCTCAGCTCTCTGGTCTGCTGCATCTCTTATTATCTCTCCTGTGTCTCTTTTTGTAGTGTCATCTTGCTGCAGCAGCTCTCCGTGGGCCAGCACTCCTACACGGGGCAGAACTCCTGTATGGGCAGCACTCTGTGTGGGCCAGCACTCCAGGTGGGCCAGCACACCACATGGGCCAGCTCGCCACACAGGTCAGCCTGCCTTCACCAGGAGGCCCTGGGTGTCAAACACTGGACCTCCTATATGGTAGACAGGAGCCCAAATGCTTGAGCCACATCTCCTTCCCCATTTGTTTGTAATACAACTAATTAGTTCTTTATTTTTAAAATTTGTACCATAAGTGCTTCATCAAAATCAATCTCATTGTTTCCACTAATTTTGATGAAGTTTTCTGACATCACCATACAAGCTTCTTCATTAATATTTTTGCCTCACAATTTCACAACACTGAGTAATAATATTATCTCAATTGTAACTATTGGCTCAATCTTGTAAACAATTAGGTACATAATGCAAATGAAACAAAAATGACCAGACTAGGAAAACACTAAACTATATTTTTAATAGGAATGCCTGTAAAAGACTGCTTATAGCATTTCTGTGTGCTTTACAACCATATCTCCTGTGATAAATTGCCGGTTCCATGGATTGAAAAGAAAGGGAATTACAACTTCACTTGGAGATTTTCACAGAAGAGCACTTCGTAGAACAGTGTGATTCTTCTATCAGGAAAGGCGAGAGAGGAGAGTATGTCTGCCGAGCCAACCGGAGTGGCTCAGTCAACCCCGGAACTAATCAGGGTGAGAGAGGTGCAGCTCAATTGTCTACAACTTCTTTTTCACTTAGTTCAGCCTCATGAAACATATGCCTGTGATACTGTAAATGTCCATCACAGATGGACAGAAAAGCATGAGTGGTCTGATGGATATTATAAAACATTTTCAAAACTGCATTTTTACCTAATAGAGTATAGGCTATGCTCAAATCAGACTTTTTTCCCTGTTGCTTTTTTCACAAAATAAACCCACAATCTTCTCAATGATTTTCTCAATAAGAAACATATGCAGGGAAGCAGATGTAGCTCAAGTGATAGGGCCTCTGCCTGCCATATGGGGGACCCAGGTTCAATTCCTGAGGCCTCCTGGTGAAAAAGAAGAGAAAGTGTGCCTGCACGGTGAGTCAGTGCTCGCGTGACAAGCCGAGTTCCTGCACGGTGATCCCAGTACCCATGCGGTGAGCCGAGTGCCCATGCAGTGAGCCAGGTGCCCACGTGCGTGCCCACGTGGCAAGCCAAGTGCCCACACGAGTGCCCACATGGTGAGCCACTGCCTGTGCAAGTGAGTCATGCAGCAAGATGATGATGCAACAAAAGAAAGACTAAGGGGAAAGCCAACGTAAAGCATAGCAGAGATAAGGAACTGAGGTAGTACACTAGACAGGGAAACTCTCTTCACATCAGAGGTCCCCAGGGTCAAATCCCAGTCAATCCTAGAGGAGAAAAAGGAGAAGAGAAGACAAAACGAGAAATAGATACAGAAGATCACACAGCAAATGGACCCAGATAGCAAAAACATCAGGGCAAGAGAGGGGAAGAGAAGGAAAAAAAAAAAGAAAGAATGGTTTAAAGAATTTCTTTAAAAAAATATATATACAGTGGAACCGGTACAGCTCAGTGGTTGAATGCCTACTTCATGTATGTACAAGGTCCCAAGTTCAATCCCCGGTACCCCCAAAAAACAACAAAAAACATATATCTAAATGTCTGTTTTTCATATTCGCTCTTTATTTTGTGTTCTAGACAAAATAGATACTTACAGCAAGAGAAAATGCAGACATGACTGCAATGCAGCAGTAATTATGGTGTACTTTTTCACTATTTAAGTTGGATATTTCTTTACATTCCTGAAACAATTTTTAGGGTTTTTTGGTACAAGAAAATGCAGGTAGCATTTTCACAAAAATAAATGTACAGTGATGGGAAATACCATAAATGAAGGCAAGGCATGGCCTTCCAATAAATAATATTTGAAGACTGAAAAAGAAAAAAAAAACTGCAAGTATACCAGACACATTAACCTGCAATTTTATTTTTCACTTCACATGTATAATTTCCTAGTTTAATATCTATCATTGTAACTAATTTTAACATTAGAAACATGATATTCTTATGTACCACCATTTATTCCTCCATTCTACTCTGGAAGTTTTCAGGGTTTTGCTATTACAAACCATGGTGCCATAAAGAGCCTTGTAAAATACATTCTTAAGTACTGATGATTTTATTTCTGCAGGATGGAGTCTTAAAAGTGTTATGAATGAGACTGCTGGATCAAAGAACAAGCTTTCAGGAAGGAAGGGAGGAAGGGAAGGAGGGAGGGAGGGAGGGAGGAAGGAAGGAAGGGAGGAAGGGAGGAAGGGAGGAAGGGAGGAAGGGAGGGAGGGAGGGAGGGAGGGAGGGAGGGAGGAAGGAAGGAAGGAAATGGCAGCTTGTTTTCCAAAAATAATGTATCAGTTCACCCCCTACTTTCACCCCAGGAATTATGCAAAAAAAAAAAATGCCCATTTCCCATACCCTTACAGTCCATGAATATTATCAATCTCTTTCAGATTCCTCAACCTAATGAGTAAAAATGCTACCTTGTTTTATTTCCCTAACTAATAATGAGGTTGAATACCTTTTAATAAATCTACTGGATGTTTGTGTATCTTTTTCTGTGAATTACCTGTTTGTATTCTTTGCCCCTTTTGCTAATAGGGGCTTTGCCTCTTCAAAAAAAAATCAGATTGTAGAAGCACAACCTATTAGTGATTTATCTTTCAAATGTGTTGCAAATATTTTTTCAGTGTATTGTTTATCTTTTGACAGCATTTATGGCATTTTTACCATTCAGACACTTTAAATTTAAATGTAGTTCAAATCTGACTCTAAGCATCTGGGTTTTCCTTCTTGCTTAAGAAACTCTCCTTCTTTGCTCCCACATCCTACCCTACCACATTATAGAAATAGTCTCCTATAGATGTATTTGTTACATTTAGATCTTAGTCCATTCTACACATATGTATATGAATACCCATATCAAAAGAATGTACACCAATTTGTTAACATTGGTTACTTTATCTTTATACTGTATTATTAAATTCATTATAATGTATATGTATTGAATAACAAAGAGAAAACGAAGAAAGAATATTGCCTAGCTCTAAAAAAAAAAACAGTAAATGTTGGGGAGTGGCTTGAGCAGTTGAGCACCTGCTTCCCACATGGGAGGTCCCAGGTTCAGTTCCTGGTGCCTCCTAAAAACAAACAAGCAAACAAACAAAAAAACCAACTCAGGGAACTGATGTGGCTCAGTGGCTGAGCACTGGCTTCCCACATGTGAGGTTCCAGGTTCAATCCCTGACCCCAGTACCTCAGAAAAAAAACATAATAGTAAATGTAAACATTACCATCTTCCTTACCAAGCTGAGGAAAGGAATAAAATACAACTTCATTTGAGTGTATTCAAAAGACAAATATCACCCTAGATTTTAAATAACCAGTACTTGTATACCTTAGAATAACAAGAAAAATGTTTGTTTGTTTTTTTCCTTTCCCCATAAATGGTATAACCAAATGGAAGAATAAATAAACACATGTTCTGGAGAAGCAGATGTGATTCAAGCAGTTGAGTGCCTACCTCCCACATGGGAGGTCCAGTGTTCGTTCCCATTGCCTCCTAAAGAAGGCAAACAATGAGCAGACACCAACCAAAACAAATGAGCAGGGAGCAGATGTGGCTCAAGCAGGTTATCACCCGCCTCCCAGTTGGGAGTTCACCGGTTCGGTTCCCAGAGCCTCCTAAAGAAAAAACAGACAACAAGCAGACAACAGGCAAAAGAAAACACAAGCAGACAATAAGAGTAAACAACAAGCAAAACAGATGAGGGAGCCATCTCATGAGGGGAAAAATAAAATAAAATAAACTCATATTCCAATCAAGACGAAATGAACCTTCAGGAAGCGGCTGTGGCTCAATCTGTTTGGCTCCCATCTACCATATGGGAGGCCCTGGGTTTGCATCCCGGGGCCTCCTTGTGAAGGCAGGCTCGTCCACACCCTGCGGAGTGCCACCTGGCCCGCAAGCACCAGTGGAGAGCTGACTCAGCAAGGTGACATAACAAAAATGGAGACAAGTAAGAACACATAAGAGCGTGTGTGCAGCAAAAGGACACAAAGAGCAAAAACAACAAGCAATCTGCAAGGGGGGGGTGGATAAATAAAAATAAATAAATAAATACAGGCACACAGAAGAATGCACAGCAAATGGACACAGAGCAGACTGGAAGCAAGCAGCAAGGGGGGCGAATAAAAAAAACAAAACAAGTTAAAATGAACCTTTGACTCACCTAAAGATGACACTTAGGCTAATTAATAAAAGGGAGGAGGGGGCAGAAAAGATGATGATAACCAGCCCGAAGGAAAAAGAAGCACATAATTAAGCAAGCAGGTGGCCACTTGCAATTTAATGAACACTTTTTTATTTGGATTGCTGGCCGGACTAGGGAAGGTCTTTAGCTTAATCTTCTCCCTTGAGAGCTCTAGATGGCTGGATGCCAGGATTTGTTCAAATTAGACCCCTTTTCCTTCCATAATTCATAAAATTCCTAATGTCCATATCAAGCAAGCATAAACCAGGGTGCGCACTCCTTCACATGGCATTCTAACTAACTACTCCAGTCTTCAGGAAGACACTATTCGTACTTCAAAGATCCCATTTAAAAAGCAGGAAGTATTGGGAGAAATCCCACCTTCCTGTGGTAGATTGAATTACATACCCCAAGGAAAGTAATGTTCTTTATCTTAATCCACATTCCTGTGGATGTGAAAAATTTGTAAATAGGTCCTCTTAGAGATGTTATTTTTACTTAAAGTTGGCCAAATGAATGGGGGGTGGGGCAGGCAGCGGGTCTTAATCCATATTAGTGGAGGCTTATAGTGAGAAAAAAACCTGAAGCCAAAAGGTCAGAGAAAAACACAGGGAAGAACCAGAAGTCAGTGGAAACCGGAAGAACAGATCATCATGCAGGAAGCAAGCCAAAGGATGCCAAGGATTCCAGCGAGCCGGCCCCAGAAGGCTATAACTTTGGAAAAAAAGCATTTCCTTGCCAACTGCCTTGATTTTTGGACTTCTAACCTTCAAAAATGTGAGACAATAAATTCCTTCTATTAAGCCAACCCATTGTGTGGTATTTGTCATACCAGCCTGGCAAATGAGACACTTTCTTTTCTTACATATATCCTGAAGTTAATTTTAGCAGTATTTTGTTGACAACCAGCTGAAGGTAGAATCAAGTCTCAAAGAGAAACAGGGTGCTGGTTTAAGAAGGTGCCAAAATGCTTGGTGTATTTCTCAGTTTTGCCTAGAATAAACGTATTAGCTACAAAAGGGCTTCCCTAGTATGAACTAACTGCCCAATCAAAGTGTCTGTTTATTAAATTGCAAGTGACTATCATATATCAAAGAAAGATCTCTCAAACAAAACCATAGGTATTTCTGATAAGGTGTAAGTAGAATATATACATCTTTAAGTATTTTCTTTTTTTTTTTTTCCTTTCTTTTTCATGTAAACTTCTATAAAAACAAGGTAAAGGGAGCCAATGTGGCTTAGTGGTTGGGCACTGGCCTCTTGTATATGAGGTCCTGGGTTCAATCCCCAGAACTGGTGCCTTGGAAAAAAAAAATGGTAAAGATTCAAATGTGGCAGGCAGGATTATGGCTTCATCCATTCATGAGTTTTTCAAGGAGTTGCAGCTAAAAAATATTTAAATAAATAAAAACTGAGGGATTTTAATATCATTCTGAAGTTACTGCTATAATTTCTTTGGTTTTGGTTTTGCTTTTTGTTTTCCTTTTCTAGCTTAAAAAAATTCTGTATTAAGCCCCTCATAAGCCAAAGTTTTCTAAACACTATTTTTTCCATATTTGTATCTTTTTCATTAGCTGAAAGCTAACTAGCATTAAATTAAAGACATACAAATCAAAACTCATGTTTTCTCCAAATAACTTCACAAACATGTTAAACAAGAAAAAGAAGTTATAGTTAGGCACTGGGAGGCTCTAAGAATTTTTCATTTTTAAAGAATCAGATGTGACTGCCAACAATTCTGCGGTTTTAGTTGCTTTCAAAAGGAGGAATGTGATAATAACTCCTGAGTGGAATAATTTTGGCTGGATTTGATTAAATCTAAGCTTAAAACTCACAGAGAACAGCTTGGACTGCATTTTTTCAAGAAACAGCGATGCATTTCATCTTACTCTGTCCATGCCAGATTCCAGGCCTTTTCAGAGTCTGGCACTAGATAAGACACTAACAAAGCAAGCTGTAATACTCTGGGTGATATGAGTTACATAACTCCAAATCAACACTAATGAGTGTGTGTCTCACTAAAACCCTGCACGTGTAATTTTGGAAAGGAGAGCTAAATAATTCTATGGTCTTTTCCTTTGGCAAAGGGCTATTTCATTAAGCTCCTAAAGAGTAACCAGTGCAAAAGAAAATGGGTGACAAATTTTGGATGTATCCAGCTGGTGTTTTTGTTTGTATTCTATTGGCTTTTTCATTTGGCATTAAATTATCTCACATTCTCTAGAAATGTATCTAGATTTTGTATCCAATAACTTATGATTTGTTCTTGACATTTTCTGGTGACTTCAGGATATTTGATTTCAATACCACTGATGACAATCATAGAATACTTGAAAAGAATCAACTATGTGTTGGAGAACTCCAGGAGTCTCAGTTTCCAAATTTGAATCCAAAAATATTAAGAAATATTAAGAAAAGCTTGCTGTCTCTAGACAAAGGATCTGGAAAGGGGCAGCCTAGAAAGACAGACATTTTTTCTTTAGACAATAGCCTCTTTATTCTAACCAAATACCTTGGGAAAAAATACCAGCCTGCCCTGGTTACAATGGTTAAAGGCTGAATGGAGAGCCTGCACATTCATCCTTGCCCAGCTGTAATAATTCACCCAATCTCTGCCAGGTAGTGTCAGAGAAGAACAAGTGGGGAGCTAGGATTTTCATCATTGCTTTGTGGTAACAAAACTCCTTCCCCCATGTTATCAGTATAGACATGTGGGGAACCTGTACTCTTTCCCTTGCCTCTAGTAGTAATAAAGCAGTGCCCCCCACATGCCTCTGCCAGCATGGCATCAGAAGAGACCTGCTAAAATAAGATCCAGGGTAGTCTCCTAACAAAATACTCACAATGTTCTGGATATAATTTTTTTTTTTTAAATCCCAAGAACCAGGAAAACCTCAACTTGGATGAGAAAAGACAAATTAACAGATGTTCACACTGAGATGACAAGATGTTGGAATTATCTGATAAGGATTCTAAAGCAGCCATTATAAAAATGCTTCAAATCATTACAAACACACTTAAATGAAAAAAATAGAAAGTGTCTTAGATTGCCAGCAATGCTGTGAGCTGCTATGAAAAACACTGCACAAGTATTTATTGTCTCAAGGTTTTAAAGGCTATAAGTCCAACATCAAGGTCTTAACAGGCCTACTTTCTCCCCAAAGTCTGGATATTCTGGTGCTGCATTGCCACAATCCTGGACGTTCCTTGGCTTGCTTCTCTAACTCAGTCACATGGTGGTCTTTCTCTTCCTCTACCTGCTCTTCTGGTTACTGCTGACTTCTCTGACTGACCTTGTCCAAATTTCCCATCTTTACAAGGCCTTTAGTAATAACGAATAAGACCTACCCTTGTTCAAACTGACTACACCTTAACTAATAATATCTTTGAAAGATCCTATTTACAAAATGGATTCACACCCACAGGAACACAGATTAACATTTTAGCATGTCTTTTTGTGGAAGACATTATTCAATCCCCTAGAATGTCTCATAAAAGAAATATAAGATATAAAGAAAAACCAAATGGAAATTTTAGACCTGAAAAATAGAATAACTGAAATTAAAAAAAAAAACAAAAAACTCATGGATTGGTGTAAAGCAGAATGAAGAGGATAGAAGAAAGAATCTGTGAACTTGAAGACAGAGTAAAATAAATAACCCAGTCTGAATAAGTGAGAGAAAATGGACTGAAAGATGAACAGAACTTCAGGAACCTGAGGGGCTGTAAAAAAAGATCTAGCATTTATGGCATCAGAGTTCCAGAGGAAGAGGAGAAAGATAACAAGGTTAAAAAGCTATATAAAGAAATAACTGCTAAAAATTCACAATATTTGCAAAAGAATCTAAGTGAACCCCAAGCAGGTTAAACACAAAGAAATCCACAGTAAGATACAACATAGTCAAATTTTTGAAAACTAAAGATAATGAAAAAAATCTTGAAAGCAACAAGAAAAAAAAAGTTACCCATGTGGGGAGGGGCAAGGAAAGGGGAAAATTCTGTTGGTGGCATATTTTTCATTAGAAACCGTGGAGGGCAGAAGGAAAGACACAATGTTTTTCAAATACTGAAAGAACTATGAATGTAATATTCATCAGGAATAACCTTCAGGAATGATTGGAAATCAAGACATTCTCAGATTAAAGCAAAGAGATTTGTTGCCAGAAGACCTGCCCTAAAAGAGTGATTATCAAAATAAACATACACACACAAAAGAATGACTAAAAAATTTCTTGAAACAGAAAGAAAATGATAAAAGAAGGAGTCCAAGAATATTGAGAAGGAATAGAGAACAACAATAAAAATAAACATTTGGGTAAATATAATAGACTTTCCTTCACCCTTTGAATTTTCTAAATTGTATTTGTGATTGAAACAAAAAAATGATAACATTGTTTGATGTAGTTCCTAATTTGTGTAGAGGAAATGATTAAGACAATTATAAATGGAAAAGGCGAAGAAACTTAAAAGGACATGAGGTTACTACATTTTATTCGAGCTGGTAAATGTCCACATTATGGACTATGTTAGGTTATGTATATAAATAAAAATAACTAGAGGGAAGAGAATTTGGCTCAATGGATACAGCATCTGCCTACCACATGAGAGGTCCAGGGTTCAAATCCAGGGCCCCCTGACCCATGTGATGAGCTGGCCCCATGCAGTGCTGATGCGTGCAAGGAATGCCGTGTCCCCTGCATAGGGGAGCCCCATGCGTAAGGAGTGCACCCCGTAAGAAGAGCTGCCCAGCAAGAGAAAAGTGCACCCTGTCCAGGAGTGGTGCCCCACACATGGAGAACTGACACAGCAAGATGACACAACAAAAAGAGACACGATTCCCAGTGCCACTGACAAGAATGCAAGAGGACATAGAAGAAAGCACAGCAAATGGACACAGAGAGCAGACAATTGGGGGGGAAGGCAGGAAGGGGAGTGGAATAAATAAAAAAATAAATCTTTAAAAAAAACAACAAAACTAGAGCAACCACTAAGAAAGTTATACAAATGCATACACTCAAAACTCTATAAATAAGTTAAAATGAGATTCTTAAAAATATTTTAGTAGTCCACAGGAAGGCAAGAAAAAGAAACAGAAAAACAGTGAACAAACAAAATGGTAGATGTAACCCCTAGCATGTCAATAATTACGTTAAATGGAATTACTCTAAATTCACCAATTAAACAAAGATTGGCAAAGTGTATTTTTAAAACATGACCCAACTCTATGCTGCCTACAACAAACTACACACAACTAGGATGTCACTGAAGGGCATCGTGCCTGGTTTCAATATTGTACTAGAGTGACATAAGATGTGACCATCAGAGAAAACTAGGTAAAGGATAACCAGGACCACCTTACATAATTTTTGCAACTTCCTGTAGAATCTCTAATTATCTCAAAATAAAAAGTAAAAAAAATAAATTACCTAAGTTCAAATCTGGTCTCTACCATTCCCTGTGTAAATTTGGGCTCATTTAACCAATCTGTGCCTTGTTTTTGTCATCCATAAAATGAGAACAGTATCTACCAAATAATGGTAAGACATAATCAAAACAATACATTAGTGGTCTGTGAGTAATAAGTGATTACTTCTGTATTTCTCATTTTCCTGTGTTGGAGAGCTAGGCAAGACCAAGCCTTCTTTTATCTTTGATTCTTTACAGGATCTTGTTCATATTCAAATTGTTCATATTCATCTATTATCTGGGAGCCTACATGACCAATCAATTTTTCTAAGCATCTTTCCAACACATCTATGGAAATGTTGGCATGCAGGATGAACACAGGGTAGACACTGAGCATAGTAAGGTGCAGGCATGGGCAACTCTACATTCTGACTTAATCAACATCTTACCTTAAGAATCAATATATGTCTCCCAAAGCACAGGCCGTTTACAACCCTGTATTATTAACTGAACAAAAATAAACAAAAACATATTAGAGTTTAATAACTAAAAAAATGTTTAGGAAAAGGAGCACATGAATAGGAACAGACCAGGAAGCCAAGATAAATTGTGTTATAACAATTTGATAGCTCCTTGGGGAAAAAGTTGTTGGATTTACATTCTATGCTAGGATAAATTCTAAATGTATTGAGGCTTAGATATGAAAAATAAAACAATGAAAGTACCAGAAGAAAATGAGAAACTTCCTTTATAGCCTGGAAGTAGGGAAAGCTCTTCTAACAATGACAAAAAAAAAAAAACAGAAGCCATAAAAGAAACAATTGATAAAAGTGGCTACGTGAAAATCAAAAGGTTGTACATGACATAAAATATCAAAGTCAAAAAACAAAGAATACATGAGATAAAAATATTTAAGGTAAACAATAAGAAAAGATCAATAATCCTATTTTAAAATTTACATGGTTATTCCTTGTACCATTGTTTATAAGAGCAAAAGATTGGGAACAATCTGAATATCCATCAATAGTAGGCTGAATGATTGAAAAAACTATAGTTTTATAAATTTCACACGGTAGAGTATTATGAAGTTCTAAAACAGCAACAACAACAAGGAAGATCTTTTTGAGTAAAGGGGGAAATTAGAAGATACTTTATTTGTTTATTATGCATAAAGAAACTCTGGAATGATATATGACAGATTAATTATACTAGCTATTGAGGGAGTGGGCAGGTAGGTGGGAAATGGACAGAAAAGGAAAATTTTTCATATTATAACTTTTGATATTTTTGAACTATTAAAAAATTTGTAAAAAAAAGCAAAAATAAAGATAACTGTTAAGGAGGTTAGGAAAAGATTATTGTGTTTTTTATTTTAATCTCCATTTAAAAAGGCATTCCAAGTGATATTTTTAGACTAGAAACATCCTGGAAAATACCTACTAATCAGAGTCTTAAGATACTACAAAGAATCTCTGAGTCAAAATGTTGAAAATTGACTTCCCTTTCAACAGTCTAAGAAAATAGCTAAAATGTACTTTAAAATATGAATAATAAAATATTTTAGCAATTTTAAAGGCTTTAACAACTTGTACCTTATCAAATTCTGAGATGTAGCAATGCCACACTATTTTAAAGAAACATAAAATACAGGACAAAGACACCAATGAGCATGGGTAATTGGCAAAGGAGGAGAAGTAAGTGGATTTTGCAGTAAGCGCATGACTAGTAGAAAAATATCAAAAACCTACGTTTTATTATAGCAGTAATTTAAAGTTTGAGAGAAATGTTCCAACATCTCATTGTCCAAATCCACATCTATTGGGTGTATATATAGTGTTCGTTTGTTTTAATTGACTGATTGACTGGTGGGTGAATTAAATTTATTCGTTCATTCATTCCAGGTTCATAACTTTCCTTTTCATTTTATATAAAATAAATTTTGAAGTAGAAGGGAATTATATTCTCAAAACTTACAAACCTGTACAGATGAAAAATTTCAATTTAAAGTTAAAAAGCAGTTTTGGAGTAAGGAATTTAAAATTTTTTGTGGTAATGAACACAACACTGTGATTTTTACTAAAACACATTGACTGTGAAGTTAAAAAGCAGTTCTTGGCAACTCACCCTGCAGCATGCTCACAGTCCATGTCTAGGACTGTGTACTCGTCTCTTATTTCTTAATAATCTCTTTACTCCCTTGCCTACCTATGGCATGTCCTTAAATCCTTTTATGCAACAGGAGCCAAGAACCTAGAAGCCCAGAACCCAGAGTCTTCCACCAGCATATTTGGTGAGCCAAGCCAGTAGATAAGGAGGCAAGTAACGACCCCCAACTCTGCCAAAGACTGGTGAGTTTTTAATTAAATCCTGCCTGTGCCCTCTTTTGCCTCTGCCCAAGACTCTCACCCTGGGCCGTGTTTGTTCCTTACTCAGCCCCCAGGAGGCCCTACAGTTGTTCCTATTAATCCATTACCTCCAGGCCTTGAGGCTGTTCGCCTGTTAGCCATACATCAGCCTCTGCTCTCAGTGCCTCTTAATGTCTGATTTAACTGCAAACTTGGTCGCTGGAAGTGGTCTCTCTCACAGTCAAGCCTTCTAAGACCTCTGCAATAGTAGGCCAAAAGAAAGATTTCAAGCCAGCCCCTTTTTAGGAAGAATCATGTGGTTTGGTAGCTTTGGTCAAGAACTTAGTGTTACCAGATTTTATTTAGGTTCTTGGCTATGCTGCAGAAATGAATTTCAAGAGCACACCAGGTGAGTTAGGCCAGTAATTTATTCAGGTAGGGAGGGAAGAGAAATGGGAGAAAATAACAGATCAGGGGTCCCAAGTAGAGAGGAAGGGGGTGGAAAGTGATAAAGAGGAGCTGATTTACAGGCTACGATTTCCCATTATAGGTTATAAATGCCCGGGTTTTACTTGCATGGTGACTCAAGTGGGGGAGAAGCAGCTGGAGTCTGGGGCCAGAGGCAAGAGAGCACAGAGAGCTCACTTAGGCCTTGCACCTGGCTTTTGAACTGCTAATTATCCCACCCCTTTGCTAATGGCCTGGGAGGAATTCCAGCTGTTTACTGTTTTGATTGCTTATTTCCCCCATCAGTCTCCCAGGAGGGCCCAGTGATAAAGTCCTTGGGGAATACACAGGGCTTCTCCTGGCTTCTGGGGGAAGTCTTCTGAGTGGCAGAATCTTGGGGAGTCTTCCAGCAGCCATCTTGGGGTTGCTGATGTCCACTTGGACTTCTTGCCAGGTACCAGATCTATCTATTAATTCCCTGTCTTCAGCCTGCTTCACTTGGTCTGGACATCTCCCAAGACCTATTTCGCCCTGGGGATGCCCAGGTGCATGGTCTCCGCAATTTCTAGGATGCCAGGAACCTCAGAAGCAACTCCAAAAGTGCTGTAAGACTTAAGCACCTTGGGCACTTCAGTTTGGAGGACTGGGATCTAGGATGACAGATTGACTGGCAGACTTTTTTCCATTTCTCCCTAGAACAATGGTGGTTTCTCTAGCATTCCAGCAGACTCCTAATGGAATGCCTTCCACAGAGACAAGTAATGCTCTCAAGGAATTGGGACAACCTGCCTACTGATGGTCTGAACGGGAGAGGCTAATCTTTTTGCCACGCCATGTGGCTGCAGTATCACCAAGTGTGGCCTCTGCATGGGACCCTGAATTCCTGTTAAACCTGTGTTAGAGAGACAGAGAGGACAGGCAAATGTGAGGGCCAGAGACCACATGGTCCTATCTCCTTAGAGGATGAGTAAAATGCACTACTAAACCAGTCAATTATAAGCTCAGGGAAATTTTTCAAAGGCAGAACCTCAAAACCCAGCCAGTATGCCTCAGATATCTGTTGGACGCTGCAGAAACTTTCCCTGGGCCACCAAACTTCCATTAACAGTTCCATTAAAAACAGCCTTCTCAGTTTTCAACAATACAGACCAGGGAAGTGGATTTGGCCCAATGGATAGGGCCTCTGCCTACCACATGGGATTCAAACCCAGGGCCTCCTGACCCGTGTGATGAGCTGGCCCACGTGCAGTGCTGATGCACGCAAGGAGTACCAATCTACGCAGGGGTGTCCCCCTCGCGAAAGGAGTGCACCCCATAAGGAGAATCGCCCAGCGCTAAAAAAGTGAGCCTGCCCAGGAATGGCGCTGCACACACGGAGAGCTGACAGAGCAAGATGACACAACAAAATGAGACACAGATTCTGGATGCCACTGACAAGAATCCAAGCGGACACAGAAGAACACACAGCTAATGGACACAGAGAACAGACAACTGGGTGTGGGGGAGGCAGGGGAGAGAAATAAATAAAAAAGAAATCTTAAAAAAAAAACAGTACAGACCATGCTACCAAAATGGAGAAGGTAAGAAGCAGTGGGTACAAGGATCTAGGAGAGGCTCACCTTTTAACTGTCACCATTAAAGACACTGTCACCTCAGGGTTACCCAAATCCAGGCTCCACGTCAGCAGGAACCTGGCTTCAAGCTGCCTCAGCATGCAGACCTCCAGGACCTTGCCTCAGGGGACGATGGAAGGAGCCTAAAGCAATCCGTGAACCATCAACCAGAGGAGCCTCAGGTGACGCTTGACATAGCAGGCGAGATTCTTAATTTCTTAACTAAAATGGGAGCCAATTACTTGGTCCTGGGAAGCACTCTGGACCTCTATAGCCTTGGATGTACCTAATGAGGGCAGTGAATGGGGAATTATGATCTCAGCCATTAACTAAACCTCCTCTACCTCCCGCCCGTGATTTAAAAGGCTCCTGGCTATTCCCAGTTCCTTGCCTATTCCCTTGCAACACTCTAATCATTCCAGTGAAAAAGTCTCACAGGGCTTTATCCCAGGCAGGAAGTAGCTAATGGGATGCAGCACCCCAGACAGCCCCGATTTGTGTCTCATTGGGGACAAGGCTTCTCTGGGCCCCTTAGCCCCATACCTAGCAGCTGCCCAGGGATTTTGTTGGAGGAACAAAACTGGAGGGTTCTGCACAAGGTTTCTGCCATGGGCAGACACTGGAAGCTTCGTGTTAAGGTGATTCAAAAGTCAGGTCTTTCCCTAAGCTAAGTGTGTAAAATTCTATCTTCTGCTCTAATTTGTGCTTACTTTAACTTTGTCAGTCTGCTTGTGCCTAGGAACTTGTAAATCAGATTTGGGGTTCGACTTTTACAAATTTGATAATGGTCAAAGGTAAGCTAAAATTAGTTTTTAAATGTCAATACTATCTTGCAATTGGGTTTGATGTATAAAAGAAATCACAAGTGGAATTGGTTCAACTGCGGGAAAAGAGGGAAAACTTAGCAACGTTAATGTTACTAATAAATAGTTTTAATTGCTTAGTTAATAAGCAAAAGTACCCAATTTGTTCTAAAGTGAAAACTTACTGGAAATGTAAACTTAAGAGTTAAGATCATTGCATAGATGTCTTTATATTATAAAACAACAAAAAGATAATATCTGAAATTGCTATAACTGGGTGGATTTAGCCTAGACCTACTATTGTTTATGGTTATTTCTGGCCTAGCCACACCCTTGCTTATGCTTGCTATAGTAATGGTAATTCTAAACTGAGTTTGCCTTTGCTCATGGTTATTCCAGGACTGAACTCACCCTTGGTTTGTCCTTGCTCACCATTGTGAAGGTAACTACTCAGTTCTCCCTTTGTAGCCTGGAAATTCCTGCCCTCTTTGGCTCAGGGAAGGCGAGTTTGAGATACCCCTGTCTCCTGTCCTTCTGCTGGTGTTAGTAACCCTTCTTTCTCCCATAGTTATCCAAATGTAGATTAGACTGCTGCCTGGTGGAATTTTCGACCCTCAGGGTTAGATGTCCATTCTTCCAATTGAGCCGCCACTGGCATCCTGTTATCTCTGAGGACTGGGAAATGGGGGCCCTCCCACTTTGAATGATAAGGTTCCTAAAAAGCAGCAAGTCAGGAGAAAAACCAGTTTCCCTGGAACTTCAGTGACCTCATTAAGTGTATATTGGAATTTGTGGTGCTCATCCAAGGTCTGCCAAAGTCAAAACTGGAAAGAAGCAAAGCCCTGAGTAAAGGAAAATGTTGTAAATGGTATTTTAATTAATATAATTTATTTAATTAAAAGGAATGAAATTCTTGTGTAAAACTGCAGTGCAGATTAATTAGAAATAGCCTTCAAATAGATCATTTAAAAGTTATTTTACCGTTAAACTTATTTTGTAAGAGAATGAAAATTATAAATAACATTAGTAAGTTGTGTGTTTGTGTCTAACTCTGTGTCTACCTATTTGTTCAGGGTATATCTACATACTTTGGGATGGTAATATCAAATTAGCAAATAAAAATTCTTGAAAGGGCTTTATTTAAATTGTTAAAAATTAAATAAGGCTTACCTACTAGGCCAAGGAATTAAGAATCCTAGTTTATCCTGTAGTTACCCAATTTAAACATTTTAACGGCCTTAAAGTAAGGGTGGTTAATAATCCAATTTCCAAATTCCAGTAAAGGAAAAAGTCCTTGAGAGCTAGGGAAAGATCTTTTCTAAATATAATTTAAAAAAATTAAGCAATTATAATATATTCCAGAACCTAGTAGTCAGCATGCTTTTAAAGTTATCCACAGTTGTACAATTTTATTAAAGAAAAAGATTTTAGCCCCTTATGAAAGAAGGAAAAAGAACATTTCCTGCATAAACTATAGTTTTAATTTTATTTACCTTGGATGCAATTTCCCTAGGTTTATAGGATAATAATTAAATAAATTAGCATTATATGTATTAAATCTTTAGGGTGATGAAAATTGTAAGTTGATGTTTTAATAAATTAAGATAAAGGTAAATTTCATTGGTTGCTAATTATAATTTAATAAGCTTATTTAAAGTACCTAGTCTATGTGGTTATGGTTAATTATAAGAAGTTTGTAAATGCATTGTCTAATCAGAAATATTAAATGGCTAATTCCAGGAAGCCATTATTAAGTAGAAACCTAAATTGATATTAATAGCAAAAAAGTAACTTCATATCAGGGAAACCTGTCAGGGGCCACCTCAATCTGTATATTAAAGTGATGGTAAGGAAAGATAATCTTGATTCTATTAGGAATCTTAGAGTATCATAAAAATGATTGAGAAAGTAGTTTTTCCTGCGCTGCTAAAATAAAATACCTGTTAATTAACATAATCATGGTAAAGGTGTAAAAGTAAAAAGTAAAATACTAAAATACTTAAGTTCATTTAATATGTTATAGATTGCATTGGAAGCATTCAGAAAGTGTATAAGCATTAAAAGAGATAGACTTCAGTATTGTCAAACTCTCTTGAGTACTCAGACCAGGTCCTAAGCACCCTGCATGGTCCCTCTCCGTTTGAGTTATTGGTTAGTTTGCTTACTGACCTCTAAAACAATAAACTTATCAACCACATCTGGACATGATCCTGAAGTAGCTAGAAAGTACGTTGCAGTTTGTACTCCTGCAGCAGCTGGTGATGGCTCAGTATGGCCAGATGTACAATGGAAATTGCCTCCAGACTGGCTCATAGTGCCAAAGGGCACTATGTACCAGGCTGGTGAAACACTGGAGCTTCCCTCCAAGGGAAGCTTGGCTGGCTGTGTAAAGGATATACCAAGTGGGGCAATAATTACCAGAGTAATATGAGTAGAACTTAAAAAACGATTGGGGAGACAACCAACAAGACTGTGACAGGGTAAGGAGCTCCTAGAGTCAGCTTCTCCTACAGAGCAGTTAGTGTCACCCAGAGCTATTTAAAGCACCTTTTTGGGGGCACCAGGAGACCAGAAGAGCATCCTGCAATATCCTTGAAAAAATGGAAGCAGGAGACTGTCCATCTGCAGAGAAGATTTGTAAGAAAAGCACTCTACGCCCAGGAGGCTGGTGCCCATCCTCCACTGGATGCCTTGGGAACTATTCATGGCTGGAATTGGAAGCTCCACTTCCCAAAAACGGGGGAGGAAGAGATGGTTGGGCACCAACTTCAGCTACTGATTGGTAAACTCAGCTGGCTAAAGTATAACCCTAAGAACAGCTGAAGGTTGAACCTGTCCAAGTTGGAAAGAGGCTGGTAGTGCTATTTTGACTTCACCCCCAATATGAGGGTAAGCCAGGCTGATTGAAAATCACAGTGATGGCAGAGACTAGTTTCTTTCATCCAGATTGGCATACAGCCCTGGCCTAGGCTTCAACCGCCCTCTAGCAGGGAGGAAGCTGGCAGGCCCTGCACCAGCCTATTCAGATAACAACAGGTTCATTTGGCTGGCACACACTGAATAATTGGAAGCCTTCGAGGCTAACTGTGGTCATCTTGGACCCACAATGCATAGAGCGTTGCCCACATCTGCAACTCCATCCCACCCCAGGCAGGTGAGAAAGTGGCATGAAACTTCATCAGTCTCTTTGGGTAATTACCATCTAGGCCTGCACGACTTGGATTATTCCACACAACTGTGGCTCTGTCCCTACCCCTGACAAAGGAGAAAGTTGGGAGAAGTTTCATTTGTCCCTGGGGCAATGAGGGCAGCTTGCGACTCCACAGTTTATAGCACCAACTACATCCTTGGTTCCTACTACACAACCAGCAAGGGAGAAAGGGCAGGAAGCCCTAAACTAAAGAGAAAAACTGCACCCAGAATACTGTAGTAATCCAGATGTGGAGGCAGCAACAAAAAATTACAATCTACACCAAGAAACAGGAAGGCATGGCCCAGTTAAAGGAATAAGATAAGCCTCCAGATGACATATAGGAGCTGAGACAACTAATCATAGATGTTCAAAACAAATCTCCTTAATAAACTCAATGAGATGGCTGAACAGATTAAAGATATTAAGACATTAGATGAGCACAAAGAATTTGAAAGTATACATAGAAAAATAGCAGATCTTATGGGAATGAAAGGTGCCATAAATGAAATTGAATATACACTGGAATCATATAATAGCAGATTTGAGGAGGCAGAAGAAAGGATTGATAAGTTTGAAGAAATGACCTCTGAAAGTGAACACACAAAAGAACAGATGAAGAAAAGAATGGAAAAAAAGTTGAACAAAGTCTTAGGGGAAAACATGACAGCAAGAGATGTGCAAACATATATGTCATATCCTCCAGAAGGAGAAGAGAAAGGAAAAGGGGCAGAAAGAATATTTGAGGCAAAAATGGTAGAAAATTTCCCAATCCTATTGAAAGGCATAGATATCCATGTCCAAGAAGCACAACATACTCCCATTCAAAAAAATTCCAAGTAGACCAACTCCAAGACACATACTAATCAGAATGTCAAATGCCAAAGACAGAATTCTGAGAGCAGCAAGGGAAAAGCAATGCATAACTTATAAGGGATACTGAATAAGATTAAATGCTGATTTCTCACCAGAAACCATGAAGGCAAGAAGACAGTGGTATGATTTTTAAGATACTGCAAGAGAAAAACTTCCAGCCAGGAATCTTATATCTAGCAAGATTGTCTTTCAAAAATGAGAGTGAGTTTAGAACATTCACAGATATACGGAAACAGACAGTGTATAACCAAGAGCCCAGCTTTGCAGGAAATACTAAAGGGTTTGCTACAGCCTGAAAAGAAAAGACAAGAGAGAGAGGCCTAGAAAAGAGTCTAGAAATGAAGATTATATCAATAAAAGTAACTAAAAGTGTCAAAAGAGTGGTGAAAATAAAATATGACAGTTAAAACCCAATAATTCAAGAATAAACTTAACCAATGATGTAAAGCACTTAAATTCAGAAAACTACAACTCGTTAAAATAAATTTTAAAAGGCCTAAATAATTGGAACAGCATTCCATGTTCATGGATTAGAAGACTAAATATCAGTAAGATGTCAATTCTGCTCAAATTGATATACAGATTCAATGCAACCCTAATAAAAATTCCACCAGCAATTTTTCAAATAAATGGAAAACGTAATTATCAAATTTAGTTGGAAGGGTAAAGGGTCCTGAATCGCCAGAAACATCTTAAAAATGAAAAGCAAAATTGGAGAACTCTTATTTCCAGACTTTAAATCATATTACCTAGGACAGTGGTAAAAACAGCTTGGTACTGGCATAAAAACAGACATATAGACCAATGGACCTGAACTGATGGTTCAGAAACAGACCCTCACATGTATGGTCATGTGATTTTTTTTTAAAGAATTTTTTTTTTTAAGATTTATTTATTTATTTAATTCCCTCCCCTCCCTCCCCCGGTTGTCTGTTCTCTGTGTCTATTTGCTGCGTCTTGTTTCTTTGTCCGCCTCCATTGTCGTCAGCGGCATGGGAAGTGTGGGCGGCGCCATTCCTGGGCAGGCTGCATTTTCTTTCGTGCTGGGCGGCTCTCCTTATGGGGTGCACTCCTTGCGTGTGGGGCTACCCTACGCAGGGGACACCCCTGCGTGGCAGGGCACTCCTTGCACGCATCAGCACTGCGCATGGGCCAGCTCAACACGGGTCAAGGAGGCCCAGGATTTGAACCGCAGACCTCCCATGTGGTAGACGGATGCCCTAACCACTGGGCCAAGTCCGTTTCCCTGGTCCTGTAATTTTTGACTAGCCTGTCAAACCCACCCAGCTCAGGCAGAACAGTCCATTCAACAAATGGTGCTGAGAGAACTGGATATCCATAGCCAAAAGAAGGAAAGAGGCCCCCTATCTCACAGCTTATACAAAAGTTAACCTAAAATGAATAAAAAACCTAAATATAAAAGCAAGCACTATAAAGGTTCTAGAAAAAAATGTAGGAAAATATCTTCAAGTCCTAGTGGTAGATGGTGGGTTCTTACAGGAGATAAGAGGAGGGCTTAGATGGACTACTGATGTTTAATATATGTAGAAGTTTTAATTAGTTTTACTGTAAAAGTGCAGAAATGTACAGAATTGATGGTAACACATTATAAGGAGTAACAGCTGGTTTATAAATGGGGATGTGGCTGAAAATGGTAGTCTAGGGATCTAAATGCCAATTGACAGAATGCCAGAGAATAATCTAGGGACTGAAAAGCACAGTAAAGCTAGTGGTGGACGAAAATTGTGGTTGATGGTACAGATGCAAGAAAGTCTTTTGTGAGCTAGAATAAATGTACATCACTGTTGCAGGGTTGTGGGAATATGGAGAAGCATGGGAAAAATATAACTGGAGTGACCCTACGGACTGTGCTTAGCAAAATAATATCATATTCTTACCTCTATGCCAGAGATGTACTGTGTGGATAATGAGGGAGTCTGGAAAATATGTGCCAAATGTATGCTATGGACCTGGTAATAATTGGATGATATTATCTCATAATCTGTAAGAAATGTTCCATCATGGTGTGGTGTGTTGCTAGATGGGTGCTGTTTGGGAATTGTCCACATGTACATGATTGCTTTGTAAGTTTACCATATCTGTCATAAAAAATATATTTTAAAATAATAATAGGGTGGGTTGGGGGGAAAATACACGAAATGCAACATAAGAACTATAATTAGGAGTAAGATTTTGACAATATTCTTTCATAATTTTTAATACATGTCTCAGGATAATGCAAGGTGTTGGTGGAGGGTTGATGTATGGGACCCCTGTATGATTTTATGCATATTTGCTTTGTAAGTTCACAACTTTTACTATATACTTATTTGTTTATGTATGTTCATCTATAAATGATATAAAAATAATAATAGGGTAGGTTGGGGGAAAAATACTTTGGTTAGTAGAAATATTTTGAGGATGCTCTTTAATCATTAGTTAAAAATGTTTAACAACAATGCAAGGTATTGGAGGTAGGGTGAGGTATGAGATCCCTATATGATGTTATGTATGCTTTGTAACTGCACAACTATTACTATATACTTACTGTTGGTTGTTTTTAAGATTTTTATTTTTTATTTATTTCTCTTCCCTTCTCCCCTCCCCCAAGTTATCTGCTTTCTGTGTCCATTCACTCTGTGTTCTTCTGTGTCCACTTGTATTCTTGTCAGGCAGCACCAGGAATCTGTGTCTTTTTGTTGCATCATCTTGCTGCATCAGCTCTCCATGTGTGCAGTGCTACTTCTGGGCAGGCTGCACTTTTTTCACATGGGGCAGCTCTCTTTACGGGGTGCACTTCTTGCACATGGGGCTCCCCTACATGGGGGACACCTCTGTGTGGCCCGGCACTCCTTGCACGCATCAGCGCTGCACATGGGCCAGCTCACCACATGGGTCAGGAGGCCCTGGGTTTGAACCCCAGACCTCCAATGTAGTAGGCAAATGCTCTGTCTGTTGAGCCAAATCTGCTTCCCTATACCTATTGTTTATGTATGTTCATGTATGAGTGACAGACTTCAATAAATTAAAAAACAACAACAACAAACCTACACTTGACATTATGGCCTGCTTCCATGGAGAGACAACATATATGGTATTACAAACCTGGAGCTTAGATCTGTTAAGTGCAGCTCAAAGAGGAACGTGTGCATTGGTTAGTATTAAGTACTGTACCTATCTGCCTTATGAATATGATACTATCTCTTCCATTCTAGTTCATATACAGAAAGATATTGAACATATTAAAAGTCTTGGTAAACTTAATTCATTTTCTAAGTAGTTAATGAATGTGCCTATAAGATAAAGGAATGGCTCTTATGTACTATCTTTATTTTGTTTGCCATATGCTTGTCTTGTTGTTGCCTATATTGTCTTTTTGAGTTTATGTCTAGGGCAGTCGCTCTCCTGTCTTTGGCATAACCACCACTGTGGGAAAACTGGGGGTGGCAATTTATACCACACCCAGCTTGTCTACCACAATCTCTCCCTTGAGTTAACCAAAAGCATAATGGAACTCAAGGAAGAATACTGTTTCCCCTCAGTTTGGGGAGGATGCAGCCTCTCTCACTCTCGTGGTCCAGTATGTCATGGCTGGCCCCCTTTTTGGGCCCACTTACCACCATCTTCTTTATCCTTTTAAGTGGGGCCCTGTATCTTAAATTTTAACTGAAGTTATTTCTTCCAGAATCAAAACCTTCCAGAACAAGATATTCGTTATTTGGCAATTTATTCCAGTTCCAACTACAGAGCCTAAGCATCTTCCCTCAACCTCAGTAGAATAGCCAGAGTAGGGAAGTAGATGTGGCTCAACTGATAGTGTCCACCTACCATATGAAGGGCCCAGGGTTCGATCCCCAGGGCCTCCTGACCACGTGGTAAGCTGGCCCACAAGGAGTGGTCCTGTATATAAGGAGTGCCGTGCCCCACAAGCAAGGAGTGCACCCTGCAAGGAGAGCCACTCCATGTGAAAAAAGTGCAGCCCACCCAGGAGTGGCACCACACACACACAGAGCTGATGCAGCAAGATGATGCAATGAAAAAGAGACACAGTTTCCCAGTACTGCCTGATAATGCAAGCGGACACAGAAGAACACACAGCAAATGGACACACAGAGCAGACAATGGAAGGGAGGGAAGAGAAATAAATAAAATAAATCTTAAAAAAAAAAGACTGAGTATTAAACTAGAGAGAATAAATATACACTCTTTCATTGTCATCAGTCATTTTTGTCTAAAATTTAGCTATTAACTAAATGACTTACATCTTAACCTTAGAAAGTATGCAATTTTTGTAAATTTAAGGATTTTTCCTTGCAGGAAAAGAAAGTAGGAACAATTACAATGAATAATTTACACTTTAGATAGAAATCTGACAATTAAAAACTGGAGCTTAAATTTTTGCTAGGAAAGACATAAATTTAAGCCTAAATTGGTCAACTGTATATTAGTGTACCTATTTTAAAAATTTTACATTAATCTACTTTTTCTTTAATTTTTCATAACCCAAATCAGGGTTAAGAGTCCCTCCTCCGTGCTTCCAAGGCAATTCACAGGTACCTTTTATGTTGTTCTATAATTCTGTTGATGTCACAGTCCCACCTTCTCAATAGCATTTCTTGAAGGCAAGGCCCAGAGTCTTTCATTCACTGTAGTAGTCCCAGCACCTCGCAGAGTGCTTAATAAATATTTCTGAGCTAATTAAGTATCAATAAGTTAAGAAATTATAGTATATAGTTTATATTTTAGTGACATTTAAAATATCTGCTTTCATGTAGGCAAAAGTTGTTGTGGGAAACTGGCTTACTTGTTCCCTATTTGTTGTACTTGTCCCCAATTATTGTAAACATTGCTGTGCTGATGAGAAACAGCTGCTTTGGAGTTCCTAATAAATATGATCTGTAAACTAGGGTCAAGGCTCTCAGTTCCAGAAGGTGTGAGCCCCCTGGTTCCATCCTTGGTTCCTCTCTCATGTTTCTCTTTGCCCACTATTTCTTTAAGTTCTGTGTTGCCTTCCCTTCAAGCAAACCTATTGCTGAGCAGTTGGCACCCAACATGGGGCCCGAAGGGAAGAAGTCTCACTTGGAGTGAAACTAAAAGTTGGTGTAACTGCATAAAGCCCTGAGTGGTACAGAAAGCCTTCCAAGTCCTTGGTAAGTAAGGCCACTCTCGGGTGTTTTTGCAGGGTTACAATGGGAAACAAAGACAGTTTAACAAAATATCACCCATATGAAGCAGGCTAATAAGATATGTTTTAATAGATGGATCTAGAACCTAACAGGGAGTCCACGTGGACATCAGAAACCCCCAAGATGGCTGCTAGAGGAACCCCACCCCCAGGATGCTGTACCGAGAACAAAGACTTCTTCCTGGGAATAAGGAAAAGCCCGGATGTTCTCTAGGAACTTTATCATTGGGTCCTCACTAAGGAATTGATGGGTGGGGTAATCAGTCAAAACAGCAAACAGCTGAACTGCCCCCCCCCATTAGCAAAGGGGTGGAAAAATTAGCAGTTTAAAAGCAAAGCGGGAGGCTTGAGCTCGCTTTCTCACCCTGCTCTCCTGCCTCTGGACCTGTTCCCTGCCCTCTTTGCACAACTTTCACCATTTCTCCTCTGCCATGTAACCACACAAGTAACCCTGGGGATTTATAATCTATAATGGGGAATTATAGCTTGAAATCAGCCCTCTTCATCCCTTTTCATTCCCTTCCTCACTACCTGGGACCCCTGCTCTGTTATTTTCTGTTATTTTCTCCCATTTCTCTTCCCTCCCTACCTGAGTAAATTACTGGCTTAACTCACCTGGTGTGCTTTTGAAATTCATTTCTGCAACATAGCCAAGAACCTAGATAGAATCTAGTAACACATATGTCTGTCTCTTGAAACAACTTCTCAAAGCAATAGGAGCTATGGTCACTGAGCCTTGTATTTTGGACTTCTCTTGCAGGTTATAGAGCAATATCGCTCATGGTTCCTAGCAATAGGAAGTTTAGAATTAGGATACAGGGAAAAAGTGGGAAAAGAGTTAGAAAATTTATTTGTATGAGGTGTTCTGCTCCCTATTACTATTTGGTCCACTTTGATTATAATTAAATCTATTTTAGAACCCTTGCAAACAGAAGAGGATGAAGATAGAGAATGCAAGGAAATTCCTCCCATTGTTTTGCCTTCAGCTCCTTCATTACCTGACTTTAGAAAATCAGTTTCCCCTCCACTGACTCCCTCTGCCCCTCCCATATCTGGAGATGCTCAGCCAAAGTTGTCTGCTCTACAACAGGGTATCTTACAGCCTAGAAGGGAGTGTGATTTGGAGGCATTTCAAATGGTCTTTCCAATTAACATACAAGAAAGAATAGCTCCTGGAGTAGATCCTCAAAACCCGAATGGAGTTCATGAGTTCACCCATGAACCTTTCCCATTTAAAATATTGAAAGAGTTAAAAGCAGCAGTGCAACAGTATGGTCCAAATTCTCCTTTTACCTATGGTGTGGTGCAGAGGCTTGCCGAAGGCTCTAGGCTGATTCTGGCTAATTGGTCTATGTTAGCACGCATCACCCTAGGGCCTGGAGAATTTTTACAATTCAAAACCTGGTGGAGGGATGATATAGAGACTCAGGCTGCTCACAATAGAACCCATAATGTTCCCATTTCCTTGAATCCGTTAGTGAGGGTGGGGAACTGGGTGGGAGTAGATCAGCAATTAGTAATAAATGATCAAGCCATTGCACAGGTTCAGCGCTGTTGCTTAAGAGCCTGGGAAAAGATTGAGGCTAAGGGCCAGCCTCCAGTGTCATTCCAAAAAAATATTACAGGGACCTAAAGAACCCTACCCTGACTTTATTGCTCAGTTAGAAGAGACTATCAAAAAACAGGTCAATAATTTAGAGGCTGCAGATACTATTTTGCAGCTAATGGCTTATGAAAATGCTAATCAGGATTGTCAGAAAGCTATAGGGATTACGAAAGGTAAAGTGGATTTGACTGGATATATTAAATTGTGCCAGGATGTCAGGACAGAGGGTCAATGTGCTACAGTGATGGCTCAGGCTATGGCAGGGATTTAAATCAGTAAGAGTGTTTCTGGAAAATACTTTAAATGTGGAAAAACTAGTCATATGAAAAAAGATTGTTGGAAAGGTTTGAGGGAAAAATGCCATTCAGATAGAATATTTCAGCTCAGAAACGACCTGAGCTGTGTCCCCGCTGTGGTAAAGGATATCACTGGTCTAACCTATGTTGGTCTAAATACCATAAGAATGGCACTCCTTTGTTGGGAAACTTCCAACGGGGCCTGCTCCCAGCCCCACTCCAAAAGGGGGTTTTCCCAGTTCAGTAGAGCAACCCCGGCACTCCCCAACACTCCACAATGTCCTGGATTTATCCCCCACCCCAGCAGGAAGCACAGCCGTAGATATCCCTACAGCTGAACCTGTTATCTTGCTTCCAGGGGATACCCCTGTCTATGTAAAAATGGGAATAAAGGGACCTTTACCAATTGGAGTGGTCCGACTTCTCCTTGGGGGAAGCAGTCTTACCTCACAGGGAATTAGAGTACACACAGGAATAATTGATTGTGACTATCAAGGAGAGATTCAAGTTATCAGGTCCACCTCAATTCCTGGGAGAGCCGATATTGGAGATCACATAGCACAATTATTGTTGCTCCCTTATGTTTCCATAGGAGCTAGTAAGAAAGTTCAAGGGAAAGATGGTTTTGGAAGTATAGGAATGACAGTATTCTTGACTGAAAAAAATTTAGAATCTCATCCCGTTTGTGAAGTAACCATTCAGAATAAATGGTTTAAAGGACTTATTGATATGGGAGCTGACATTTCTATCATTAGTTCTAACCATTGGCCCTCTGCTTGGCCATTACAAGATGCATCTATTCCTGTTGTGGGACTTGGCACTCCCAGAGGTTTGAAACAAAGTGTGCAGATTTTTCAGTGTCTGGGACCTGATGGGCAACCTGCCACACTGTAGCCATATATTGCAGACTTACCTATCAATCTTTGGGGACATGATCTATTAGAACAGTGGCAGGCTGAAATTTATATTCCCCAGGAGGACCAATATAGTAAACAAAGTCAACAATTAATGAGGAAACGAGGACATGTTCCAGGATTAGGGTTGGGTAAGCTCCACCAGGGAATTGTTAAACCATTCAATCCCACAGCTCATGGTAATCGTGAAGGATTAGGATACTCACCTTTTCCATAATGGCCCCTGCTCAGTCTAGCCTCCTTGGATCGCCCAAACCCATCTCTCTCAAGTAGACTACAACTTCTCTGGTTTGGGTTGAACAGTGGCCCTTAACTCAAGACAAATTGGAGGTACTTCATAAATTAGTTAAGGAACAATTAGATGAGGGGCATACTGAAGAATCTTTTAGTCCTTGGAACTCTCCAGTGTTTCCTATTAAGAAAAAATCAGGCAAATGGAGGCTTTTAACAGACCTCCAAGCTGTAAATGCAGTCATTCAACTATGGGTGCACTGCATTCAGGTTTGCCCACACCAGCTATTATCCCTCATAGTTGGTCACTTGTTGCTATTGATTTAAAGGATTGTTTCTTTCCAATACCTTTGGCTCCCCAAGACTGCGAGAAATTTGCATTCTCAGTTCCTTCTTTCAATAACAAAGAACCCATGCAACGGTTTCAGTGGAAATACTTTCCTCAAGGAATGCTTAATAGCCCTACTATATGTCAAAATTTTGTGGCTAACGCTTTAGATCCAGTCAGAATAGCTTTTCCTTCCTGTTACATTATACATTATATGGATGATATATTACATGCTGCTCCCTCTTCCCAGACTTTAGTTTTAGCATATCAGGCCTTAGAAAAGAGCTTAACTGCAGCAGGGTTAAACCTTCCCCTGAGATAATTCAAAAGGATACTCCAGTTTCTTATCTCAGGACAATTATTGATAAAATTGCAATTAGCCTCAGAAAGTTCAGATTCATAGAGATTCTATTAAAACTTTGAATGATTTGCAAAAATTATTAGGAGACATAAACTGGCTGAGGCCCAAAGTGGGCATTTCCACATATGAACTCTCTAACCTTTTTTCCTTATTATGATGAGATCCTCAATTAAACAGCCCCCAAGTTCTGATGAAAGAAGCAGAACAAGAATTAAAACTTATAGAGGAAAAAATTCAAAGTGCCCAAGTTGAATGCATTAATCAAGAACAGCCACTGCAATTGCTTATTTTGCCTTCTTTACACTCTCCCACGGGAGTCATTATGCAACAAGGTCATATCATAGAATAGATATTTTTGCCTAATAGTGTTGTTAAAACTTTGTCTTCCTATGTGGATTTTATGGCCCAGATTATACTCAAAGGCCGTGAATGCACTCGTGCCCTTCACGGACAGAACCCTTCTCATATCATTCTCCCACTTTTATGCAAAGAAGTTGAGACTTGCTTACAAAATCAGTTACAATGGCAAATAGCCTTTGCCGATTATATTGGACAGATAATCACTACCCTAAGAATCATATATTACAATTCATTAAGTGCGCTCAATGGATTTTACATAACATAACTAGGTTTCAACCAATATCTGATGCCCCTACAATCTTTACTGATGGGTCTGGAAATGATGCAGCTGTGTATACTGGGTATACGACTAAGAAAATTCCTACTTCTGGATTCTCGGCTCATCAGGCTGAATTAGTAGCAGTGCTTACTGCTTTGTAGGACATACCAGAATCCATTAACATTCTTTCGGATTCTGCTTATGTCGTTCAAGTAACCCAATTAATTGAAACAGCTTTTATCAAACCCAGTATAAATCAATTCCCTTATAAACTTTTTCACAAACTTCAACAGATAATTAGGAATAGAAAAAGTCCAATTTTTATAACTCACATTTGATCACATTCAAATTTACCTGGACCATTGGTACGGGACAATAATGAAGCTGACAAATTAATTACTCCTGTTTTACAAGAAGTATTCATTTTCATCATTTAACCCATCTGAATGCAGCTGGCCTCAGATTCGTTTTCCTTTAACATGGATGCAAGCTAAGGACATGATTCGCACTTGTCCATCATGTCAAATTCTCAATAATCCAAAATAATCGGAACCTAGAGTAAATCCCCATGGTTTAACTGTTAACTCTCTGTGGCAAATGGATATAACTCATATCTCCTCCTTTGGAAAATTATGTTATGTTCATGTCTCTGTAGATACTTGTTCAGGATTCATTTGGGCTACAGCTCAGACTGGAGAAACTGCTCAACACGTAAGACAGCATTTGTTAACTTGCTTTGCTGTAATGGGCCTTCCTAAAAGTCTCTAAAAACAGACAATGCTCCTGCTTATACCAGTGTCTCCCTTAAAAGGTTTCTAGATATTTGGAGTATTTCACATACTACAGGACTTCCTTACAACCAAAGGCAAGCTATTGCCGAGCGAGTAAATCAAATCAAACCCTTAAACTCATGTTACAAAGACAAAAAGGGGGAGACAGGGTGATGCCGCAGGTGCAGTTTCACAAAGCGTTATTCACTCTTAATTTTCTTAACTGTGGAACAACCCTGGATGGGACAGCAGCTGAAAGGCATTTCCAAACTAATTCTAAAACTCAAACCCAAACTCTGTCTGAAAAACCTTTAATTTGGTGATGATCCACTGACCAATGAATGGTCAACAGAGAAGATGTTAACTTGGGGAATAGGGTTTGCTTACATTTCCCCAGGAGACAGAGAATGTCCTGTGTGGGTACCAGCTAGTTGGATAAAGCCATACCATGAATGCCAAAAGCCGAGGAAAGTTCCTATGGAACCCAGAACCTCCGGTCATGCAAATGGAGAGACAGACACTGAAAACTGCATGGCTGGGTCTCATTCCGAAGACAAGAATGGCTTTACATCAAAGTATCTAAACTATAGAACTTGTTCAAGCATGGCATCATGAAGCAAGTATGGCAGAAAGAGATTAAGAAGGAAATTGAGAGGAAGAAAACTGGAAAAGAAATGTTGGATTATAAAAGAAAGCAAGAAGAATTAACAAAAAGAATGTTAGAGGAAAGAAACAGAAAAGGCAGAAGACAGGGCAGCTCAAGAGTGTATAGAGGCAGCGGACTTAGCCCAGTGGTTAGGGCATCCGACTACCACATGGGAGGTCCATGGTTCAAACCCCGGGCCTCCTTGACCCGTGTGGAGCTGGCCCATGCACAGTGCTGATGTGCGCAAGGAGTGCCGTGCCATGCAGGGGTGTCCCCTGTGAGGGGGAGCCCCACGCACAAGGAGTGCACCCCATAAGGAGAGCCTCCCAGCGCGAAAGAAAGTGGATCCTGCCCAGGAATGGCGCCGCACACACGGAAAGCTGACACAACAAGATGACGCAACAAAAAGAAACACAGATTCCAGTGCCGCTGACAATGACAGAAGCGGACAAAGAAGAAGATGCAACAAATGGACACAGAGAACAGACAACTTGGGTGAGGGGGGAAGGGAGAGAAATAAATAAATAAATAAATCTTAATAAAAAAAGAGTGTATAGAAAGTAAAATTAAAATCAATGAAGAAATTCTATGTTAGTAGATTTGGAACTGCTTTTATGTTTGCTTGTTCAATGTCAGCGCATATGCTGTAATTGTTTCAGTGTATGTTGTAACTGTTTTTGTGATTGTTCATTGTCAGTGTATATTCTGATACCTCCAGATGGTGATATAATTTGATTTAAAAAAAATTTTTTAACTGAAAGAGCTCTATACAAATGGCCAAAAATTAAATAAGCACTTATATTATTACCTAAGTTTAAAATGTTAATGAGATCTCTATAATAATAAAAAGTGTAAGTCTTGATTAATAGAATTACAATGTCTCTTTATAAAAAATAGTTCTTGCTTAAATTGAAATTAATAATTTATTTCTCTTAGGATAAAATGAAAGATGTAAAAGTTAAGTAAATATTGAAAAAAGTAAAAAGTTTGTGGGAATGCTAACTGAAATGTTATAAGGTGTATTTTGTCCTAATGTAAAATGGGATGTAAAAGTTAAGCAAATATTGAAAAAGGTAAAAGGTTTGTGGGAATGCTAACTGAAATTTAAGGTGTATTTTGTCTTAAAATAAAATGGTTAGTTTTATAAAATCAGAAAATGGAGATATGTGGGACAGAACTAGTGTGCATTAGCAAGTTGTAAAAGTATTGTGATAGTATTCGGTGAGTTAATGTGTTTTGTAAAAGTAAAATGAACCTGAATGAATACAAAAAGTATAAAAACTTTGTGAGAAGGTCGGCAATGAAGTTTTGCAGTTCTTCCTCAAGGCTTTCTGCCCTGGCCTGATGGCAATGAATCTGGCTGCATAGAAGAAACCTGTGGCAGTGACCCTACTAAGAAACATCAGAGACAATGGTATTTTAAGGGCCTGAAATAGGCAAACAATTGGGACAAATTGTAAGGTCCCTGTTACTTTATCAAATTCTTAAGTGTTGTTTGGTTGAGTAAGACAAAATTATTCCATCTACTGTATTTGATAAAGTATAGTGTTTTCTCATGTTAATAGACTTTGTAATATTGTTGGAATACTAAAAATCTTTTATCCCCCACTAAGATGTGTTAATTAGGGAAGGTCCTTCATGGGAGTCGGAGGACCTCCAGTAGGCTGCTTTAAAAAAAAAAAAAAGAGGAGGAAGGTGGTTATTGACTTAGCCTGTGAATTGGCTGTGGCCAGCACTAATATTGGCTTTGGGTGGAGTTTGTGGCAAAAGCAATATTCTAATTGAGTACCCCTTTGGTTTTAGTCACAAATGTGGGAAGAGGCCAAAAGTGCAATATAAAAAAGCAATTGTGTGCAGCATAGCAAGTCCTGCTGAAAGTGAAAGATCTAACCCAATAGTGTCTGGTCACTCTGAAGACTGCCATCCCTATCCAGAGATGGATTGCAAACCGGAAGCAATGGACTGTTGAGAATCACCCTCTATGGAGGAGAGATCTGTGGAAGAACATCTGGGATGCCTGCCAGCAGTGACAGGTAAATGTCTGTCATGTCCCTGTCCCCTCCTCTAACATCCCTCACAGGACTGTTGAGGCAAATGCCTCATGAAGATCCAGAGCCATACAACTGACACCTGAGAATTAGGCAGAGTGGCTCCACCAGAAAACTGAACATCATCAATATCAGACCTTGTGGTGCTTAGCGCAGCAGCTCCTGCTCCCTTGTGGCTTGTGGCCTTAATGCTCACTTCAATGACTGAATGTCCCCTCCTGCTCTTGGAAGGGGCAAGATATGCTTTCACTACCACAGACACTGCAATGGGACTCTTATAACAGGTTAGCTATTGTTTTCTGCCTGAAAAACGAGTCCTCACAATGATGGACTAAGTTTAAATTCAACACTGAGTTGTGGGCCCAGGTGTAGTGAAGATGCTAAGAGCAGGACCAAGGAGGACATTGAAATTATGTGATAAACTTCCAGCTGTCCCACAGCCCCAAATGGGGAAGTAACAATAAGTTGTCATTGCCCTTGCCTCAAACTATACAAACTGGGGGAAATGAGGTCATTTTTGATTGAGTACTGGCCTCGATAGCCTTGCTGGTAGGAAATCCTAAGCCTGTGAGAAATAAATCATCGCTAGTTGGAAGTTTGTATAATCTATAGTTATTAATTATGTATAAAATGCTGTTCTAAACTTGGAAGAAAAATTACAAAATGTAACAATGACTGGAATTACCATGGACTACAGTCATTAAACCCTATGACTTGGGGGAAAAGTTGGGGAGGAGGTATTCTGGGAGAAATGCTGCTTGTTTGTCTTTGTTTTTTTAAATTTTTTTTCCTTCTTTATTTTCTTTTAAATGTTACATTCAAAAAATATGAGGTCCCCATATGCCCCCCACCCCTCATGCCCCACTCCTTTAGTCCTCAGAAGCATGAAACAAGCCCTACGGGGTATGAAGCAGCAAGAAACCACCGAACCTGCCTTTGTTGCATTACAAAAACAAAAGGGGGAAATGTTGTGGGAAACTGGCTTACCTGTTCCCTATTAGTTGCACTTGTCCCTAGTTATTGTAAACATTGCTGTGCTGATGAGGAACAGCTGCTTTGGAGTTCCTAATAAATATGATGCGGAAACGAGGGTTGAGGCTCTCAGTTCCAGAAGCTGTGAGCCCCCTGGCTCCATCCTTGGTTCCTCTCTCATGATTCTCTTTGTCCTTTATTTCTTTTCTTTTTTTTTTTTTTTCTCTCCCCTTTCCCCCCCCCCCCCCCGCAAGTTGTCTGCTCTCTGTGTCCATTTGCTGTGTGTTCTTCTGTGACCACTTCTATCCTTAGCAGCAGCACCAGGAATCTCTGTTTCTTTTTGTTGTGTCATCTTGTTGTGTCAGCTCTCCGTGTGTGTGGCGCCACTCCTAGGCAGGCTGCACTTTCTTTCATGCTGGGCGGCTCTCCTTACACTCCTTGTGCATGGGCTCTTCTAGGCGGGGGACACCCCTGCGTGGCACAGCACTCCTTGCTCGCATCAGCACTGCACGTGGGCCAGCTCCACACGGGTAAGGAGGCCCAGGATTTGAACCACGGACCTCCCATGTGGTAGGCGGACGCCCTATCCATTGGGCCAAGTCTGCTTCCCCATCCATTATTTCTTTAAGTTCTGCGTTGCCTTCCCTTTGAGCAAACTTACTGCTGAGCTGGTTCTCAGCAAAAAGTTATTTGATTTTCATGTGCCCTATTACTTTTATAAAACAATGACATATTTTACAAGGCTGAAAAAGTAAAAAAAAAAAATTGAACCTGAAATGTTAACTATAAAACTCTAGTTAAAAAATTCTCCAAGGCTAATTTTCTTTCTCTGTCCTTAAAACTTATAAATAGCTGGGATAATTTCATCTTTGTATTTAAGTAACTCTTTATTCAAGATTATTTGGGGAAGCAGAGAGAAATAAATAAAAAATCTTAAAAAAAAGATTATTTGATTTCTTAGAATGTTATATAATTTTTAAAAAATATTTAATGAATTCATTGGTTGAAAATCCAAATTTTCTATGTTCAAAAAGCATTAATAGGGAGTTCTTTTTTTTATTTAAATATGGTTTCCTTTACTTAGTTCTTTTTTATTTTTAAGATTTATTTATTTCTCTCCCCTTCCCACCCCCCACCCCCATTGTCTGCTCTCGTGTGTCCATTCACTGTGTGTTCTTCTGTGTCTGCTTGCATTCTTGGCGGCACCAGGAATCTGTGTCTCTTTTTGTTGCATTATCTTGCTGTATCTGCTCTCCATGTGTGCGGTGCCACTCCTGGGCTGGCTGCGCTTTTCGTGAGGAGTGACTCTCCTTGGGGGTCAGGCACCCCTATGCGGGGGGGCATCCCTGCGTGTCGCAGCACTCATTGTGTGCGGCAGCACTGTGTGTGGGCCAGCTCACCACATGGGACAGGAGGGTCTGCATTTGAACCCTGGACCTCCTATATGGTAGGCAGATGCTCATCTGTTGAACCACATCCACTTCCCAGTAGGGATTTCTTAACAAGAGGTCTGTGAGCTTGAATTGAAAATCAAAAAAACATTCTTTTGGGGATGCATTGGTGTGATTTTTTTTTTTTAAAGATTTATTTATTTATTTATTTATTTATCCACCACCACCCTCATTGTTTTTGCACTCGCTGTCTGCTTTCTGCGTCCATTTGCCATGTGTTCTATGTCTGCTTGTCTTTTCTTTAGACAACACATGGAACCGATCCTGGGACCTTCCAGAGTGGGAGAGAGGTACTCAATTTCTTGCATATCTCAGCTCCCTGGTCTGCTATGTCTCTCATTGTCTCTCCTCTGTGTCTCTTTTTGTTGTGTCATCTTGCTGTACCAGCACTCTTCTCGGGCCAGCTCTCCCGTGATGGCTAGCACGGCCAGCTTGCCGTCACCAGGAGACCCTGGGAATTGAACGCTGGACCTCCTATATGATAGATGGGGGCCCAATCACTTAAGCCACATCCACTTACCATGATATATTTATTAAATAGTACATAGTATAGGATGGACTTAGTAAAGGGACTGCGGTTTTCACCTGACTGGCAAAAGTGTGCTTGGAACCAAAAAGGTTGAGAACACCTGCCTTAAATATTAAACTGCAATCTCCACTGAGATCCTTCTGAAACTGCCCTACTTCATATGACCAGGAGGTGGCAGCATGTTCCAGGAAATGTCTCAAGAACCCTGAGTGTTCTTTCTCCAGAGTATTCAGAAGTGCCATAAAATGGCCATGAAACTCACGGTAAACAAAAGTCTGTTTACACTACTGATTCTAGCCAAACTGAATTTCGAAGGTAGTACAAGTCATTTTATGGTTGCAGTCATTTTGCAACTAGATCCAAAGTTGCCACTGTTGCTAAGTATCACCTGCTTGTTAATTAACAATAGGTGTAATACAATACAAACAGAAAGGTTCCTGCATGCTAGAGGAGAGAGATGAAAAATCTAATAAGGAGAACTGGGAAAAAGAGAAATAGAAAGATGCTTAAATAATCTGGAATCCGTTTCATATGCAAATCTGATGACCTTTCTAATAAACATGATTAAAATGTGACATTTTTATTGTTTATAATAGTCCTTTATATATAACTATATTATTAACTTAGTTATAAGCAATAATAGTTGAATCGAATACCTTAAAAAACTAGAAAGAATTTTTAGATTGACTGATGTACTCATTCTTTTTACAAGTAAACTCTTCAGTAAAAATGGAAGAATTTATCCTATGGCATTGGTATGCTCATCATCTTCATATATTCTTTACTAGTGGGGTATTACTTTATATGTGCTTCTTTTACAGACTAAAAAAATTATGGTGAAATATTGGGCAAGGTAGACAATAAAAGATAAACAATTACTTGTTTGAGTTTATTTTGTTTCATTTGGTTAAATTTGGCCTTTGGTAGAATGCACTCATCTGTCTATTTTCCTAATTTTATTTTATTCTGCCATGTCATCATGCTTAAATATGCAAACTGTTTTATTAATAGATAAACTATTTAAAGAGTTATTTTTTGGATTCCCAGTTTCCATGCAGTTTTCCAGGAGATTGAGAAATCAACTGCTACTTAAACACAAAACTACATTGACTAGACTAGACTTATCTAACTGCAGATAATTTAGTTGAGAGATGTTTAAAATTATAAAGGTTTGTAGCCACTAAGGTAAGAAATGTGTCAAGTATGAGTCATGTTATGAGCGCATATTTCAAATGAAACTTGAAGACTTTTGTAGCATATCATCTCCTCGACTAGCACTCACCAGTGGCCCTATGGAAACACAGCCCTGGAGGAAGTACAATTACTTCATGTCTCTGCAGCACTGGTACACAATTCACTTAATTGGAGAGGGCTGAACCAATTGCTAGATCTTTCTGTACTTCTGTATCTAGCTGTCTAGATATCTATTAAATGTTTGTCAGAGTGATGATAAAAATGATGATGATAGTTTGGTTTGCTAAGACATCAAACAAAGGAAATTTACTTTATAAAGAACTAAATGGTAATAAAAAACCACCTTTAAAGGATAATTTCCAGAAACAATTTTTTTTTAATTTTAGAAAGAAATCAATAGTATGTACAAAGCACTTAGTATCCTAGGAATACCAATACAAATAAGCCAAGAGGTGCAAATAAGAGAAATATAGTCAAAGCATATCAGAGCCCTTCCTGGGAAGCTGAGGAAAGTTTCATAGGAGAATAAAATATAGGTTGGCCTTGATGGATGCTAAAGATTTCAACCCAAAGCTAAAAGGGTAATAAGAAAAATAGTCAAGGGAAATGGATGTGGCTCAACCAATTGGGCCCCTGTCTACCATATAGGAGGTCCAGGGTTTGATGCCCAGGGCTCCTGGTGAGGGCAAGCTGGACCATGCAGCGAGCTGGCCCACGGGGAGTGCTGGCCCACGTGGGAATGCGGCCCTGTGCGGGAAAGCCATGCCGCACAAGAGTGCCGGCCAATGTGGAGAGCAATCGTACGTAGCAAGATGAGGCAACAAGAGACACAGAGAAGAGACTATTTGCCTCTCTGCTACTCTGGAAGATCCAAGGATTGGTTCCCAGAGCCACCTAATGAGAATACAAGCAGACACAGAAGAACACGCAGCAAATGGACACAGGGAGGAATGGGGTGGGGGGTGGGAGGGATAAATAAAATAAATCTTAAAAAAAAAACGATAATCAAGGCAAAGGCAAGGAAATTTGAACAGAGTAGAATAAGAGAAATGGTGCATCAACTTGGGAGCCTAAGCATACAGGGTGGATAATAGCTATGGGTCAGAAGGAAGATGTTGAATGGCATGGGCAGAGTATGCAGCATCTTATATCCTGTGGACACAGCAAGGCAGCCAAGGTTTCGAGTAGGAGAATTGCGTATTCAGATTCATATTAAGACCTCTGGCAGTATCCTGAAAGATTCATTGGAATGAGGGGGCAAGGAAATCAACTAAGGAATGATTATAAGAGAGACCATATAGGACTGGATTGAGAGAGTAGAAAGGAAAAGAAGGCAAGTTTTTTTTAAGTTTTTCAGATGAAAATTTAATAGGACCAGAGTTAAAGAATGACCAATTATTCACACTCATTTATAGTGACCCTAAAATTTCTAGCTTAGTGACAACAGTGTGAGGCTAAAAATAAAAATAAAAAGCAATAATTCCATAATAGTAATAATTCATGATTAATAATAAGATTTAAAATAGAGGAAAGGAGAGCAGATGTGGCTCAGTGGTTGAGCACCTGCTTCCCACGTATGAGGTCCTGGGTTCAATCTCCAGAACCTCCTTTAAAAAAAAACAACAATAAAATAGAGGAAAATAGTAGAGTTGGCTTTGTTTGGATGAAGGTTGAGGTATTAATGGACTGTCCAGGATAGATGTTTGTAGAAATTGGAAATTAAGACTTGGGGGCTGATGGACAAGTCAGGGATGAAAATATAAATTGGGAATTGTCTCTGTATGAGTAGAAGAGAGAAATCCCTCCTCCAAGGAAAGAATAGAGAGAGAGAAGAGTGTTGAAGAGGAGCTTGAAGGAAGACTTTATAAAGGAAGTAGGTAATAAAGGGGAACTAACTATGAAGGCAGAGTGTGGATTGAATAGTAGAGAAAAAAATAGTGCCCTGGAAACTTAAAAAATAAAAAAAAAAAGGATAGGGTGTGAATTGTGGCAAATGTTAGAGTTTATGAAGAAGAAGGATTGAGAAGAGGCCACTGGATTTGGCAATACAAGGTAACTATCTTCAAAAGCTCAACTTCAGTGGGATGGTAAGAAGAAACCGGATTGTATTAGGTTAAGCAGTAAATAAAAACTGAGTATATATTTCCATAATTTCTAAAATCATATTTTAGAGTAAAAGTAAATTCTATCTTTAAAGGTTTTCCTTATCTTTCAAAAGGGAGGGAAATATGTGACATATTTAGAATATGAAAAATGTTAGGATCTTGGCTCTTGAAGGCGTAAGCAACAGCTGTCTAAAATGCCGCTGGAAAGAACACCTCATTTCCCCAACTGCAAAGTTCAAAATATATTTTTTATTTTTTATGTTTACACTGTAATTAATGCATAAGTACCAAAAATAGAGAGTTTTCCCACAGTATGAAATAAATCCTAGAAAACAAAGGGTAAATATTGAGATATTTACAAGATTCAAAGAAAACAGTATTATATCTTTTATGTCTATTCTTTACAGAATAAACTTGAATAGCATTATTATATTAATCCTAGTGTACTTTAATTCATTTACTTAAAAACAAGCAGACAACAAGACAAAACAAAAAAAGTATTATAATCACCTCTCCTGCTTCGGCAGGTGGATAGGAGACAGGTAATGTTAAAATGAATCCCAGAGAAGTTCAGTCTATTTTTGGTGTCCCCTGACCAGTGAGCAATAACACTATTTTCAAAGGTAAATATGTCCTGATATAAGAAGCCATTGACAAAGTGAAAACATCTATGTGTTCGATCATACCTTCCTAGGGAAAAGAAAGCTCAAATTCAGCACTAGGCTGCCATAATATCCCTTTCCAAAGGGCAATTTTGAAGGGATTTATCAAAATCCCTTATTAGGCCTGGCAACTAGCCATTCAGGCTAAATAAAGAAACTCAAAACCCACAGGAAATTAGTCTGGTCATGTCTGCTTATCTGTGCTCAAGTGGCTCAGTTTCCCACATAAAGGTAAAAACCACTTGGACATCTTCACCACCACCAAATCACCAACCCCACCACTTTTTTATTTTTTTTAAGCCATTCTAAATTCTTTAACTTGATATGAACATCAGGCCTCTGGGAATCTAAGGATTTCCTTCTCCTTCAAGAGCTCACAAACTCTGGCTTTATAATTCTGACTTTTTCTCTTTCATATACTTTTGTGACAAGGGGAGGAAATCTTGTACTGTTTAAATGGTTCATTCAAGTCACTTAGCTAAGCCCTGGTTGGCATCTTAGATTGGGAATCCTAGTACACCATGAGATCCATAAGGACAAAAAGGAGAGATGTGCTTGTCCTCATTAGTCTCTGCTATATCCCCAGCACCTAGAACAGTACTTTGTACATGAGGACATTCTGGACATGATTGTTTAATGAATGGCTCAGAATCCACATCTGTCTGACTCTGAAGCCTAGACTCCATCTACCTCATGACAATTTCCCAAATCTATGTGATAATAAGAATCATCTGACATATTTGTCAAAAATAGAAATTCCTACAACCCTCCCTAGGTATTCTGATAAGGTGTACAAATGTGTATTTTTAAAATATATTTTTGATTGAAGTATATCATTCCTACATGAACATATATAAACAAAAAGTGTATAGTAAAAGTTGTGAACTTACAAAATAAACATGCATAACATCACAGAGAGGTCCCATACATCACCCCTCCACCAACACCTTGCATTGTTGTGAAACATTTGTTACCAAATATGCAATAGCATAGTCAAAATATTACTAGTAACTATAGTCCGTATCTTATTTTTGGTGTATTTTTCCCCCAACCAACCCTACTGTTTTACTTAATATATTTTATTACAGAGTTTATGAGCTTACAAAACAATCATTTACATGTGTAAAATTCCCATACAACACCCTTTTACCAACATACCACACTGTGGTGGAATATTTGTTATAGATTATAAGATAGTATCATCAGACTATTATCACCAACCATAGTCCATAGCATACATTTGGCACATTTTTTCCATACCTTCCCATTATCAACATAGTACATCTTTAGCATTGATGCAAGAATATTACAGTATTACTGTTAGCCACAGGCCATTGATCACGCCAACTGAATTTTTCCCATGCTTCTCCACATTCCCATCCCACTGCAATAGAGACGTATATCTGCTCTAGATCACAGGAACTCTTGCATCTGTACCATCAACCACAAGTCTCATCTACCTCTAGATTCACTGTGTCTTTCAGTCCCTAGATTATTCTCTAGCTTTCTTTCAATTGACATTTACATTCCTAGACTACCCTTTCTAGCCACAATCCCATTTATAAACCAGCTTCTATTCACTATAATGTGTTACCACCAATTCCATCCATTTCCACACCTTTACAGTCAAATTAATTAAAACTTCAACATACATTAAGCATCGGTACTCCTTTGCAGCCCCCCTCTTATCTCCTAATAAGCTATACTCTAGGTTTTAACTCCATGTGTTTATTCTTTGCATTTAGTTCATGTTAATGAGACCATGCAATATTTATCCTTTTGTGTCTGGCTTACTTCACTTAGCATAATGTCTTCAAGATTCATCTATGTTACCATATGTGTCCCAATTTCATTTCTTCTTACTGCAAGATAGTATTCCATCAAATGCATATACCACATTTTGTTTATCCATTCATTGGTTGATGGACACTTGGTTGTTTTCATCTTTTGACAATTGTGAATAACACTGCTATGAACATTGGTGTGCAGATGGCTGTTCATGTCACAGTTTTTAGTTCTTCTGAATATATTCCTAGTAGAGGAATTGCTGGATCATATGGCTGTTCCAAATGTGTATTTTTAACAAGGACCCTAAATAATTCTTAACATGAGGCAAGCACAGGCCTGCAGAAATTGTTCTTCCAGCTCTATTCTCTCCTAACTTACTCAATCCCTTCTCTCCCAAATATCAATAATATGTACTCGGTAAGCACTGTTCTAAATGAATTAATTCACTTGATGCTCACAACAACTTTATGAAGAAGGGACTACGACTATATGCATTTTACAGACAAGAAAACTGAAGCATAGGGAGTTTAAGAACTTTGCACAGTCACAGAGCTATTCATGATGACTAGGAATTTGAACCCACATGTCTTGTTCCAGAACCTGAACTGATAAAACTTATTCTGCCCATACTCCCTTGTCTTTTTTCCTAAAAGTGCTGGCCCCAAATGTTTGCTTTATGTCCCCATTTCCTCTTCTGGAATGAAAGTCAATTTATAGTCTATTCACAGGACCACGAAATTCAAACAGGTAGATTATAAATAAATGTTCCATGAAAAAGGTATTCACTTGGGTCTTTTTAATATAACCTAAAGAATTAGTCATTTATAAGAAAATATTTATACCTGAGGCAGTATAATCTCAGTTATAAAAACATAATATGGAAGATGAATTTTTTAAAGTAAGACAAATCCAGGAAAGGTAAACAAATTAGGATAAATCCACAGTAGTACCACCTGAAAAAGAAAAAAGAAAAAAAAATTTTTTTGGTATTCAGAAGGTAATAGTTATTCATTTACCACAATGTTACCTAACAGGATTAAAAGAAATGAATCACTCATCAAACATCGTCAAACAAAAACCCAATTAGTACTCAATAAATTCACTATTCTATAAAAAATTCAATTAAAACCTAAACACCTAACCAGAAGTTTTTCAATCAAGCCACTTTCAAGTAATGATTAACTACAACAAAAGAACTTAGGCAGAGAAGCAAATGTGGCTCAACTAATAGAGCATCCACCTACCATATAGGAGGTCCAGGGTTCAATACACAGGGCCTCCTGGCCCGTGTGGTGAACTGGCCCCCACGCAGTGCTGCCATGCACAAGGAGTGCCATGCCACACAGGGGTGTCCCCTGTGTAGGGGCGCCCCACGCACAAGGAGTATACCCTGCAAGGAGAGCCGCCCCACATGAAAAGCACACATACGAAGAGGTGATGCAGCAAGATGACACAACAAAAAGAGACAGTGATTGCGAGTGCCACCTGACAAGAATACAAGCAGACACAGAAGAACACACAACGAATGGACACAGAAAGCAGACAATGGGGCGGGGGGGGGGGGGGGGAGGAAGGGAGAGAAATAAATCTTTAAAAAATAAAAGAACTTAGGCAAATAGTACTAGTTCAAGCAATTAAATTAGATTTTAAAACATAAACATCTTACCACAATATATGTAAAATGAAATGAGCTATCTTTTAGCACTCCAGTCCTACAACTTTTGAAAAAAGAAATTATCATCTGCTTTCTCTCCAGACCCTCATGTTTCCAACCACAAAATCATTAGAAAATGTTTTACTTAGCTTATTTTTTTGTATTTAAAACTTTCTTTTTTATAGCAGCGTTACAAGTTAGTTAATACAAGATAATAACTACAATGACAATAAATCTGCTTTGGTCTGTGGTTACAGTCTCCCCTTTATGTTCACTCATTCCTTAATCTTGCAGGATTTTGGATGATGTCAACTCTGACTGCTTCAGGCTGAGAAGCCATGCCCCATGTCTGCTGGAAGGTAGTGAGTTTCTTTACAGAGTTTGACTTACAGAGAGGCCACACTTGAGTAACAAGGAGGTTTCCAGGAGGTAAATCTTAGGTATTAATCATACTTTGGTTTAGTTTCATTATTACAAGAATAAAGTCCGTAAGTATGAGCATTAAGATTGAGGACTTGGCTTATTGGCCTGTTTTCTTTTATAAAGCAAGGCTTATCTATTCCAGAGCTTTCTTCCATCTTATTTGAGAAAGTAACAGGACTTCCCCAGAAGGGAAGTTAAATATTTTGTTAGCTACTCTGAGGCCCTCTATCTATCCAGAAACCATAACTATGACAACAAGGACACACTTATATCCCCTAAAAGTAGGGAGCTATAGAATGTTTGAGATGTTCAAAAGGCCCTGTCTGTCAAAACACCTGACCATGTCCCACCTTTACCTTCTTACCAGGGTTATGTTAATTAACAGGTAGAATATAATTTATATACTTGCGTTGCTTCTCATGTAAACTTCTTTATATTTTTCCTGAATGTGAAACTTCAACCTGCAGCTGGCTACATATACTTTTGGAGAAGCCTCAAAATAAAACAGAATAACTGATAAGAAAATTTTGTTGTTCTGTGACATATAACATTTTCCTAAGAATAAAAAATGCAACATTCCCATATACCTTCCTATTGTTGACACTTAATATTGATGTGGTACCTTTGTTACCACTGATGCAAGAATGTTAAAATATTACTGTTAACTATAGTCTATATTTTGCTTTATGTGTATTTTTTCCTGAGTTGGTCTTTTCAAACCGTTATTCATATGCCGTACACTTAGAAAGACATTGTCTTTAAAAAAAGAAAAAAAAGCTTGGACTGTCTCTTTGTTCAGCTACCCAGAAGGCAGGCAGAACAGAATTCTATGGAAGATCTTTGTGAAGTTGTTGACAGGATTAAGAGCTTGCATGAGCACATCATCAATTGATTTATAATTGTGGTTAATCTGAAAAAGGAAGAAAAATGTAAAATGATAATATGAGCCTACCAGTAGTTATAACTCTGTCTTAGGCAGGATAAATGCAAGAATGCACCTCATGAGGAACTTCAAGCACTTTCTTTGACATTGAAGCAAAGAGAGACAACTTAGGTGTCTATGGCCTTTATTTACTGTCTTGGATGCCACAAATAAGCATTGTCTTATTCTGTTAATACATCTATTATGTGTCTCTGAAAATACAATGCTAAATTGGTAACATCAGGGTAACAGTAACAGAATACAGTAGTTAGTATAAGCATAATATTAAAACTGTCCTCCATTTCTTTGAGCACTTCAAATAATACTTACTGGTTTTATCACCAATACTTTCTCTTGTATGTATTATTAATTCATTCACCCATTAATTCCTTCATTCATTCATTTATCAACCATCTACAGTGCTAAGCCGTGCTGGAGAGCCAACAATGGAAAAGCAAAGCCTCTGCACTCATGAAATTTATTCTATACGGCTTAGAGTGTTGAGTGAGGTGAGCGAACATATCTTTTATTTGGAATCTTCCACTTTTCTTACCAGTGTTTCACATATTTAGCAATGTTTGATGAATGAGCCATGTCTCTTTAGCATCAGAAGCTGTTTTCTCTATCGTTTATTATTGAGCAGTGGTGTACAGTTAACAGGATTATAATGAGTTTCTTTTCCTTGACAAAGACCATGAAGCAGAACACTAGCGAATGAGGCAATGATTCAGTGCAGATGAACGTGACAAAATGAATAGTGTTCATTTTGAATAGTGACATAATGAATAGTGACAAATAGAATAGTAATGACAAAGTGAATAGTGTTCATAATGAATAGTGACAAATAGAATAGTAATGAATAAGGAAGAAAAGAATAATAAAATGTAATCATTGTCATTGCAATGCTCACTAAAAGAAACAAATTTGGAAGTCTGCAAAGAAAACAGAGAATAACCAAAGCTGACTTTGCTGCATGTTGGGGAACTTGGGGGAAAGCAGTATAGAGGCAATGTGGTTTGTTCCAAAGAGAGCCAGTTCTTTCCTGTGGGTTTTGACTTTGAATAAGTCTAACTAAGTATTACTTATCAAGTGCTGTCATATTGGGGTTTTTGCTCCTTTCTTGCAAATGCTGAAGCTCTTTATTTTACTGCCTTAGGCTATATCAACAACACTTTTTTTAAAAAACAGGAAAAATATTTTTACACCAAGATTCTATCCTTACCTATGAAATTCTGTCCAGAGGTGCTGCAGAACACACAGTGACAGAGAATTTGTGTCTCTTGCTATGGTGTCCCCTCAAGATGTTCATGACCTAATTCCTAGTGTAAGAGATGGGGATCAGTTTAGTTTTTGCATAAAGGTAATATAAAGCAGAGAGGAAATATATATATATATGTGTGTGTGTATATATATGTGTGTGTGTGTGTATTAATGTAACCTGGCAGCCTACTGCCTCAGTCTCCCTCTGCCAGGTTAAGCAGGAGCAAAGGAAACCAGCTTAAGCCAGTCCTATAGCAGGTAAAAAGGATGCACAAGAAAGAGCTAAGTCAAACCAATTCAGCACTAAATTCCATTCCTTATTTGGCAAAAGGAGCAGGTAAAAGCCAAAACTGTCGGAATGTGATGGGGAAACTGCTAATAAAAAACTGAGGGACTTGCGGGGGAAAGTTAGACCTCTCAGATAGACTGTAACCTCTGAAGTATCCAATCTATGGAGAAAGAGAGGAAGGGCTTGCGAGCTAGGCTTAGGGGTATAAGTTGTGTCACTTTTTTTTGTTCAGTGCGCCAGCCATGTTTTCTGGTTGTGCGCCCCTTCTTGTAAGATTGAGAATAAATTCTTTTCTTCTCCACAATCAGGTAAGCCTTATTTTCTTCCAGAAGATTTCTTTCTTACAACTTTGGGGGCTTGTCTGGGATTCCGATGCTTCAGAGAGCAGATCGCCAGGGTGGATGACAGGGAGGCATGCCCTGCTGTTTAAGCAGTCTTGTGCTCTATCAGCTCACCTCTGGCAGCCAAGAGACCCGAGAACAGATGCTTAGATCTGCTGATTGTGGAAGAGAAAAAGGGAAGGGAAAATCTTTCTCTCACTGACCAGGTGACTCCATGCTCAGACCAAGGTAAGAACAGGGACTATTAAATATTACTTGGTGATCAGAAATTCTGATGAGTCTGAGTTGATTGTGTGTGCATGAGACAAGTGACATGCTGTGCAAAGTGAGTGTGTTGTAGAAGTCAAGAGAGGTTCAATTATTTGCATATAGAAAGGCCAGGACTCAGGAATAATTTTGGGAAAGAAAAAGGATTTATTGGATTTATTTACAACCAGCCGGGTTTGGAGTTTCTCAGTCCAAAATCCCAGCCCCGAACAAGATTCTTGAGTTACTTTTATACAGAGGAAGGGTCAAATGGTTCTTTGTTTTAGTGCTCAATAGGCTTGAATTAGCATATATCTTCCACATCCTAGGTAAGCTTTTAGCATGGACTTCATACATTCTAGATAAACTTTTAGGACATTTGGTTTGCATTTTCCCTGAATATTTAAAGTTTATAGAGTTTGCATTGCTAAACTGTTTCTCAGGAATGGAGTTGTTGTCATGGTTACCAAGGGCAGGGCTGCAGTTCTCACTGTCCCAAATGCACAGCTCAGAAAACATACAGCTCAGGTTATCTACGAAAATATGAACAGCCCCCCAACCATAGCCTACATAAAGTGCATAGTCTCAATCTGCATTTCCCTTCTCCCATGAGGGAAAGGGCCAGAAACAGACAAGTGAAAGATTCAAGAGAAAGAAATCCAGACAAAATACAGAATGGGACGTAGAGGCAGTCAGTCAACTGGGAAAAAGGGGAAGGTGGTATCTGTAGGAGATATTCCTCTGGATAGTCCACTAGGGAGGATGTTAAGGAATTGAACCGATAGTGATCAGACCAAGGGAAAGACAAGAAGAAAATTATTAAATTCTGCTGTTTTTATCTGGGCCAAGGAAAGTATTTTACCACCTGATGTATTCTGGCCAAAATATGGGGCAGATGAGGACTGGCCTTGTGCTGACCTTGTGCTGTAAGTTAATGGGAAAACTGCCTTCTCCAAAGAAGAATCTGAAGGGCTGTGTGCTGGCTAAAGGGAAAGGGGGCCACTCTCTATCCTAAAAATCTAAACCCTGAGACTAAGCTTGCAGAAACTAAGGCTGCAGAAACTGAGGCTGCAAAAACTAAAGTTGCAGAAACTAAAGCCTGGGACCCCGTTGAATCTCCCTCCTCCTTACCCTCCCCTTCTCCTACTGGGACAAGGGCCATTAGACTTGGAGGACCCAAAAGAACCAATTCTAAACCCTGTGGAACCAGAGAACCAAGCAGGGCCAACAGCCCTACTGGTTACAACCCACCAACAGCTGAGGAAAGAATTGGAACAGTGTAAGAAAGATATACAAAATTTTCTACTCCCCAAAGCACCTGAGAATAGGGTGAAAGAACAAAACTCCATTGAGCCTTGGAACCCACTGAGAGAAGTACCAATGGGGGCAGGGGAGATTGGCTATGTAAATGCCCCAGCGATGAGTACTGAAGTAAGGAACTTCAAAAAGGAGGTGAAATCACTAATGGAAGATCCAGTGGGGCTGGCTGAACAAGTAAATCAATTCCTAGGTCCTAGTTTATATACCTGGCCTGAACTTATGTCCATACTGTGAATATTCTTTTTATGGGAGAAGAAAGAGGAATCATGTGGTGGGCAGATATGAAGGAGTGGGAAAGGCAGCATCCACCCAGACAGGGGTTAATGGCATCAGAACAAAGTTCCCAAACACAGGCCCTAATTTGAGTAATAATGACCTTGGGGACCCAGCACAGAAGAAAGATCTTGGAGACCTCATTATACAGGGAATCAAATTGGCTGTACCCAAATCTCAAAACTTGAATAAGGCCTTTGAAGTAGCCCAGGAGAAAGGTGAGACTTCCTCTGCTTACCTGCAATGATTGAGGGACCAAGTGAGGAAACATTCAGGGATGGACCCTGATGATCCTGTGGCTCAGGGAATGGTAAAAGTCAGCTACATGAAGGAGTCTTGGCCTGATATACGGAAGAAGATTCAGAAAATAGAAAGATGGATGGATAAGCCATTGGAAGAGTTATTGAGAGAGTCACAGAAAGTGCAAGTAAGGAGAAAGGAGGAAAAGCAGAAACAAAGCAAAGGTTATGATAAGCAAGTTGGCTACTGATTAAGAAAAGATTGGAGATGAGTCAGGGAAGAAACAGGCAGGAGATAAAGATGCAAATAGGCTTATTTAGATAAGAGGGCAAAGAGAATGCAGGGCTCTGCAGGGTGCTATCACTGTGCGATGCCTGGTCATTTTGAAAGGGAACCTGAATTTAAGAAGAGGTAATCCTCCTCATGAATTTTGAGGATTAGGGGTCCAAGGCTCCTCACTTTAAAAGTGGGCCCATATTAAGAAGAAATTACATTTTTAGTTGACAGCAGGACAGCCCAGTCCTCTGTGGTTCATCTCTCCAAAGGGACCAAACTCTCTGACAGTTAGTTCTCTTACAGTCTCAGGGGTAAAAGGAGCAGGATTGAGGTCCCCATTCTTTCTCCCACTAATATTTGTTGAGAGGACAATCAAATTGTAGGCCCTTTGTTGTACATCCCAGAAGCCAGGAGTAATTTGTTGGAAAGGGACTTAATAGTATTCATGAGTCTGGATTTGGAAGTAAGGGATGGGCAAATAGAAGTAGTCTTAGCCATGCTCACTGAAGAAGATGAAAAAGATATCAGAGAAGAAGTGTGGGTGAGAGAAGGGAATAGAGGGGGTTGCAGGTATCCCCTATTAAGATCAAATTGAAAAGGGAAGGGGAAGTTATTTGTCGAAGACAATATCCCATTCCCCTTAAGGGGAGGCAGGGACTTCAACCCATCATCAAAGGCCTCCTCTGGGATGGACTCTTGGAGCCCTGTATGTCCGGCTTCAATTCTCCTGTTGATGTGGGCTGTGGGTGGGAGGCTGTTCAACTCTTCGTAGATAACCTGAGCTGTATGTGTCCTGACCTGTGTGTGGGGGACAGTGAGAGGTTGCAGCCCTGCTCTTGGTGACCATGGCAACGACTCCAGTCCCAGGAGGCAATTTAGCAATGCAAACTCTATATACTTACCAATCAGTCCAGGGAGACTCTGATGGTGGTGGTGACCAAGCTTAAGGGGACTTGGACTTGGCCTTGAATGGGGAAATAAAATATAGCCTGTGCATGAATTCAAAATTATCTAACTCTGTGTCCAAGTGTGCCTAGAAATCCAATTCAGTAATATAGGCCCTTTAGACTTTGATGCTCAGAAAGGACGTGTATTCAAGGTTGCATCCAGATGGAATGTGGGCGATATGTTAATTCAAAACCTATCTGGTACTCCGGCAAACCCTTAACTAACAAAGAAAGTCTTTTTTTTTTTTCCATAAAAGCACCATTTGACTCCCATCCTGTATAAAAAGAACTTGAAAATCTTATTTGGGGCTCTGCTTTGGAAAAGAAAGCTCCAGAGTCCAGCGGGTCGTCAATATATCATTTTTCCTTCCCCAAAATTATTCCTGAGTCCTGGCCTTTCTATACACAAATAATTGAACCTCTTGACTTCTACAACACTATCTTGCCCATTCAGAAATCAGACTGGAGGAATGTACAAGATCTAAGAGCCATTAATCAAATGTTCAGGTTTGACACCCAGTAGCCCCAAACACATACACTCTCCTTAGTAAGATCCCCTACCATCATAAATGGTTTAGTATAATAGATCTAAAGGATGCCTTTTGGGCCTGTCCCTTGATCCAGAACATAGGGACTTGTTTGCCTTTGGGTGGCAGGATCCCTCTCCTGGAAGAAAACAGCAACATAGGTGGTCAGTTCTACCTCAAGGCTTCTCAGAATCCCCCAACCACTTTGGGCAGGAACTGGGAAAAGTATTGGATAAATTTGCAGTCCCATCTGAAATTTCCCTTTTAAAATATGTAGATGATCGGCTAATATCAGGTAAAGAAAGGCAGATGTTAGCCTGAACTACAAAGTGCTTATTTTATTTCCTGGGAGATCAAGGGCTAAGAGTGTCAAAAAGTAAGCTACAATTTGTAGAAAAAGAAGGCAAATACCTGGGTCATTTCATTAGCAAGGGAAGGGGGACGATAAATCCAGAAAGAATTCAGGCCATTACTGAATTACCTCTTCCCTGGACAAAAAGAGAACTAAGAAGATTTTGGGATTGGTGAGATATTGTAGATTATGGATAGAGTCTTACACATCCCAAACCAAGGGGTTATACCAAAAACTGTTGGAGGAGGAGCCTGACAAGTTAGAGTGGAAGGAAGGGTTGGGTTACAGTAGATGAGAAGACAGCCTTGTGAGTCCTAATCCAGATCTGGGGAGGCCAAAAGAAGCCTTCTTTTCCAGAATCCTGGACCCTGTCTCCAGGGGATGGCTAGGGTGTGTTCACTCTGTGGCAACAACTGCTTTCTTAGTAGAAGAAAGCAGGAAACCTTTGGAGGGGCCTTAGTTGTTAACACCTGTAAGCAGTTTGATATTATTGATGAATTCCAAAAAGAAATATTGGATTATGTTTGTAAACTGGTCTTTTCCTCTGGGCATATTAGATTATATTGAATTCAGAGGTTTACTTGGTTAAGAAATCAAGTAAACCTCTTGTGCCAGTAGGGGTTGAGCCCCTACCCTTGGTGGGTGGGGACTCACAGATAAAAGACATGGCAAAGGACAGAGTTGTGGGTTGTTATGTTGAAGTTTTGATGTTGGAGTTTAAGGCTGAAGTCTTAAGCTGGAGCCTGGAGAAGTAAGCACACAGAGGAAAGAGAAGCAAGCTCTGGGAAGAGAGGAACCCAGGAAGCCTGAACACTGGCAGATGTCAGCAGCCATCTTGCTCCAACCTGTGGAAATAGACTTTAGTAAGGGAAGTAACTTATGCTTTATGGCCTGGTACCTGTAATCTCCTACCCAAATAAATACCCTTCATAAAAACCAACTGATTTCAGGTATTTTTGCATCAGTACCCCTTTGGCTGACTAATACAGCACCCCTCATCAGGTCAGGATTATTTTGTGCCAAAAAGCAGGAAGGTGGTTAATGGATTCCCTAATTCTGAAATATGAGGCAATTCTAGTGGAAAAAGATGGTTTTATACTGACAATAGATCATAGTCTGAACCCAGCCTCTTTCCTTTGGAAAGGGTCCAACCAGGTAGAAACTCCTGAACATGATTATTTAGACATAATTGGAAACCAAACCCGAGTCCGGCCCAATCTAGGGGTCCTACCCTTATACTCAGGGGAAAAGTTGTCCATAGATGGGTTTTCTAGGATCCTGGAAAGAATAAATCACAATGCCTACACTGTTGTTGATGAGCTAACTTGTGAGGTGAAAGAAGCTGACTGACTGCCCAATGACTGGTCTGCTCAGACTTGTGAGTTGTATGCATTAAATCAAGCCCTTAAATTGGTAGAGGAAAAAGATGGTGCAGTCTACACAGATTCTAAATATGCCTTTGGCATGGTCCACATCTTTGGAAAATTTTGGGAAGAAAGGGGATTGATCAATAGCAGAGGGAAGGAATTAGTCCACATGGAACTGGTAAAACAAGTGTTAGCCAGTTTGCTCTTACCAAGTGAAATATCCATGGTACATATAAATGGGCATCAGAAATGTCATACTTTGTAAGCAAAGTAAGCAAAAGGTACAGATTGACTGATGAAAAGGCCAAAGGGCTTCTCTCTGCTCCCCTCTGGAAATGATGATCCTGATACCCTCCATCCCCAAAGAAATTGGAATCCCTTTATTCTCTGAAAAGGAAGTAAAAGAACTAGAACAATTGGGGGTGACCTTAGATAGCCAAGGGAAGTGGCTCTTCCCAGATGGTCAGCAGATGTTGAATAAATAAAGAATGAGGGGAGTACTAGTGATTTTGCACCAAGGGAGTCACTGGCGAATATAAGCCATGTGTGACCTGGTCCTCAACCATTTCAGGTGTGGGGGCCTTTATACTATAGCCAAACAAATAAGTGAATGGTACATAATCTGTCAGAGGATTAATAAGAAAGTTTTAAAAAAGCAAGTGTCGGGGGAAGGGAGCCTGGCCTATGACCATTTCAGAGCATTCAGGATGATTATTCTGAAATGCCCCCTGTAGGTCAACTAAAGTATGTTCTGGTTATTGTGGATCACCTGACAGAGTGGGTAGAAGCATAGCCCCTAGACTCAGCTACAGCATTGGGGACTTCAAAAATTATCCTTGAACAAATCATTCCCTAATATGGGTTAGTAGAAAATATAAATTCAGACAATGGTCTTCACTTTACATCCAGAGTGTTGCAAAATATTATGCAGGGTTGAGGTGTCACATGGAACTTCCATATACCCTGGAACCCACCATCCTCAGGGAAAGTGGAAAGAATGAACCAAACCTTTAAAAAAAATCTCTCTAAGTTGGTCTTAGAAACCACATTACTATGGTTTAAATGTTTACCTATAGCTCTATTAAGAATCCAGACTGCCCTTAAGAGGGGTTTGGGAATTTCTCCTTATGAAATGCTCTTTGGTCTGCCCTTCCCTGGGAAGCCCGGAGAACTCCCCTCCTTTGAGTTGAAGGATCTCTTTCTTCAAAATTATATACTGGCCTTGTATTCTACTTTGTCATCCCTCAGACATCATGATTTGCTGGCTTAGACTCCACCTCTTGAATTTACAGTCCACCAACACCAACCTGGCAGCTAGGTCTTAATCAAGTTGTGGAAAGAGTTCAAACTCCAACCAACAGGGGTAGGACCTTATCAAGTCTTGCTGATAACTGAAACAGCAGTACACATGGCAGAAAATGGCTGGACTCGCCACATTTGAAAGGAACCAGTACCTGAGCCAGATGATAAGTACCCAACAACAACACCCAAGTCCTGGGAAATAACTCAAACTTTGGATTCCTTAAAGATCATTCCGAGATGGCAATAGTTGGGAAGGTGTAAAAAAGGGGGAGGGACTGGTTGGACTCTAGATCAGTGAACTTTGTGGGAAGATATCCCTCCACTTAGAAGGAAGGCTATTATCTATATCCACCTTCTCTAGTGCCTCAAGAGACTAGCAGATAAAGGATTTAAAGTTTCTGAAAAGGAGAATAATTATACTGACTGTGATGTTTCAGATTCAGGTCATGATAAGCCCTGTTAAATTGATAGTAAACATAACTTAAGGTCTACAGTCTCAGACTGTGCACTTTGACACCTACTGAGTGATAAAGTATGGAGATTTAGGACAGCAGTGGCAGCTGAGTGGACAAAACAAATATCTATGCCCAGAGTCACCAAGAAGTTATCTTAACCTCCCCCTGTCTCAACTGCAGGCTTGTGTAGTGGACTACCGAGTACAAGGGGTGGACCGCTGGGAACAGAGGAGGCCATACTCACTTGAAACCATTAGAGGACAAGATAGCCTTTTATAAAGGTAATAACCTACCAAACTGCAAAAACCTCCAGTGTAACCTGGTGGTAAAAACCATTAGAAAGGTAGACAAATTCAGCAATAACAATAGGTATTCTTCCCCTGACAGAGTCTATGGGATGGGGATGGACATTACAGGGGAAGATCCTCTGGGGAGATTCCTTTTCGAGTCCTTCCTCCCCCTGTGGATATGATGTCAATAACACCCCCTCCAGCTAACCCTTCAGAGATGCCAAGGTAAAACCCACCAAAGGCCAGTTCCCCAATGCAGAATGATCCCAAAGCAGTCAGGATACTTAAGGCAGAAGATTTAAAGCAGACCATAGAAACAGAGACAGGATATGGAGATGCAAATGCCTGGGTAGAATGGGTCAAATATACAGTCCAGAGTCTGAACAAAAGCAATTGTTATGCTTGTGCACCAGGAAACCCACTGCTTATACTGTATCCTTTCCATTAGGTATGGAAAAGCATGAAAGGGAGTTTAAGTGCATGGTGCTCCTCTTCCAGAAAGCTGGTGATAATTGTAGGGCTTGTTCTTTCTTTTCCCTCCTGTCAAAAAAGGGAAACATCAAAGCCATACCAGCTTCCTGCCTTGGTCCAGGAAGTCACTCTGCCTGTCTCTCTAGATGGGGAAACAGGCTCTAGGACCTTAGGACCATGGCCTTGTGTACACAAGTGTGGAACGTGAGTTAGGATAGTACTGGCAATTTCTCCAGTTTGGCCATACCCCGAGCAGACCTTTGCTGGTACTCTGGAAAGGGCATCCCTTGACCAGAGTTACTTGAGAGGTGGGGCAGAACCTGTGCTCTGGTCCAGTTGGCCATCCCATTCACCTTGGCATTTGAAAAAGAAGCAAAAATGACATCTCAGGGAGGAAGAGAGAAGAGAAATCTACTTGGTTCTTTTGACAATGGATTGATTTAGACAACATAGGAGTTTCCCCCAGGAGTCCCAGATGAATTTAAGGCTAGAAATCAGGTAGCAGCTGGGTTTGAGTCATTCTTGTTTTGATGGGTCACCATTAATAAAAATGTACATTGGATTAATTACATTTATTATAATCAACAGAGATTTATTAATTACACCAGGGATGCAGTTAAGGGACTTTCAGGACAATTAGATGCTACTAGCAGAATGGCACGGGAAAATAGAATGACCTTAGATATAATGCTGGCCGAGAAAGGGGGAGTCTGTAATTGGAGGTAGTTGCTGTACATTCATCCCCAATAACACTGCACTGACAGAACTATCACTAAAGCTTTAAAAAGCCTAACAGCCCTATCCAAAGAATTAGCAGAGAATTCTGGCAATTCACTCAAAGTTAGGCCTCAAGGCAGGGCCTTTATGGATAACCAGAGATGGCATGAAGAAAACTTTAACATGAGAGTTAGGCAAACTCACATTAATTATGTCTGCAGAGGTAAAGAGCCAAGGTCAGTCTAAAGTAACTCAGACCCAGTTCCCCATGCTGCAGTTTCACTCTTGCTTAAATACCCATGTTATTACTTAGCATTTGCTTTGCTTATACATTAGTTTTTATGTATATGGATGAACACACAGAGCTGGTTATATAATTGTATGATTAGTATGTTCAGGAAATCACACTTGCATATACATTGCATGATCAAGAAAGGGGCGGATAACCACCCCAGGGTGGGAAATTTACTGTTAACTAAGCAAGTCGAAGTGAAGGCAGCAAAGGCAGCAAGGGGCTTCAGTGCAGGTCCAGACAACCGGTTGAAGCTGGTTTTCATACTTCATTGCTTCAACAGGATATTCTAACTACCAAAAGTGGGATTTGGCAGAAAGAGAGGGTTGTATCTCATTACCTTCTGATTTACGTATGTAAAAAATTCTTTCTTTTGTGTCCTAGCAACAGGGAGAGAAACAAGTTACTTTCAGGTATTTGGTCATCCTACATCCATCAACTCCCTCCTTCTAGTTTTTGGCGATATTCTTATTGCAGGGGAAGGGACAAAGCTCAGATCTTCTGTAACTACTTCCTGCTGACATTGTGTGCATTGATCTCTTAGGAAATTATTGTAAGAGGGTGGCCTGAGGAGGGAAATTCAGTCTGTTAGAGTTTGCAATTGCTTTCATCCATAGCGTTCCACGCATGGTATGATCATGGGTGCAATCACCAGAAGAATTAAGATAATGATTAATGAAGGGAACAGCCACTTGGTGAAGCTGGATGGGTTCCAAGAGGAGAAATTATTTCCCTGTATTATGAGTTTATTGGTTTTGTTTTTTCAGTTTCTTAATGCTCTCACTTCTTTGGAGAGGTTGGTGGTTAAGTACAAGGACGTGCCTGCAGTACTGGTGAATGCTGTGATTCTTAAAAAGGTAAACAAGGGGATTAATTGGCTTTTTAAAAAAATTATTTGTGGTGTTACATGTTTTGGGGTCTGCTTTTACAAAAACCTGTTGAATTTTATTTAAGTAGGCTGTTCTGGCCACCGTGAAGAAACTGAAATTTTCTCCAGTAAGCTGGTCTAGGCATTACTTGATATTGATTGTGCAAATCTACACAATACCAACACTTGGTTCCATTGTAGAGGTTTTAGATGCTCTGCAAAACAGGTGTGAGGGATGGTTAGTATCTTCCCTCAGGGATAGTTATTGGTAGGTTCTGTTAGGAGAAAGAACAGAATTAGTATCTGCTAGAGGTTTTGTTTTTGTTTTCCTGAATAGGAAACTCAGGTCCCCAACAGGCTCCACTTCATGTTTTTAACTTCAGGTGTGGTCTGTGGTTTAAGACCTCTTTTATTTGTTGGATTTGATAAGTAGTAAGGTTTTAGTCTGGCCTGATGGACCCAGGACTTGATTCTCTATAACTTAAGAATGAGAGGTTAATAGTACTGTGTAAGTCCCTCCCATTTAGGTTTGAGCTGATTTTTAGGGTGTTTGTTTTTTCTAAACTTTTAAAAGAACCTGGTCCCCTACTGAGAAGGGGTGGAGAAGCTGATTAGGGGGGTATTTTAAGTGCATATTTGCATATGCATGAATGCAAGGCCCACTTATGGAGGGCTCCCTCTAATGTTACTGGTGAATTGGGTTTTTCCTTCAGGTTGCTTAGAAAGGACCATTCTGTACACAAGCTCAAAAGGATTTAAGTTAAGCCCCCTTCTAGGGGCCACCCTAACCTGAAGGAGAGCTAGGTTAAGTGCTTCTGTCCACTTCAACTGTATTTCTTGGTAAATTTTACTTAAGATTTTCTTTGAAGTATAGTTCATTCTTTCACTTTTCCTGATGACTCAGCTCTCCAGGCTGCATTCAATTTTCACTTAATTCTAAGACATTGGTTGACACCTTGTACCACAGCTGAAATAAAACAACTCTGACTGAGTTGTCTGGGACAATCCAAACCTTGGGATGATTTCCTGGAGGAGGAACTTAGTGACCACTGAATGCTGTTTTGTGCAGAAGGGAAAAGCTTCCACTTATTCTGAAAAGGTGTTTGCAAATGCTAAAATGTAATTAAATTTTCTTGTGGTTTTATAATAATGTTTTGGGTGACTCCTATTTCTCATGGGTTTAAGATTCCCAACCAGGAGGCTGCATAGGCCAGCACCACGGTCAAATGACCTCATTTTCCCAGTTTGTATGGTTTGAGGCATAGGCAACAACAGATAATTATCTTCCCTTTTGGGCTGTAGGGCTATGGTTTTTAAAATTCATATTCTCTGTGATTGCATTGGTCTTGCTATTAATATTTCAATTAGAGCAGGGGTTGTAACTTGAGGTACTGAATTTAAACAGATTAAGGTTGGAGACAGTTTTTAAATTTACGGTTGTAAAGATCCCTTATTGCTTTTTATTTGCACTTTTCAAAGGCTATTCATTTTTTCTATAAGACCTACATCAGTGGGGTTATAAGGCAGATGGAAAGTTTAAACAATTTTCTGATTCATAGCCTAAGACTGTGTAAGGTGATCAGTAAATGGATTTTCTTTAATTGTAGCTTACTGATTGCTAGAGTTTCGTGGCAGTGTCTGTGATAGTGAAAGCAGACCTTGCCCTTTCGGAGAGCAGGAAGGGACCAACACAACTCACTTGCCATTGTGCTACTGGAATTTGTGCTTGGCCAGTGTGTTCCATCTGATGAGGTAATTGTTGCAGTTGTTGGAGTGGGCACAATGGACACTCATGGGTAATGTCCAAGAGAGCTGCTGGTGAGTAACAGGTAGCTGGAACTGCTGCCACAGATTCTGGTAGCCATGATCTCTGCTTTTTCCTGTGGAGTTGCTCTGATGCTTCTTGGGTTTTAATGGTACAGTTTTCAGATCTTCAAGAGGGTATCTGCTTTAACATTCCTGAGAGGGGTGTTAGAGGAGCAGACAGGGACATGATAGACAGTTGCCTGTCATTGCTGGCAGGTGTTTCAGACATCTTTCCACAGATTTCTCCTCCACAGAGGGCAGCCCATGACAGTCCATTGTTCCTGTTTTGTTTTTAGTATTTATAATTCACCCTTGGATGGAGATGGTAGTTTTCAGAGTGATGGGTTATTATTCGGTTAAGCCTTCAACTTGCAATGGCGCATGGTCTGTTGTACATAGTTGTTTTGTTTCGTTCAGTATGCTGCATCATAATTTGGCTGCCTTTCTACAATTGGGACCAAAACCCAAGGGTTTTTGCTTAGAATGTTGCCTTTGCCACAAACTCCACCCAAAGTTAATATTGATGCTGGCTACATCCAATTCACAGGGTCAGTTAGGGTCCATCCCTTTACTGTCTGAGTCTGTGCTATTACTCTCTTTACATTTTTTAAAAAGCAGCTTTCCATGTACAACATTTTTTGATTAACACATACATATTTGAGCTAAGTGAGGGATGAAGGGTTTCCAATAACTCCAACAACCCTAAAATGGCTATTAATTGTTGTGGAACTCCAGGACACAGTAAGATTAAAGCACAAAAAACTGTTTTGATAAAACAGACTCTGCTTTGTATATTAACATAAACGCTTATTTTAAAAAATTTTAGCCATTTGAATAGAGCTCTTTTAAGAATTTTTACTTGTTAATTTAATATTACCATCCGGAGGTATGAAAATATACAGTGAACAAACAGCCAAGCACAAAAGAGTTAAAATACAAGAACAGAAACATAAAGTTTGCTAATTTGACTCATAATTCTTATTCCTTTGGTATAGTTGTTTCCAAGTTTTCCATCATTTCACATCTTTGATTTTTATTGCTTTTAAGATCTTTGACTGGGGCTAAAGGGGACTCACACAGCATTAACTTGCAACTTTTTAGTTTCTTTATCTTTCTACAACTTAAAGAAGATTTGAACATATGGGACTTTTTGCCCATTTTTCTTGCTGTTTACAAAACAAGTTTAATTGCAATATAGTATTAAAGTTCAAAGACCCATTTTCTGTCCAAATTTTTCTATTATCTAATCTATATCTAGGCCAAGCTTCATCACAAAAAATAATTTATTTTTCTGTAACCAGGATCCCCCAAATTTATACCAATTTTTCAGGATGCATCCTAATGGGGAGCACTCAGTTACTGACACCTCGTTCCCCACGGCAGCAGAAAGAGACAGAGAGAACAACCAAAATAAAGGCATAAAAGGCATCAGGCTTCCCCTTAAAGGGAGCGAGAGAATGGGACTCAAACCCATGAAACTTCTCCCACCACCACCAAACCTTCGCTACCTTAGCAAAGGTAAACCAAATGCTAACTTGCAGTTAGCCAAAGCCAAACAGCAGGTTTCCCTTTTAAGGAAGTGAGCGAGTAGGACCCAAACCCACCAAAACCTCTCCCACTGTAATCAAACCTTCACTACATTAGCAAAGGTGAACCAAATGCTAACTCATTGACAGCTAGAAGAAAAAAGAGTAATGAATAAAGGAACGAACTCACTCACTAGGGGAAGGAGATGACCTGGTCTTCTGTCCTAACCTCGTGAGCCTTGGTTCTTTTGGCGGCTGGAAAGGGGCTCTCTCTCGGGTAACCCCCGAGTCCTTGGGAAAATCTCCAGCAGCCACTGGAGTCAGGGATGCCTCAGTGCAGACAATTACCTCTGCACTTCTCCTTGGAAGCATTCTCTGGTTTCTATTATTATTTCTTTATTTTCGTCCCACCTGGGGTGCCAATTTGTTAGGCCTTAAGATTGTAACTCAAAGTTAAGAGTTACCAATTGGTTATGATTACTGAATTATTGTATAGATGCTTTTTTAAAAAACTTTCTATTATATTGTAGAATAGCCAAAAGTAAATACCTGAAATGACTGATTTTTGATAATAATTGTAAAACTATATAACCTTTATCTTGTGATTGTAATTGCTGACTGCAGTGTTTATACTTACTACTGTAGTGGTTATTTCAGCCTAGCCCTGGCTCTTAGTCATACTTGCTATTGTAATGATTATTTTAGGTTAGTTCCAGGCCTTGTTTATACTTGCACTTATAATGGGAACATGTCCACCTTCCCTTGTTTGAATCCATTAAAAAAACCCTAATCTCCTGCTTTGCATAAGAAATAAACTCTTTGTCTTTGAAACCCCAGTGTCTCAGGAATTGGTAGTTTGAGTGCATTGGCAGAGAACCCCCGCCTCCCCCAAAACCCCTGCTTTTGCTTAATAACAAAATTACCTACCAGAATCCAAGAGCAAATGCTAGACCTCTCTCTGGGCAAATGGAAATTGTTGACTGAGGCTTTAAGAGGTGATCAATTGCTATTCAACTGGAAATTTAAAACAAGTCCTAGAAATTGGCTATAAATCTTCAGTCTACATTTCTTATAACTAAGTAACTGATTTATATTTGCATATATGTACCATCTCACGAGGAATGTTAGGAATTTCAGTTTTTTCCTCTAGCATCTCACTTTCTTACCAATCAGATTAACTATTAAGGTAGATGCTGCTGTTACACACTCAACATTCATCCAAATCATTCTCCTCTGCTGCCTTTAACCTTTCTGCATTTTTAACATAACCCCTTTCCTCCTCAGTCCTGGGATATGAATTTCCACTGACCTAAGCCCATTATGGAGTTCTTATCCCCCTTGTTGAAACGATTTTAGCTAATAGAACATTTTAAAAAATCTGCTAAGTAAGGGGGCATTTTGGGGACATTGGAATTGTTCTACATGACATTGCAGTGATGGATAGTGATGGATACAGGCCATTATACATTTTGTCAAAGCCTATAAAATTGTGTGGCACAAAGTGTAAACCATAATGTAAACTACACACCATGCTTAGGAGCAATACTTCAATATGTGTTTATCAATTGTAACAAATGTACCACATTAGTGAAATGTTAATGGGGAAAAGTGTGTGTGGGGGTATATGGGAATCCCCTATATTTTCCATGTAACATTTATGTAATCTAAATTATGTAACACATGTAATCTAAAGCGTCTTTAAAAATAGTAATAACAACAACAAAAAAGAGGGGGACAGACAGTAAGGGTGTTCCCTTTTTCTGTTTCTGGACCTGATCTGTAATCTGAACCTGGGACAGCCATGGTAGAGAAGCCAGACTGGAGGACAACCAGTACAGTTAAAGATAGAAAAACAGAAAGAAGAAACCTGGGTCCTTGATGATGTTGTCTTAACCAACCCTGGGAATGGTCTTACTGCCACACATCTAGCCATGTGAGTAATAAAACTTTAAACAATAAGGACATGTAGTAAGGTTTTCTAATACTACAGATAAAAGTATGTTAACTGATGTACCTACTCTCAACAATTTTATTTCTAAATAGTTGGCTTCTCAGTGTAACAAGGTGTGAAAGGTTGGATGCAAAAGTAACTACCAAAGTTTCCTTCTTTGCCTGTATTTTCAAGCTGTTTCTCCCATCATGGCGGGGGGGGGGGGGGGAGCGGTGAGTGGGGGGGTTGTTCTATTTCCTCTTCCCTTGAATCTAGTCCTACCAATACGGTGCAGCAAAAGTGACATAATGCCAGACCTAGGCCTTAAGAGAACTAATGTCTTCCTTCTTTCCTCTCTTGGTAGCCAACCACCATGTAAGGAATGACTACATGGAGAGAGAGATCTCATGGAGGAGAATCAAGGAGATTCAGACAAAAAGTAGTGACCCCAGCAACATGAGGGATGCTATCTTGGACCTCCAGTCCTAGTTGAGCCACCTTAGCTGACACCTTATAAAACAGGGACGAGGTAGACATTCACTAAGTGCTGCCTGCATACTTGGACCACAGAATCATAAGCAATAACATGTTAGTTACAGTTTTGGAGTAGGTCATCACACAGCAATAGGTAACTGAAACACAGGGTAATATTTATAATACTATTTGTCTTTTTTTGTAAAATCGTTGTAGTCATTTTCACAATGATTAAGAACTATTTGATTTACTGATTGTTCTCTGAGCTAATAATTCCTCCCCACCCCCATCCCCCGCAGATGGCTCCCTTGTCCCTCTGCTGTGTCTGCTTGTTTTCTCTGCTTATTGTGTCCACTCATCTTCTTTAGGGGGCACCAGGAATCAAACCTGGGATCTCCCATGTGGGAGGTGGGCTGCCACTGATAACTTTTTTTCAAATGTATGTGTGTTTTATTTTAACGTCACAAATAAGTCCTTTTGTATCTATATATGTATCACCTTGTGATAATCTTGTATGCTATTAACTTTTTTTTTTTTTTTTTTTTGATGTACCAGGGGTTTGGGATTGAACCCAAGACCTCAAATGTGGGAAGCCCATGCTCACCCACTGAGCCACATCGGCTCCCCTGTTTTGCTTTGTTTTCCACTTGTTTGTTTGTTTTTAAGAGGCACTGGGAACCCAACCTAGGACCGCCCATGTGGGAACCAGGTGCTCAATTGCTTGAGTCACATCTGCTCTGGTATTAACATTTTAAAATTAATTAAATTCAAATAAATGGGAAAATATTTATAACAAATGAATTGCTATCCTTTGTGAATTAAAAAACTCATAACTAAAGAAGAAAAATACTAACTCTAATTTAAAACATAGGAAGGCATTTCTCTGACAAAAAAAAGTCAATAAATATGAAGGGGGGGAATCTCAACTTCAAAGAGAAAATATAAACATTAAGACTTGAAGCCAGCTGGATTCCAAGAAAAAATAGGAAAACAAACAAACAAACAAAACAACAACTAAACATTAGAGGCGCAGAGTGGGGGACTCCAGAGTAGGCGTGAACTCTGGGGTCTTTTGACGTCCCTGATAACAAAGCTGTTTCACTTAAAGTAGATCTTTTGTAAGTGGCGCCTGTATATGGCGATAACACATCAACCACATAGAACTGTTGTAAGTTTCAACGATATGCATGGGGCAGAGCAATATAAATATTACTTTTTCCTCAGCTTGTTCATCCACCCATTTACTTTTGTGGGAGATGCTGGAAAAGAATGGAATTACAGGAATTACAAGAAAATCTGAATACGTTTCTGGAAAATTGGGGGCGGGACGAGTCTGGGGGTCGGGGGTGATGAGTGCCCAAGAACGGTGGGTGGAAGCAGGCCAGGTTCCTCAAGGGAAAGGTTTCCACTGTCAAAACCCTGGTTCTCCTCTCGCGCCTACAGGGAACGGGAGGATCCGCAGGTCAGTCAGCCACAGAGCACAGGTTGTGGAAAGAGTCGAATCCACGGCGCTGATTGGCTGCCTGTGATCAAAGGGCGGGGCGGCAGAGGTTCGGGAGGGCGTCCCACAGATGCGCGCGAGCGGAAGGCGGAGGGCGCGCACTTCCGGTCTTTGTGGCTCGCCGCTCGGGGTGGGCTCCTCGCGCCCTGGCGGTTCCTTTGCTTGGTGGTGAGGGACACGGGCCCCGAGGCGGAGGGAGGGTAGGGTTCGCTGCTGGGGCGGCGGGCGCAGGGTGGAGGAGCCTAGCTCCTCGGCCTGGCCGCTTCGGGGTCACAACCCCTTATCCGGGTGGCGTCTCTGAGCGCCTTGGGGACGCAGAAGAGGCCGGCGCTCAAGCCCCTCCTTTCGGGCTAAAAGCACTTATTCCCCCACCCCAGAGACCTCTCAAACTGTTTTAACCGGGGACATAAAAATAGTAAGGCTTGTGCAGTCGGGCTAATTAATTATACAGATTTGGGTCTCATCTCTAAAATTAACTAATGTCAGGATTAAGTTAAGTATTACTTATCTGCCCTGTTGACCGATTAAAGGACATAACTCTACTATCGATATCCTTCTATCCTAAAAATCGGACCATGTTTGGTCTGTACCATATAATTACTTATTATCGTGGTTCACTTTTAAAAATTTTACTCCTAGTATATTCTTTTTGAGGACTGAAATTGTGCTTTTTACATTTGTGTCTGTTTGATTTCTAACAAGTTTTTTTAAACACACGGTAAGCATTTATCACGTACTTCGTTAGTTCTTCCATACGCTCATCTATTCACAGGCAAGAACCTGTGTTTCCTAGTGCGGATCACAGGACAGAAAGAAGCCAGAGTAAGTGCCTCAGTGTTTGTTGAAAGAATTAAGTGAATCCCAAATTTAAACAAATAGCGGATGTCCAATGACAATTTAAAGCAACAATTTAAGTCAACTCATATTTAATGTGAATTTTTAAAAATGTTTTATTTTTACCTTAAAATCAACATCATTTGATAGGTGAGTTGGTAACAAAACATTTTAAAAGTCAGCATTATTAAATTGTAGCTAAAGATACTGCCCTTGGAAATTTAAGTATGAGGCCTGCTCTCTTAAAATAAAGTGAGCTCTGGACAGCAGATGTAGCACAAGTGGTTGAGCACCTGCTTCCCATGAATGAGGTCCTGGGTTCAATCCCTGGTACCTCCTAAAAAATAAACATTTAAAAAAGTAAGCTCTGCAAGTTTTACAATAAGCTAAAGACATTAGGAAATGAGATTTTTCTCCTTGATATAATCAAGATTTAAAGAGAATTGAAAAGGAAAGAATTTTCTCACTCTATGATTTATATTACTATTAGGTCCTTGTGCCTCAAAAATCATTTCTTTTAGCATTAGTAGTAGGAATCCTACAGAATGGGAGATAGGTGATTGGTTTTTAGTTTGCCGTTTGATTACTGTTTAATCATAGTTTCTAACTTGTTCCCTTTCAATAAATTACTGGAGTGACTAATCTTAATTAGTTACAAGTTCTTAGAGGTTGTTTTTTGTTGTTTTTCCCACCGCTATAAGTTAATAATGCTTTGGTATCCTTTAGGAAAGCCTTTGAAAGAAGAGATATTCAAAGACACTCTTTATGAAGCACAGAATCCATTTGTAGTGAACTTTTTACTAAGCTGGTTCAGCCTAGAATGGCTGTAGAATCCAGAGCAGTTTCAACCCTGGTAACACAGGATCCTCAGGAGCAAGAATTAACACTAGTGAAAGTAGAAGGGGACCTTTCCTGGAGTCAGAAATCTAAACAGAATGGGAATAGCCGATTATGTCAAGAAATATTTCGCCAACAATTCAGGAAGTTTTCCTACCAGGAGACACCTGGGCCCCGGGAGGCTCTGGGCCGACTCCAGGAGCTTTGTTATCAGTGGCTGATGCCCGAGTTGCACACAAAGGAGCAGATTCTGGAACTGCTAGTACTGGAGCAGTTCCTGAGCATCCTGCCTGAGGAGCTGCAGACCTGGGTTCAACAACGTAGTCCAAAAAGTGGCGAGGAAGCTGTGACCCTGTTGGAAGATTTGGAGAGAGAGTTTGATGATCCAGGGCAGCAGGTGGGAACTGGGAGATGTGATGTGTTTTGGGAGAAAGACTTTAGTTTGGAGCGTGTGGCATCATCATTACAGGATGAAAATTGGTCTTTACTGAATTATAACCCTAAAGTAACTGCTTGGACCAGTATCTGTCTCTATCCTTAAATAACTCTCTTCTCCCCTAACCCTCATCCCTAGAGATATCCTTGTTGACATCTTCTCTCAGACTTTTGCTAAGCAGCTTCCTCAGGAATTTTCTCATAAAGCTAACCATATTTTATTGACTTCAGGTTCCAGCTAGTCCACAGGGACCAGCAGTGCCATGGAAGGATTTGACATCCCAAGAGTCAACAAACGTTCAACTCCAGCCTTTAGAACCACAACTGGAATCCTGGGAACCTTGCCTTTCCCCCAAAAGTGGTGAGGAATAGAAACTCATCTCATCAGTTAGGCTTCTGAATTTAAGGATACAGAATTAATTGCATTTTCCACACTTTATTACTCCAGACCAGAAGTGCACACTTTAGCATCTTTAATTTTGGCAACCCTCATGAATTGCAGACAACTCTCTTTGTGTCAGTTTCTCTATCATTCATTCACTTACTTATCCCTTCATTTTACAACATAATAGGGTATATCTGGTACTGTGCTAGGCACTGGGTTTCTATCTCCAAGGAGCTTCAAGTCTCGATGGGTTGCTGAGCAAGCAAAAAGGCAATTGCAATACAGTGTAGTAAGTTGTAGATTAAAAGTAGGTACTAGGTACTATGGAAGCACATAGAAAGGCTACTAAACCAGTCTTAGTGATTTCATGGAACACTTCCTCGAGGAAGAGACATCTAAGGTAAAAACCAAAATATGAGTAGGAGAAAGCCATGTAAAGGAGGATTGTCCCAAGTAGATGCAACAGTGTACTAGGAGGAGGGAATACAGGGCATTCTAGGAATTGCAGGTAGGTCAGTTTGACTTGAATGGGCAATTGTTCATGAGAGATGAACTAGAGAGGAAAATGGAATCCAGGTGATGAAAACATGTTATGCAATCAGTTTGTACAGTTTCCTGAGTGTAGTGGAGTGCAGTTGAAGAGCTTTGGGCAAAGGGGGCAAAGGAGTGACATGATTTGTGTTTTAAAACTTAGCTGCACGGGAAAACGGACTTTGGCCCAGTGGTTAGGGCGTCCGTCTACCATATGGGAGGTCCGCGGTTCAAACCCCGGGCCTCCTTGACCCGTGTGGAGCTGGCCATGCGCGGTGCTGATGCGCGCAAGGAGTGCCGTGCCACGCAAGGGTGTCCCCCGCGTAGGGGAGCCCCACGTGCAAGGAGTGCGCCCGTGAGGAAAGCCGCCCAGCGTGAAAAGAAAGAGCAGCCTGCCTGCTGAGGAATGGCGCCGCCCACACTTCCCGTGCCGCTGACGACAACAGAAGCGGACAAAGAAACAAGACGCAGCAAATAGACACCAAGAACAGACAACCAGGGGAGGGGGGGGAATTAAATAAATAAATAAATCTTTAAAAAATAATAATAATAAAAAATAAATAAAACTTAGCTGCAGGGTGGAGAATGGATTTGACTAAGGTAAAAGAAGTGTTCTGAAGTCTTGTTAAAGTCTACTGTAGCAGAGATGACCACAGTCAGTAAATCAAAGACATTTTATGGGGTGGGGGACAAGGTGGCAGATCAAAGCTGACTCCTGTTCATCAGCGTTTAAATTACATTGCAGTATCTCCTGATTATTAAAGGTGGAGGGTGAAGGAGAGGAGCTGAAGATGATACTTAGTTTTCAGTGTTAAACAGGTTCATGGTGATGCTATTAATGTAAATGAGAAAACTTAAGGGAAAACAAATACATTAGATGATGTATTTAGTTGGGGACATTTTGGTGCTTGTGAAATACTTGCAAAATGCCAAAATAGCAGTTGAATATGAGTCTAGAGCTTAATAAAGAGAACTAATATAGAAATGAGGATATAGGGAGACCTTAGCTTATAAGTAGTAATTGAAGCCTTGAGGGTTGAGAGTTTATAGAGTGAAGATACATGACAATCCAGAACAAAATCCTGACAAACAGTAATGATTGAGTGACTAACCCTGGAGACTAAAATGGAGCAGCCACAGAACTGAGGCTAATATGACTGAAAGAGAACATCTTTAGCAGTGCTCACATTCTGTAGAGAGGCCAACTAAGTAAGATCTGGAATGTGCATATTGCATTAAGCAGCACAGAAGTTGGTGACCTTGGCAAGAGTAATATCAGTGAAAGTGGAGCAGAGCAAGGCAGGAACCAAGTTCCAGAATGGAAATGAATAGAGAGAGCCTGTTAAAGATGGTTTACTGTGAATGGGAATGAGTGAGTTTGCTTGAGGGAGATACAAGGAAGGAGATTGATTTAAAAAGACAAGAGGTTTGAGCTTATTTAAATGCTGGTGACTAGGAGGTAATAGAGAAAGTGACTGAATAGGAAAGGAGTACCAAGCAATCTAACATTTGAGGACTCATAGGAGGTAGGAAAGAATGAAATTCAAACTGTCCATACAAGTCTTAGCATTGGAAAGGAGGAGGAACCCTAGTATGAGCAGTTAAAAAAAAATACAGTGGACAGTGATAACTTTTTAGGTAGAAGCTTCTACTTTTTCACAAGTAGGTGACTATTGAAAGTCCTGGAGAGATGTAAAATCTTATTTTGCTATTTATCATTTCAGGTTGTGAGAATAATGAATTGGTGACAAAGAAGGAAATTTTTGGAGAAAAGTCACTGGGACTCCCCAAGGAACCTTCACTTGGAGAAGTCAGTGAACATGAAAGCAGTTTAGAGTGGCAGCATGGAATTGCTACAGGGGAGAAATTAAGAAGACCCCCTTCCCAAGGAGGCAGTTTTAGTCAAGTGATCTTCACACACAAATCTCTAGGAAAAAGAAACCATCATGATGATCCTCAAAGAAGTTTGATTCTAACTACAAGTTCTGTAACATACCAGAAAGTTCCTACAGAAGAGAGACCTTATAGATGTGATATATGTGGGCACAGTTTCAAACAGCATTCCTCTCTAACGCAACATCAAAGAATCCATACTGGAGAAAAGCCCTATAAGTGTAACCAGTGTGGGAAGGCCTTTAGTTTGAGGTCATACCTTATTATTCATCAGAGAATTCATAGTGGTGAGAAAGCATATGAATGTAGTGAATGTGGGAAAGCCTTCAATCAGAGCTCAGCACTTATTAGACATCGGAAAATTCACACTGGTGAGAAAGCTTGTAAATGTAATGAATGTGGTAAAGCATTCAGTCAAAGTTCATATCTCATTATACATCAAAGAATTCACACTGGTGAGAAACCCTATGAATGTAATGAGTGTGGGAAAACCTTTAGCCAAAGCTCAAAGCTTATTAGACATCAGCGGATTCATACAGGAGAGAGACCTTATGAATGTAATGAATGTGGAAAAGCTTTCAGGCAGAGCTCAGAACTGATTACTCATCAGAGGATACATAGTGGAGAGAAACCCTATGAATGTAATGAATGTGGAAAAGCCTTCAGTTTGAGCTCAAACCTCATCAGACATCAGAGAATTCATAGTGGAGAGGAACCTTACCAGTGTAATGAATGTGGCAAAGCCTTCAAAAGGAGCTCAGCCCTTACTCAGCACCAGAGAATCCATTCTGGGGATGAAGCTTATATATGTAATGAATGTGGGAAGGCATTCAGGCACAGATCAGTACTTCTGCGCCATCAGAGAATTCACACTGTAGAGTAAATTGTGAATACAATGAATACTGTAAATGCTTCAGTCAGAGTCATATCTTTATTAGTAGGGTTTACTTTGGCGGAAGACTCAAAGGTTGTAAACTACTAGGTTTTGAGTCAAAATTGCTTTATATAGCACCTCCCAGTGCTAATGCAGATTGTCCCTTAAAAGCTTTTCCTTATCAGAATGACAGATGGGAGAGGCCGTCACTTCCAACTTTTCTCTTACCATTAGGAATCCTCAGGACATGAAAAAATGGGAATGTAGCATTGAAACATCACTTCCCATGACAAAATCACAAGAAGAATATCATGATCCAGGCTTTTGTCTTTGCTTTAGATTGTCAGTATGCCAGGTTGGGGGGTGTTGTGCAGTATGAGGGACTTTTTGTCACTCAGGAACTCAAAAAATTTTATAGTCCCAAATAAGGATGGTGAGAGCAGCAAGACAAAATGGGGAAATGGTTTCATCAGTAATTTGTTGAGCCCAGGACAGGCCAGACATGAGTGAAAGGAAAGAATGCAAATTAATTCATCCAACATTTATTTTTTGAGTGCCCCCTTTGTGCCAGGCAGTAGGGATACAATGGAAAATAAGTCTAATGGATGAGGCAAACTGGCAATGACACTAGAGTGAGATCAGTAATATGCAAGATGAGTAGGAAAGTTAGCCAAGGTTTAGGCCAAGGAATAATGTTCCCAGTAAAGGAAATAAACCAGGAAGAGAAAGTTTGGCACATCTGGGAATTAAATGTTCAAGGCCACTTGTGTGGCGCATTCCTCTTCAATTCCTGTTAAGGGAGGTCTATAAGAGTGGCAGGGGTGGAGTCAGACTCTTAAGCAGTTTCTGTAGCAAAATATGAGCCAGTGAAGTTTGCGTTATTGAACAAAATGGGCCCTTGGACCACAATTGTGAGGAGCCTGTCTTGGTCTGGTATGACCCCAGAAAAAGGACTAGTTTCCTTGCCCAACTTTCAGGCTAGGCTAGCACTTCCATGGGTGTAAGGGTGAGAAAGAGACCAGTTTAGAAATGAGGAGTTATAAGTCCCCCTTTCCTAGGTATGAGGGTTCCTTTTTTTTAAGGTCCTGGGGCTGGGGACTGAACCCAGACCTTGTACGTGGGAAAACAGTGCTCACCCAGTGACCCACAATGACTCCCCTGAGTTTTTGTCTTGTTTGCCTGTTGTTCGTGTTTTGTTTTTAGGAGGCACCAGGACCAAACCTGGGATCTCCCATCCATGTGGAAAGCAGGAGCTCAACCACTTGAGCCACATCTGCTCCCCTCCATTGGTTCTTATCACTAACAGAGCTGCTCTCATATTCCTCCTAACTCCTTTGTTCTGAGTCAGAAGCTGCTATGTCTGCCATATCATTTGTTTCTGGGGTTTTATCCCCTGCAGTTCCTAGCGTTCCCTTGGGCGCAGATACTCAAAAATATTTGTCAGTTTCTCTCTGGGTCTGTGACTGATGATATTCTTCACATACCTCAATGTTTAATTTTGTCTTTTATCAGCGGTATTTCATATACCTTTTGTGAATTTAACTTGTTAAAGACAATGCTAAGGAAGTAACAATAGAAAGTAACAATCACGATCAATCCAGAGACTTTTCTCTTGGGGGCGGGGGGCAGTGGGAAGAGTATCTCTGGGCTGGTGCTTTTAATGTATGTTGAAAAGTTGTACGGATTAATCAGCAGTAAAAACATCATTCAAAGACCTCAAAGGTTGGAGAAATAACAGTACCAAAAGCATAAATATGTATGGAAATCTAGAATCCTGTGTATAAAGAAGAATTTTAATAAGAATGGTCCTTTTGGGACTTACACAGATGGGAACATGCTAACCAGTAAGAGTGGCAGAAGGGCTAAAAGGAAAGGGATTGTTAAAAAAAAGAAAGGGGTAAGATCAGTTGAGGGATAAAAGATAAAGTGTAACAAAATACATGGGAGGAGTTGTTCAAATCTTGATTTCCTCTTTTTCCAGAGAAAAGACTCAAACAATATGAAAATAAGATAACATAACATAAGGGAAATATTCTTTCTGGAGAGGGCTCTTGCATCTATCAGTAAAAAATGTAATAGATACTTGCTAAGGGGTTGGTATATAAGTATTAGTTATTTCTCACAATAGCCCACATTTTGCAGATGAGGAAATGAAGGCTTGGGTTCATAAACCTAAAAATGGTGATGTAAGACTTTAAACCCAGGGAATAGGAATCCAGAACCCTTCTGTGGAGCCACTGCTCTATACTTTCCCCCCCAAGAAAGAGTCCCAGTGGAAAAAATATTTCAACAGGCAAATGACAAAAGATTAAATAACAGTAGACAATAAATAGATGTGCAACTTCACTAGAATTAATAGTACATATATATATTATTAATATATAAAGCACGGTTGAGATGGCACTTTTTTTCCTTCATAATACAAATATTCAGGGAAATGGGGTCCATAATGCTGCTGGTGAGACGTGAATAGGTATTATCTCTGGCAGTCAATACCAGAAGCCTTAAGCATTGCCTTTTGACTTTGAAATTCTACCTGGAAATGTATGCTTCAGAAATCATGAATGTATAAGAAAATATTAAAGCTGTTAAAAGTGATATCAGTTAATATTTAAAATGACAAAGCATTCATGATATATTAAGTAAAAATATTGCAAAATGGTATGTACAATATGATCCCATGTAAAAATTATTTATGCATTAAAAATGCTAGAAATACCTAATATAAGAATGATAATAGTGGCTATCTCTGGATGATGAGATTCAGGTGATTAAATTTTTTTCCTGTACCAAATTTTTTACAGTAAATATTTAATATTCTTAAAATTAGAGAGAGTGAAAAGTTCAAAGAGATTGGAAGCCCAGGAGGGTTGAGAAAATACTAAGTAAAACACTTGCTCTCCATAATATCTGTCCCTTTTAAGTTTCATGGACATTAGCTAACTTGTCTCTGATCCTTGATTTTCTTGGGAAAATGACAATGGCAGAGTCACCCATCTCACATCTGGTATACAAGCAAGTCCTCTGCAAATTATAAATTCCTATGCAAAATTATTTGTATGAAGGAGATGTATGGCTGGAAAAAGCAATAGCTTTGAAATGATCTTTGTTCTTGTTAGCCCTATACCATGAGTTCTACACCCATGTCACCTTACAACTGTGGATCCTCAATTTCAAGAAGTTGAAGTTTTCTTATTGTCAAAGCTTCAACATTCTGTTTTTCTGAAATGGAAGGGCACTAGTATATGGGGGATATCAAAGACAATTATTTCCTAATTTACCTGGACATGCCTTTCCCTTTCTGCTCAAAACCCTCTTGTTTCTCTGGGTACAGAGGCAGTCCAGGGGGGTAACAATGTCTTCCTTAGATGGATCTTGTGCAGATTTAAAAAGATAATGTGCAATTTAGGCAAGGTGCTAAGCACCAGTTTCTTATCTCTCTCTCATTTCTATAAACTGCAACTAACACTACCCAGCTGAGAGGATTGGTTATTTAAAGCGAATCTGACCTTGGGTTTCTCCAGGCTCCCTTGTGAACTTCTTTGCTGCTTTTCCCCCAGAAAGTGCATCCTGAATCTGAATATTGGCTGAGCAAGGAAGACTGACAATTAGAGTAATTTCTCATCTTGGAAGGACAGACCTGAAAGGCATTTCTTTAAAGTCAAGGGGAAGGTTGAGTCCAATGTGCCAGGCCACCGTCCCACTTGTATCCATTCTCCCTGGTGCTCTGATGGACTGGAAACAGTGATACTCAGTAACTTTACTGTTTATAGTTGCCTTACTGACTGGCACAAATGACCTAAAGCAGGGGTTTCTTAACAAGGAGTCCGTGAGCTTGAATTGAAATTCAGAAAAACATTTTTGTGGGGATGTGTTGGTGTGGGTGTGATATATTTATTAAATAATAGTATAGTGTGTACTTAGTAAGGGGTCTGTGATTTTCACCTGACTGGCAAAGGATTATGGAACAAAAAAGGTTAAGAACCCCTGACCTAAAGGGTCATGGGCCTTTTCTGCACATTTATACTGAAGCTGCTGAGGGAGAAGGACTGTGGCAGTCTCCTAGGCTCTTGGCCCAGTCCATAGGCCTAAGCAGTTAGTGCTGAGAAACATTACCAAAAGGGAGGAAGAATCCTGATTCCGGTATACACAGGAGGTGTGTTTTTAAATAAGCTACTTTTTGCTCTCAATCCCATGGACTTTAACTCACCACACAACTCTAGTTGACCTTCAGTTTTCTGACTTCTGGTAGACTCCAACCCTAGGGACCAGATGTCAGTTTCTTAACACTTCTTGGCCCAGGTAAGAAAAGCTAAGAACATTTCCCTGGTTTCTTACCCAAAATCCTATTGTGATCCTTATTCTTGAAAGAAAAAAATTTCAAAGCAAAACTTTGAAACTCAAATTTTATTACAACACATCATTACATTATAATACTAAATTGTTGAAGTATATACTCAAAGTATAAATGTTAAAATAGGTTACCAAAAAATGATTTGCCAAATAAGGTTTTAACCAAAAATACTACAGAGGGTGGGTATAGGAGGGAGGAGAGAGAACAAAACAGACAGTATTCCAAAAAATGTTAACAATGTTTCTTTTATGGGTGGTGGGAGTGTGGGTGATTTATACTTTTCTCATTCTCTGTATTAATGTTTATGATTAATTTACAATCAGGAGAAACAATAATTATGTGATACTAAAAACATGAAATCATCTAATTATCCCTATAGGAAAAGGCAACTCACTATCCTTTGAAGGATTGCTGGATTTATGACAATCCCACAAACTTTGGACACAAAGACTGTCTCTCCAGTTTCCACCTCCCCTATTACCTCCCACAACAGCTATGCTCACAAGTCTTCTTCAGAAGTGATGCTATCTGGAAGAGAAATTGGAACATTTAGAATAGTAATCAAAATTTTCTCCTATGTATTAATTGCCCTCAGTAACTATGTTATTTAAAACTGCCAAAAAATAAAAATTAGCAGAGAAGTACAGATTTGTAGAATCTGTGGGAATAAGTGAACAAATACTTATTGCCCTCAAGTAGCTTAGTGTCTAGAAGCCTGATGATGAGGGGCACAAGTAATGGGGAACAGCAGAAGAGGGGAAGGCAGACATCCCATTCTGTGTTCCTGTAAGCTTCCCATTTCCTGGGCCCTGGAGGCATGGGACTCCAACACTCCCAATCCCCATTGTCTCCCTAGTCGGCAGTATGTATTCTTTCCTTATTGGCATTGCATACATGCCCATATCCATAAGATACACCAGTCTTCCATCACACTGATTCACCTGAGTACTTCAAAGTCTCTTAGGTCATTCTGGGTCTGGGATAGACCACCTCATTCAGTGATTATAAAGAGGAAGAGAGGAATATAGCCCAAGGCATGTTCCGGCTTCTCAGCAGGATCTATGAAAGAAAATTTCTGCCAAGAGAAGAGCTCTAATAAAGGAATGTCTCCAAGATCCTCTCATCTTCATGCTGTTGTATGTGCTATAACATCTGCCTGTAATGTTCTCTTGACTTGGCCACCTTTTTAGTCTCAACTGAAATAGCATTACATCCAGGAAGCCTTAATGACTCAGAGCAGATTAGGTAGCCCTGACATATCCTTTGACAGAACCCTGGATTTATCCTTCCAAAGTACTTACCATACTTTCTGTAATTACCTGTGTAATAAATATGTATATCCCACTACCCTCAACTTTGAGAGGGTTATTACCATGTCTTCCTTGGCACATAGGAGGTGTTCAGTAAATAAAGACCTCAGTTGACCTCAGAAGGAAGCTCAGGGCTGACGAAGAGAACTAGCAAGGGGGCAGAATGAACTGACAATCCTGACACCACTTACACCGATCCAGGGCACAAGTCAACATTTTACCATCTCAGTTCAGATAGCTAAATAGCTCTCAGCTCATGCCTCCACCTGCCAAATGCTCAAATGCTCTTGCCAAGCTATGATCCTTGCCATGGAGGGATTACCTCTTGGTCCATCTTATAAGGAGCTCTTTCAGGATCTCTGCCCCAATCCTGGACTGACTGTGAAGGTGCTTAGCAGAAGTTAAATCTGGGTTGGTAAAGAGTGAGGTGAGTTGTTTAGTAGTAATATTTTAACAATGCTCTTTAACCATTAAAAAGGTTAAAAACAACGCAAGTTATTGGTGAGATGTTATATATGTTTGTAAGTTCACAACTATTATACACTTATTGTTCGTGTATGTTTATGTATGAGTGATATATTTCAATAAATTGAAAAAAGAAGAGTGAGGTGAGGAAGATATTGATGAAGACCATCAGCCATTAATTAGTTAGACATTTCTAGCCAATACCTACCATTCTTTTTTGGAGAAAATCTGGCTGAAAATTTTCTTCCATTTATCACTTCTATCAGTCAAAACAAACATCTAGGTGTGGACTACTTAGAGTACTGAAGTGTTCCAGGGGACAGGAACTCTGTTCTCAGGAAATTTTTATTTTCGGTGGAGTCTCACCCCCAAAGTGAATTATTAGTATTTCACAATTGTGCGGCTCTTATCCACAGAGTTAAACTCTGGTATGAGTTCTCTGATGCTGCATAAGGCCTGACCTATGCCTAAATGTTTTCCTACATTCATTACATTCATAAGGCTTTTCCCCAGTGTGGATCCTCTGGTGCTGGGAGAGGGCTGAGCTCTGATTGAAGGATTTTCCACATTCATTACATTCATAAGGTTTCTCTCCAGTGTGAATTCTTTGATGTTCAATAAGGATAGAGCTTCTACCAAAAGCCTTACCACATTCATTACATTCATAGCCTTTATCTCCAGTGTGAATTTTCTTATGCTGAATAAGGGCTGAGCGCCGGCTGAAGGCTTTCCCACATTCACCACATTCATAAGGTTTCTCTCCAGTGTGAATTCTCCGATGCCTAACGAGCTCTGAACTTCCCCTGAAAGCTTTTCCACATTCACAACACTCATAAGGTTTTTCACCACTATGAATTCTCTGATGTCTAACAAGATCTGAGCTCAAACTGAAGGCTTTGCCACATTCTTTACAGGCATAAGGTCTCTCTCCAGTATGAATTCTCTGATGTCTAATCAATTTTGAGCTCTGGCAGAAGACTTTCCCACAGTCAAAGCATTCATAGAACTTTCCCCCATTGCAAATTCTCTGTCCTGTAGTAACATTTGAGTTCAGACTAAGAGTTCCTTCACTTTCGTTACATTTAAGGACATTCTCTTCCATGGGGATTTTCTTATTAAAGGTAACCAAACTGAAATGTCTTTCTTGGGAAGGGAGATGACTCAATTTGTTTCTTGCAGCATATCTTTTTTGCATCTCAAAGTTGCACAGACTTTCAAAAGTTTCTCCAGCTATCTGTCCTAAAGGTGTTTCCCCAGCAAGTCTTCCTGGTGATATCATGGCTGCTGATGCTACACATTCAATAATTTCTGACTTTGGTGTCAACACTTTATCAGTCACCATCTTGCCACCTAAAAATATGAATAGAAAACATAAGTGTCATTTGCTCCCCAAGTTTGAAGAAAAGAACCTATATTACAGCCAGAACAGAAAATAAATCAAATGAAACATACACCTATTAAGTGGAAAACTTTTTAAATTAGCTTCCCAATGTAGAAGAATTTGAAGAAGTGACTTGGGAAGAGCTAAGGTAGTGAGAGGTAGCCAACTCAGAGAGTAAGGGGAACAGAATGAGAACTTTTGTGAGGAGGGATGGCGAACAGGGAAAGACATTACTAGTTAGAGAAGATGGTGGTAAATAAGAGTACTGGTGAGAAAACTGGAATCTAGGAGATAATCCTGGGTTAGAGAAGAAGATGTATTTTTAGGGAATGAATGAAGTGAAAGGAAGACAATGATAAGGATAAAGAAAAATGTCTGGTAGTCTTGAATCAGTAGTGCCTCAAGCAAATAGGAGAGTAGCAGATACAATTGGGAAATGCTTTCAGAGTTATTACTGGACAGAAAGGTGGGAGGAACTAGAAAGTTTAGTAAGGCAATTGCAGATTCTGACAGGTTCCCAGTGGATCAAATGATTATAAGCAAATGGAGTAAGACACACAGAGCATAAGAAAAGGAATATTAGGGATTCCTGACTCATTCCAGAGTCAGGAGGGAGTCTTGTATGATCATTCTTTTATGTATAAATGGTAACATAAACTGGCAGGTGTGACTACCCAACAGCCAAATCTTCTGACTCTTATACAACATGCCCCTCTCATTTCTAGATTTCTGTTAATTGGTAACAGTAGACAACTAGATGATGGCTGATGTAACTTGAATTATTTTAAGGGAGGAAAAATCTAAAGAACTGTTAAGTTACTCCAATCCTTCCAAAAGTCCTCAAACTTATACACATTTTGCAGATTAAGAAACTGAGGCTCACCTACCCTTAAGGCCACAGAATAATTATTAGAGACAAGAGTCAAAATCCTTAACACTGAAGTTTGCCTTCTTTCCACTATGTCATTTGCCTTTCCTATTGGAAGAAAGCAGGGCCTAGCTGCACTGAAACAAAAATAATATTAATTTGGCTTGGAATCATCAACAATGAATACCTGACAAAAGCAGAGAGCTATCTGGCTTTCCTTTTCCCCATTCTTTAGATTAGCGCTGAACATTAAAATTCACACTGCCCACAAGTCTTCGATAGAAAATAAAATTATTCAAGGCTATGCTTATTCAAAAAAGGAACAATTATGAAAAATGTACTTAGCATATAATAAAGGCAGAAAAATAGACCTGATGACTTAATGAGAAACTTTCTGGAAGTAGTAAACAGGTCAAATTATAAAGAGTATTATAAATAGTATAAATTATAAAGGGTATAAAGTGGCGATATAATTGTGCAGGGACAAAAATTTGGACTGTAAAAATTAGAAAAGCAATACAATATAGGATTTAAAATACCTTTTCAAATTCTATAACTACAAGAATTGGAATATAGACAGTATGCTTTATATCATAATTTAACTTCATATAGTTAAGTTTCATATCTTTCACTTGCCCTACTAATGTCTTTTTGAACATTTTCTCCTCCATTATTAGATCTAGTCCAAGATCATGCATTGCATTTAATTGCCTCTTAAGGGTCCATTACCAAAACTTTTCTGTTACCCCCAACAGAAACCCTGTACCCATTATGTATTAATTTCCCATTCTCCCTGCCCCTTACCCCGATAAGCTATACTCGATTTTCTGTCTCTATGAGTTTTCATATTCTAGTTATTTCAAATAAGTAGAATCAAAGAATATCTGTCCTTCTGTGTCTGACTTATTTCACTCAACATTATTGCATGGGAGAACACAAATTTATCTTAGGTAACCTGTATTCTAATTTCTGATTCTATACATATAGCAGTTTGATATGATTATGAATTCCAAAAATAGATATTGGATTATGTTTTTGATCACCTGTGCATGATTGAGTTATGACAGGGGCTTTGATTGGGCCACATCATTAGGGCATTGAGTCCCCACCCACCAAGATAAAAGACATGGCAAAGGACAGAGTTGGGGGTTCTTAATGTTAGAGTTTTAATGTTAGAGTTTGATGCTGAAGTCTTAAGCTAGAGCCCCAGGGAAAGAGACAGAGTCATTCACCTGAGAGTCTACAGCTGACCTTGTGGAGAAAACAGGAGCTGAGCCCAGAGGAACCCAGGAAGCCTGAACCCTCGCAGATGTCAGCAGCCATCTTGCTCCAACATGTGAAAAGAGACTTTGATGAGGAAAGTAACTTATGCTTTATGGCCTGGTATCTGTAAGCCCCTACCCAAATAAATACCCTTTATAAAAAACAACCAGTTTCTGGTATTTTGCATCAGCATCTCTTTAGCTGACTAATACAATGCATTTACTTATTATAATTATTTCATATCACTGAGCTCTTTCGGCATTTGTCCCTCTGTGAGTGGCATATTTCACTCGACATGATGTCTTTAAGGCTTATCCATATTGTAGCATGCACTAGAACTTCATTCCTTTTTATGGCCAAATAATATTCCATTGTGCATCTATATACCACATTTTGTTTATCCATTTATCTATTAATGAACTCTTGGGTTACTTCTATCTTTTGACTATTGTGAATAATGCTGCTACGAACACAGGTGTACAAATATGTTTGAGTCCCTGCTTTCAATTCTTTGGGGTATAAATCTTGAAGTGGGATTAGAGACCTTAATTCTTAATCCAAAGTTAGAAATTATATTAGAATTTCATATTCTAGACAAAGCCATTGAGAGAATATTTCTAAGCAAGTGGGTCTTTCCACAATACTTAATGACAGTCACAAGTGACCCCTGTTCCTTAAAACAAACAAAAAAGACCTAGAAAATGAACAGTGCCACAGATGATAGCCCTCACTTCCATCCTCCAACCCAAATGGATTCTGGCTCCTCACCTCTCTCATGAAAAGCCTGGGACTTCTTAGTCTCACTCTTGCACTGATTCTCCAAAGGCTGGAGCTGGCTTGTCAGAGACTTCAATGCTCCCATGGATGTCACTTCCTTCCAGATAATCTCCTGGCCATGAGCTGTGTCCTAGGAGTAATCGCATACCAGCACTATAATTCAAAGGACATACTAGAGGAAAACCCCTAGGGTAACCAGAACAGGAGGATCAGAAACGTAACCAGATAAATATATAGAAAACAATGGGCTTTTTAAAAGCCCTAGTGATTTGAACCCAGTGGACAAACAATAACCCAAAAGATAGACATTTTATACTTCCCCTCTGATGGCCAAGTCATTATCACTGGCTTCCCATTAACTGAATATAAATAGAAAAAATAAACCACCTACTTCTTACCTCTTGCCTTGGTTCATCAAGTTCTTTCTCCAGCTCCTCCAGCACAGTCACTGCTTCCTCTCCATTTTCTGGTCGATGCTCTTGCACCCAGGCCTGCAGCTCCTCAGGCAGGATGGCCAGGAACTGCTCCAGTACCAGCAGTTCCAGGATCTGCTCCTTGGAGTGTATCTCCGGTCTCAGCCACTGGTGGCAAAGCTCCCGGAGTCGGCTCAGAGCCTCGCGGGGCCCAGCAGAGTCAGAGTAGCCAAACTGTCTGAACTGTTGATGGAAGATCTCCTGACTATGGGGGCTTCCCCGGAGGCTATTTTCCTGCTCCTGAACATAATTTTCTTCTTCAACCTTCACAATTATAAGTCCTTCTTGTTCTTTTGTAGCTTGGCAGGGCAAGGCTGTGGACTCCCCTGACATTCTGGACAAAGACAGTCTGAAAAGGGTCCCCAGTTGAGACAGGGATGAGAAGGTCTGTTTCTGAAAGATTCCTTTTCAATTTCAATTCTTCAAGGAGCTCCTGAGGTATACAATGCTAATGTAACATAAGGGAAAAAATGTGCTCAGAATATAAACACAGGTACTGAAGGCCAGTAGCCAGGAAGTGCAGTACAGGAAAGAAAACTGACAAAAAAAGGGGCTTCCATTTAATTAATATTTTTAGGTGATGTAGTGTTTTTTTCAGGATGTGAAACAGAAAAGTTAAGTATAGTCAAAATTACTTTGACATTTAATAATAACATTAGGGATAAACATTAGGGATAATAAATAGTGTTTGGAGAGCATGGACAGCAGGAAAAAACACTGTAGTATATTACTACTCCTCAGAATAACAGTACCATTTTAATGAGCTCCTACTTGATGCCAAGTACTAGCCAGATACTTAAAACAAATTTTTATCTAATTTTCCCTACAACTAATTTCCCAACTTTATAAGAACAGTCATAATTATGCCTATTTTCCAGATGAGGATACTGAGATTCATAAGCTCACCAAAGACATGCAGCTAGTAAGCAGCAAAACTGAGATTTACAACCAGAGTATTTAGCTCATTCTATTATGCAATGGGGTCTCCTCCGAAACAGGGAACTTAACTTCACAAAAACATACTATGGGTCCGGCACTTTACAAATATGATTTTATTTGGGCTTGACAATAATACTCTAACATAAGTATTATCACCATTTTACAGATGAGGAAATGGAGATTCTTGAAAGTAAATAATTTGCCCAAGACCACAAATTGGTAAATAACAAAGTCAAGGCCTGAATCCAAGTTTGTCCAACTCTAAAGCACTTGCTCTTTTTATTACAGAATGGGTTAATGTTCTGGGTAATCTTGGTTGGTATCAAGGAAGCAGACTTGGCCCAGTGGTTAGGGTGTCCGTCTACCATATGGGAGGTCCGTGGAGCTGGCCCACGCACAGTGCTGATGTGTGCAAGGAGTGCCGTGCCACACAGGGGTGTCCCCCGCATAGGGGAGCCCCAGGCACAAGGAGCATGCCCCATAAGGAGAACCACCCAGCATGAAAGAAAGTGCAGCCTGCCCAAGAATGGTGCCGCACACACAGAGTGCTGACACAACAAGATGATGCAACCAAAAGAAACACAGATTCCCATGCTGCTGACAACAACAGAAGCGGACAAAGAAGAAGATGCAGCAAATAGACACAGAGAACAGAAAACCGGGGCAGGGGGAGGGGAGAGAAATAAATAAATAAATCTTTAAAAAAAAAAAAGAATAATGGTGAAAATGTTAGGAAGGCATCATGGAGAATAACCAGGGTAAATGTACAAAAAAGGAAAAATTATAATTGACTTTTTATGTCACAAGGTTCTGAGAAAACACAAAGATAATAGGAATGGATATCTTTATCCATTCTTTCAAGAAACACTTGGGCATTTACTGTATAATAGGTAGTGTAATAAACAGGAGTCTCAGGATTAAAAGGTCTGTCCTCTAGGAGTCTTATTTGGGAAAGCAACAAATAAACAGACAAATACAGTATAAGTCCAAGGAAGGAGGTAAGAAGAGGGGCCCAAGGAATACAAGGGAAAGATGACTGACCAAGACCAGAGTGAGGGGCAGAAAGAAATGGCAGGGAGAGCTGCCTGGAGGTGATGACATCTCTTCAGGTTTAATATGAGTGAGTCAGGTGAAGATGTAGAGGAAGGCCATTCAAGCAGAGAGAACAGTGGTTATGAGAAGATGTACCCCACTGAGGAAGTTGCAGATAGCTTAGGGCACCCAGAGCAGTGGTTATTGCCTCTGGCTAGGCCTCAGAATCAGCCATGGAGCATGGACCCCATAAGTGAGACTCTCCTTGGGTGGGGCACCAGTAAACATACAATTGATTCTGATGTACAGCCAGGGTTAAAACCATATGCCAGCAACCACCAGAAGCTGGAAGAGATAAGGAAGGATCCTCCCCTACAGAATTCACAGGGAGCATGACCCTGCTGACATCTTCATTTCAGACTTCTAGTCTCCAGAACTGAGACAATGTATTTCTGTTGTTTTAAGCCACAGAGAGAGAGAGAGAGAGAGAGAGAAACTACAGGACAGAGCCTGGGGCACTTAAGTAGTCGTGGGAGAGGAGGTTCCTACAGAGGAATGCCCAGGCAACCAGGGAACGGAAGGTTGCCCTACAGAGTTTGCATCCACCGGGATGGCTGGATGGTCTGTCTGCCCACTCAGAGAATGGTGTGGAGTAGAGGTGGGAAAGGTTCTGTTGGAATCATTTGGGCAAGAGAGAGTGAGGAACTGGGCTATGGGAGCCAAAAGATATATAGAAGGGAGATTTAACAGGACATGGGAATGATGTACTGGATAAGGATTTGAAAGAGAGAACTGTCAAGAAGGACTCAGGTTTCCAGCTGGCCCTGGTTACTGGAGGGATGGTGATATCAATATCACAAGCTCTTCATTAAGAAAGTTAGATCTAGGGAGTGGATATAGTTCAGTGGTTGAACATCTGCCTCCCATATATGAGATCCTGGGTTCAATCCCTGGTATCTCCTAAAAAAAGTTAGATGTGAAATGACTACAAAGCAGCTTTTTTCTTTTTGTAAGCTGTGTGGTGCCAGATATAAATAGGTACTCTACCCTCAGATAAATACATAAAAACCTAGGGATATTATTCTTCTTAATTTTTGAGAATAAGACTACATACATTTCTGTAGTTTTCATTATTATATGACAGTTGGCATGTCAGAAATCATGTAACAATGCACTGTCAGATCTGTACATTGATTTTTTTTTAATATTTATTTTTTATTTATTTCTCTCCCCACCCCACCCCCAGTTGTCTGCTCTCTGTGTCCATTCTCTGTGTGTTCTTCTGTGACCGTTTCTATCCTTATCAGCGGCACCAGGAATCTGTGTCTCTTTTTGTTGCGTCATCTCTGTGCGGTGCGTCAGCTCTCCGTGTGTGCGGCTCCATTCCTGGGCAGGCTGCACTTTCTTACGCGCTGGGCGGCTCTCCTTACGGGGCGCACTCCTTGCGCATGGGGTTCCCCTACACGGGGGAACCCCTGTGTGGCACGACACTCCTTGCACACATCAGCACCATGCATGGGCCAGCTCCACATGGGTTAAGGAGGCCCGGGGTTGGAACTGCGGACCTCCCATGTGGTAGGCGGATGCCCTAACCACTGGGCCAAGTCCACTTCCCTACATTGATGTTTTGCAGCATTTACCAAGCAGCCATCACACTGATGTGTCCTTACCTAGTGATTACTGGTCTATGGTATGTTTCTTGCCTTCTAATTTCAATATGTTTATGACAGTATTCCATGTTTATTATAAATCTTACACCTCATCAACTTGTCCTCCACAGATGTGTGGCTGAAAGGAAATTTTTAATCAAGCATGTCTCTGCTCCTTCTCTATCTCCTTTACAGTTCACCATTCTCCGTAACAGACTTCTATAAAGCTAGCCCTAAGTTCTCTCCTACTTTGATTCTCTACTTTCCTCCTAGGCCAAGGGTTCTTAACCTTTTTGTTCCATGAGCCCTTTGCCAATCAGGTGAAAACCACAGACCCCTTCTCAGAATGCAGTGGCAGATAGTTTTATGACACTCAACTAGCACCAGATCTAACAACTACCATAATTTTGATGTATGGGTGAGCATAAGCGATTTTTTTATATGCAACAACTGTAATGTGATATGAAATGAACACTACTGTAATTTATTGCATACATTCATAAGTGAAGGAAATGCTAGATTTCAGTTAGAGGTCAGAGAAAATAAAGGTAAGTTGATTTTTTTTCCATTCCAGCTCATGGACCCCCTGAAATCTTTCCACAGACCCCTGGTTAAGAAACCCTGTTCTAGGCAATCTCATTCACACCTTCAGTTACCACCCACCTCTACCTAAGACCTCTGGTCTAAGCTCCAGTCCTCATTACCCTCTATTCTTCACTCCCATCCTAACTTGGGAATTTCTCAAACAGACCTCAAATTCAATACATTCATGACCAACTCATGATCCCTCCCACCCAAACCTGCTCTTTCCCCAGCATTCCTGTCTCAGGAAATAGGAACATGCAGCTGGCTGCATAAGCCAGAAACCTGGAGACATCCCTAACCTGGACATTTCCTGTACTTTCTTCCTATATTTAATGCAAATGAATAATCTTGACTTTATTTCCTCCCCTCCCTTTATTTCTGCCACTTCATCCCAATTATTGTGATCTATGTAGCACTAGACAATAACCCACCAACTGGCTTCCCAGCATCCATTTGGTTGCCTCCAGGTATTATTTACATTGTAACCAGAATGATCTTTTAAACTGCAAATCTGATCGTGTTCCTCTGACCAGTTTTTAAAAAACAAAGAAAACCCTTCAGCCAAGGTGAGGCTTTCATAGAAAGCTTGTTTCTCTTTCATGGTACTCATCTCCATTCACAGATACCTGAACTCCATTCTAGCCTTGCCTTACTGAGTCAGAATCTCCTGAGTGGGACCCCAACAACCACACTTGTAAAACATTCCACAAGTGATTCTAATGTGCAGCCAAGGTTCTGAGAACCCTGGGCCAGTCAAGGGGTGGTGAAAGACAAGTTTAGAGAGAATTGTTTTCCATTCTTCAGAGGACTTCTCTGACTTTGACATGATATATACTTTAGTCTGCCTATTTGGTTAATGCCTGCCTTGTCCACAACTAAACTGTAAGTAAGCTCTTCACATATTAAAGAGTTTGATCACCGTTGTATCTCCATCACCCAACCCAATGTGTGGCACACAGTAGGTGCTATGTATCTATATAAGAATAGATGTGTCACTATAGTCAAGGGAGAACAGTTTAAAGAGGCAGTGGCCAACATTGTTGAATGCTTAATAAGATTGAAAAATGTCCCCACAGCACTTCTCATTCTGCAGGAAGGTAGTTTAACTCAAAGGAAGAGCACCAGCTTTGGAATCAGGTGAACCAGACTTTAGAGTCAGGTGATAGTGTAGCCACTCACTAGTTGGGTGACATTACCTACCTAGTAAAACCTTTTTTTTTTTAAATGAAAATTTTTTATTGTCTTTTTTTAAAAAGATATATATATTACACAAAAGTGAACCTTTCTGAGACTACATTTCCTTGCCTAAAAATGGAATTAACATTATCTACATTTCAGGATTATTATAAAGATTGGAAATAAAGTATCTACTACAGTGCTTTACCCAGAATAGGTACTCAACACATAGGTACATGGCAAGGGAAGGACAAATTCCACATCACAAGGCGTGGGTTATACAACAGGCTTTATTGGGGAAACTTACCATGCAGGAGTGAGCAAAAGGAAGGACAGGTGAACCTGATTCTGCCAATATCCCATAGAAGGGAAGTTGGGAGAGGCACTGCTGCATTCCAGGGAAGAGTTCCCTCTACCTTCCCAATGCAAATGTAAGAAAGCAACCTTGTCAGTGGGGATATAAAGTCTAGATTTAGGTATCAGTTGTTTATAGAGTTGTCTAGGGAATGAAGGTGCTCAGCATGGGGAAGGGAGCGCTGGGGAGCCCTATGGGAAGCACTGAGCTTGGGTACAGTCCCTCTGGGAGAAGGGGAGTCCCTTTTCCCACCTACATCTCAGTCCAAGCTACCCAGGGGGGAACCTTTTAAGGTACTTTTGCACAGTTCAGCTTGCTGCAGCCTGGCTATTATTATAATGTACCTGCACTGTCTGCTTATTTAATGTTAACAGAAAACAATTACTGAGCCCTTATTACAGAGTGAAGCCTGACTACCTGTTTTAGGCATCTAAAACCATCTCATTTTCACAGTCATGGACTGTGAAACAATGCCATGGCATTGTTACTACCGTTTTAATAAAGAGGAAAAAAGGAAGTTATGTAATTTGCCCAAGGTCATAGGGCTTGTAAGTGATACAGTCTGGACTGTTTTGAACCCAAGTGGCCTAACTCCAGAGTCCACCCTTTTAGATGTGTAATCTTCTGAACTGCCTTATCACATCTGCATTTCCCATCAAACCCCAGGACCCTCTAACACATGGCCTCTGGTTTTCACGAATTTATTTAACAATATTTATTACCTACTTTGTCCTGGGCACTATGCTAGGCGCTAGGCTGAGGTATAAACAAGACGGTGTCTTTGTCCTCACAGAGCTTCAAACTAGTAGGGTGAAGCAGGCGTTAAACAGATACACATACACATAATTAGCTAATTTAATAGTTCGACTAACTATAAAAGGGGAAAGCAAAAGGAGGTCTAAGAGTGACTAATTAAAGATCTAACATACACACTAGGTAAGTCAAGACTGACGGCGGAGACCTGACGCAAGAGCGTGCTTTTGCCATGTGAGAAGTGGGAAAAAACAGCTTATCAGCGCCCCTGCTATTCCTCAGCCTGCGGCCTGGCACAAGGGAGGCGCTGGGTAAACAGCCTGAAGAGTGAATGGACGGAAGGGCGGATGGATGAGCGGGCTGGTGAACAGACGGATGAATGGACGGACGCAGGAGCAAGTGGGCGGCCGGACGGGTGACAGCGAGCAGGGGCGTGAGAATTGTACAGCAGGCAGTGCCCAGGGCAGAGGCAGGACCGGGAGCCGGGGAAGGGCGACGGGGAGGACTGAGGCCGGACAGAAGCGGCTGGGGAAACACCCGGGACCGCGCGGCCCGACCGCCCCACTCACCCTTCGCTCCGCGGGCTGCGGGGACGGACCCTACAGCGGGACCAGGACGGCTTAGGGCCGCGCGTGCGCCGGAAGTGGGGTCGGGGCGCCCCTCTAGGAGGCCCGGAGGACTGCAGCTCTGTGGCGGGTCCCAGCAGGCGGCAGGAAGGCGTCTATCGCGTGTGAGGTTGGACTCGGCGGTCACTACGGGTGGGTGACAGCAAGAAATATATAAATAAGTAAATAGGTAACGCAGAACCTGGCGTAGCAACAAGGAAGTTAAAACAAAATAGAACCCGTGGTGCTGTATTTAGGGAAGAGGGGAACCAGAGCACAGTCACCACAAACATTAGGAGTTTTTGCAGTGACAGACCGGGAAGCCACGGTGGGTTGGGGGAAGGAAAGTAGGCCCTGCCCCAGGATGGCGAGGGTGCAAGGCGGAGGTGGGCCCTGCCGCGGAGCGCAAGAGTAGGCGCGTGGAGCGGGAGACGGTCGGGATAATCTTCAGGTAGAACGTGATACTCGACTGAGCCCTTCCCAGTAACTAGAATGTTGACAGAGACCGGAGCGCGACGTGTTTCCCTTAGGCAGCGGCGGGAGAGAGAGCACAGCTGTGGGAAGTTCAGGGCTTGTTCGGAAATTAGTCGTTGGCCAGAACTCAGCTTAAGGGATGTGTGTTGGGGCCAGATTGTGGAAGCTTTCAAATGCCAGGCTCAGGAGTTAGGAAGGTATTTAATAATTAATGCAGGCCATTACCTGTGACACGGCCAGAATTGTGCTTCAGGGTATATGACAGTATTGAGCTGGGTGGATTAAAAGGCTGAAAAGATGAAAGTGAATAGGCAGTTAGAAATGGGAATTTAGCAGGATTTGACAATATTGGAAAATAGGTTGACACCGGGGAAGGTGATGAAATGGCCGAGGGAGGGCTTGTGGAAATTAAAGGGGGAATTGTGAAATACCAGTGTGTGGAGATGGGGAAAGGAAGAGCAGCTAAAGAAGAGCTTCTCAGGAGGAGGAAAGCCCAGATGGTTCACACTCCGTAAAAGCTAAGAGAGCGTTTCAGGATAGGGGAGAGGTGGCTGGCAGATGCTTTGAGAGAAAGCTGAGGAAGGGGAGAACTAAGGTGAGATGGGCCAGAGATGGAGGTTACCTGTAGAACAAGGGTTTTTAACCAGATTTCAGGGGGTCCATGAGCATGAATTGAAAAAAATCTAACTCGATTAGATGTCCAACATGATATGTGTTTTGCTTTGTCAGATACTACACCACAGTTTTATGTTCTTATTCAAGATAAATGTATTGATTGTTATTTAATGTATTGGATTGTTATTTAATGTGTTCAGAAAGAAGCACATATGTATAGTATAATATGTGTTTTTTTTTAAATTTAGTAACTATTTCAATATATGTAACTGATTTCCTTTGTAATTTTAGTTTATGCATTTAAGAACGTTATTAATGTGAAAGGTGTGGGGAGCAGGGCATAAGGGAATCTCCTATATATTCTCTGTAACATTTAAGTAATCGAAGTATCTTTTTAAAAAATATTAATAAGCTTATATTTATTTTTTTCTTCTTTATTTTCTTTTAAATGTTACATTCAAAAAATATGAGGTCCCCATATACCCCCCACCCCACCCACGCCACCCCTCCCACATCAACAAACTCTTCCATCATTGTAGCACATCTACTGCATCCGGCAAATACATTCTGGAGAACCCCTGCAGCACATGGACAGTGGTCCATATTGTAGTCCACACTCTCTCCCAGTCCACCCAGTGGGCCACGACAGGACACACAACGTCCAGCATCCGTCCCTAAATAAATGGAAGAATATTCCCTGTTCATGGATACGAAGTATCTTTAAAAAATTTTTTAAAAAGTGAAAAAAAAAATTCTTGTGGGGACATGTTGGTGTGGGTATGATGTATTTCTTAAATAATAAACACCGTTTAGTGTGGACTCAAGTATGATTTTTATTTTGATGTAGCATATTCTGAGTGCAGTGGATAACTGCCTGCAAAAAATTTGGTAAGGATGGTATAGATGGTTTTATGATGCCATGGGAAAACTCAAATTTCTAAAAGTTTGCCAAAAATGACCATTTGAACAGATGTTGAACCATGTTAACTTATCAGGTATTGAAATTATGGGTATGTTGTAAAACGTAATTTTGAATAATCCTAAAATTTTGTTTAAAGACATGCCAGTGCTGAGTGTCATAAAATTATCTACTGCTACATTCTGAGAAGAGGTCTGTGGTTTTCACCTGACTGGCAAAGGGGGTCTATGGGACAAAAAAGATCAAGAACCTCTGCTGTGGAATGTCCTTGCCAATGGTTAAGAAGTAAATGTATGGTAAGGCACTGAGAACAGACAATAATTCCTTTTGAGAAATGTGATATTGCAAGAAAGTAAAAAGAGAGAGGTGGCGGACTTGGCCCAGTGGTTAGGGCATCCGTCTACCACATGGGAGGTCCATGGTTCAAACCCCAGGCCTCCTTGACCCGTGTGGAGCTGGCCCATGAGCAGCACTGATGCGCGCAAGAAGTGCCCTGCCACACAGGGGTGTCCCCGTATAGGGGAGCCCCACGTGCAAGGAGTGCGCCCCGTAAGGAGAGCTGCCCAGCGCGAAAGAAAGTGCAGCCTGCCCAGAAATGGTACCACACACACAGAGAGCTGTGTGTTGCAACAAGATGATGCAACAAAAAGAGACACAGATTCCCGTGCTGCTGACAACAACAGAAGCGGACAAAGAAGAACACGCAGCCAACAGACACAGAGAACAGACAACTGGGGTGGGGGGAAAGGGGAGAAGAAATAAATAAATAAAAATAAATCTTAAAAAAAAATACCAAAAAAATAAAAATAAAAAGAAGACTGTTGGAATAGGCGTCAGGATTGAATGTTGTTTTTGTTTTTAAGGACAGCAGAGACCTAATATTTATAGAAAAATGGTAGTGTGAGTGAGCAGAGAAATTGAAGATGGAAGAAAAAGGGGATAGCTGATTGGAAGGGAATGAGGTGGTAGAGCAGATGGAGTTGTCTCAGATAATGGGGAATGAATGACTCCTTCCTGTACAGGAGGGAAAGTGGAGGATGGGTAGAAACAGAAATACTGCAATGTAGAGGAGAGCAGTGGAGGAAGCTTATATCAGATGACTCTGAACACAAGTTATCAAAAAATGTTATAGTTAAGCTAGACCTTGAAGAATGCAATGACCAATGACTGGAAGAGACTACAAGGTATTAATATTTTAAGATATGTTCTATATCTGCATTGTACAATATGGGAGCCATTACCTATATGTGGCTATTAATCATTTGAAATTTGGCTAGGGGGACTAAGAAACTAAAATTTTCATTACTTATTTATTTTTATTTGAAAGGTGGTAGGTTTACAGAAAAATCATGCAGAAAATACAGAGTTCTATATACTCTCCTCACACACAGTTTCCCTATAATAAACACTTTGCATTAGTGTGGAACCTTTGTTTACAATTGATGAAATAATAATATATTATTAACCATAGTCCATAGTTTACATTAGAGTTCACAGTTGTGTTTTATAGTACTATGGCTTTTTAAAATTTTTTATTCTAGTAAAATATATGAAACCTAAATTTTTTCCCCTTTAACCACATTCAAATATGTAATTCAGTGCTCTTAATTATGTTCACAATGTTGTGGTACAATTGCCTCCATTACCAAAACATTTCCATCAACCCAAAGAGAAACTCTGTACAATTTAAGTATCACTGCCCATGCTTTACCCTCACCTTGTCTCCTGCTAACCTATATTCTATATTCTAGTTTCTGACTCTATGAATTTGCTTATTCTAATTATTTCATATCAGTGAGATCATACAATATTTGTCCTTTTGTGTCTGGCTTATTTCACTCAATAGGAAGTCTTCAGTGTTCATCCATGTTTTTGCATGTATCAGAATGTCATTCTTTTTATGGCTGAAAAATATTCCATTGTATATCTATATACCATATTTTGTTTATCCTTTCATCAATTGATGGACACCTGAGTTGCTTCCATTTTTTGGCAACTGTGAATAATGTCACTGTGAAGATCAGTGTGCATATATCTGTTTGAGTCCTTGGTTTCAATTCTATTGAGTATATACCTAATAGTGAGATTGATGGGTAATATAGTAATTTTATATTTAGAGCATCTGCCAAACTGTTTTCCATAGCAGCTGCACCATTTACATTCCCACCAACAAGGAATGGGTGTTCTTGTTTCTACACATCCTAACATTTGTTATTTTGTGTGTTTTGAATGGTAGCCATTTTAGTGGGCATGATATGGTATCTCATGGTTTTGATTTGGATTTCTCTAATAGCTAATGATGTTGAGCATCTTTTCATGTGCTTTTCAGCCATTTGTATATCTTTTTGGGGGGAAATGTCTCTTCAAGTATTTTACCCACTTCTTAATTTAGTTATTTGCCTTTTTGTTGTTAAGTTGTGGTAATGAGAATTCTTTGTATATTCTGGATATTAAACATTTATCCAAATGTTTTCTCCCATTCTGTAAGTGGTCTTTTTACTTTCATAATGAAGTCCTTTGATACACAAAAGTTTTAAAATTATGATGATGTACAATTTATCTATTTTTTCTTTTGTTTCTTGTGCTTTTGGTGTCAAGTCTAAGAAACGGTTGCCTAGCACAAAGTCTTGAAGATGTTCCCAATATTTTCTTCTAGGAGTTTTGTAATTTTGATTCTTATATTTAGGTCTTTGATCTATTTTGACTTAATTTTTGCATTTTGTGTGAGATAGGGGGTCCACCTTCATTCCTTAACATATGTATATTCAATTTTCCCAGTACCATTTGTTGAAGAGTCTACTTTTTCCTTTGAGTGGACTTAGCACCATTATCAAAAATCAGTTGAGGGGAGTAGATGTGGCTCAAGCAATTGGGTGCCCACCTCTTACATGGGAGGTCCCAGGTTCATTTCCCAGTGCCTCCCAAAGAAGACAAGCAGACAAATGAGGGAGCCATTAGGGGTGGGGGTGGGGGAATAAAAATTTAAAAAATAAAAATAAAAATCTAATTTGTTCTGGCATGTTTTAAAAAATTGATTGACAGATGTCATAGATATGTGGGTTTATTTTTTTATTTTATTTTATTTTTAACATTTATTTATTTATTTATTATTTATTTCTCTCCCCTTCTTCCCCCCCCCCCCCCATTTGTCTGCTCTCTGTGTCCATTCGCTGTGTGTGTTCTTCTGTGTCCCCTTGTATTCTTGTCAGCGGCACCGGAAATCTGTGTCTCTTTTTGTTGCATCATCTTGCTGTGTCAGCTCTCTGTGTGTGCAGTGCCACTCCTGGGCAGGCTGCTCTTTTTTCACTCTGGGCGGCTTTCCTTACAGGGTGCACTCCTTGCACTTGGGGCTCCCCTACGTGGGGGACACCACTGCATGGCATGGCACACACCTTGTGTGCATCAACACTGCGCATGGGCCAGCTCATCACACAGGTCAGGAGGCCCTGGGTTTGAACCCTGGTCCTCTAATGTGGTAGGCAGATGCTCTATCCATTGAGCCAAACCCGCTTCCCTTTTTATTTATTAGCAAGATTTTATGTTTATTATTGTTGTGCATCCTCCTCCCTGTTCCCCTGCACTACAGTCTAAACTGAGTGATCTATTGCCAACTGGCATCAGTTCTCCAAATCAAAGTGTACAATGGAAACATACTTGTGTAATTCTCTTTAATAGAAAATATACCAGGTAATCTGTCTACCTCTGTTCTCCCTGAAATAAAGTAACTAAAAGGGCTATGTGGCTTGAGGGGATGGGTTAAGGGTGGAAAACATTGTCCTTCCCTTAATCAGAATTCATTGTGAACAGCTGGAAGTCCTGTGAGTTCCAGAATAGGCCTACTGCTGAGTTGTAGGTAAGGGACCAGACATAAGGGATAAAAAACTCCTTGAACTGGTTCTCCTCCAAGTATTTAAATTTCAGTTCTGAAAATTTCTTTAGTCTATCTTTGGGCAATACAACAACTCCTTGCTTGATGATTTCCAGAACCCATTCCATTGACAACTCAACTCCAGCTTGTAGCTACCTTGAGCTAAAGGTGATCACAAAATCAATATTTTGCATTATAGCCTAAAATGAAGAATAAGTTTGGAATTGTTCAAAGAGACCTCATTTGTAAAGCAGTGCCTACAGCAAATGTGGATTGTGGTGAAGAGAATTTGTCAGACGGAAATTGATGATCTCTAACATCATTTGAATCACTTCTTCAATGCCATTTAGGTCTTGTGCATACTTTGGGAGAGGAACATTATTGGAACTCAGTGAACCTCTCACTGTGGCTTGTTTCAGAACTTTGTTGGTTTTTTCAGACAGCAAAGAAAACAAACTGATGATCCTTTGGACTACATATTGATGGAGGGAATGAAACTGTGCCTACATATTTACTAAAGCTGCTAAACAATTTGTGTGAAGGTACTTTTTTCTTGTTCTCGTCATGTAGTACTGAATAGTTCTTATTATGACCAGTATGAAGACTCCCCAGTGAAATCTTGGTTAAAAACCAATGTAAATGTATCAATAAAACTGATTTGTTTTTTAAAAAACCCAATCTGAATATGAAGTGATATTTTTAATATCACTTCATGAATGCATCTTTTGAAGCCATCATATTCTATAAGGATTGTCCCCTCACCCCAGTCTGCCTCAGCCCCACCACCCTCTCGCCGCACCCAGTCCGTTGGGGCCCCATCGTTTCGCAACCTCTGCCAGTAACTGATTACGGCATGAACCGCAGGCCCGCCCCTGCCCTCCCAGCCAGTCCTCCACTGCCCCACGGCCCTCCCCAGATGCCGCTGTTATCTTCCCCCTCCAGCCGTTGCTGTCCTTCCCGCCAGTCCCGTCCACATTGCCAACATATAATCTGCCTCCTTCCTTAGTCACTGCTTACCTCATAGCCATCCGCCCACTCCCACCTATCCACTACCACCCCGTAGCTAGCCCGCCCTAGCTCCAACCCCTCCCTTACCCAACCCTATATAACCAAGTGTACTTCCTCAATAAAGCAGACCTGCGCACAGCCCTTGTCTCTGTGGCGTTCTTCCACCGTGCCGCGCGTCCCCACCACACCTTGAGCCTCCTGCTGCCGGCTCAAAGGGCCCCCGGCCCCCCGGCAGCTACCCCCGAGCCAGCTGAGCCAGCCGTCCGCAAAGGATCAACAATATTTTTTTCCTCTTAGCGAACATTTTAATTTATACCCTTAACTACCATGAACTCACGTTCCTCAATTTGATTCCAACCATAATAAAAATACCTTATCTAATAAAAAATGCAGTTCAAGAGAGCTAAAGGCTACAGATAAAAGCATCTTCCCCTGTGTGTTTCCACAAGGCATAATTTTAGGTAGATTACCCCAAAAGAACCAGGGCAAAAGAGAAGGAAAAAACCCCACACTGTATCAGGATAGGATGTTGCTTTGGCTTGGGGGGAGGGGGCAGAAAATTAGGATCAACAATATTGTACGAACCATGTTTTGTGGGTTTATTTTTGAACTCTCAATTTGATTCCATTTGTCTATGTGTCTGTCCTTCTGTCAGTACCATGCTGTTTAGCTTTGTAACCAGTTTTAAAATTGGGAAGTGTGAGTTCACCAACTTTGTTTTTTTTCAAGATAGTTTTGGCTATTTGGGGCCCCTTACGCTTCCATATAAATATGATGAAAGGCTTTTCCATTTCTGCAAAAAAAGCTGTTGAAATTTTTATTTGCATTGTGTTGAATCTGTAAATTGCTTTGGTAGAATTGATATCTTCATAATATTTAGTCTTCCAAATTATGAACATTGAATGCCCTTCCATTTATTTAGGTTGTAGTTTTTCATGTATACGTCCTTTATGTCTTTGGCTAAATTTATTCCTAGATATTTGGGTTTTTTTAGTTACTGTCGTAAATGGAATCGTTTTCCTGATTCCCTCCCCCCCCTTTTTTTCTCCCAAAGATTTATTTTATTTATTTATTTCTGCCCACCCCCTCGTTGTTTGCACTTGCTGTGTCTGTTCATCTTTCTTGTTTCTTTAGGAGGCACTGAACCCAGGACTTCTAATGTGGGAGGGAGGTGCCTAATCACTTGAGCCACCTCCATTCCCTACTTAGCTGTGTCTCTCATTATGTTTTTCTTCTTGTGTCTCTTTTTTTCTTTCCTAAAGATTTATTTATTTATTTAATCCCCCCCACCACCACCCCCGTTGTCTGTTCTCTGTGTCTATTTGCTGTGTCTTGTTTCTTTGTCTGCTTTTGTTGTCGTCAGCAGCATGCGAAGTGTGGGCAGCGCCATTCCTGGGCAGGCTACACTTTCTTTCACGCTGGGCTGCTCTCCTTACGGGTGCATTCCTTGCGCATGGGGCTCCCCTAGGCGGGGGACACCTCTGCATGGCGCAGCACTCCTTGCGTGCATTAGCGCTGCGCGTGGGCCACACGGGTCAAGGAGGCCCGGGGTTTGAACCACAGACCTCCTATGTGGTAGACAGACGCCCTAACCACTGGGCCAAGTCTGTTTCCCTTCTTGTGTCTCTTGTTGCATCATCATGTTGCATCAACTTGCTATGTCTGCCTGTCACGCCAGCTTGCTGTCTTCTTTAGGAGGCATTGGAACTGAACCAGGGATCTCCCAGAACCTAATCACTTGAGCCACATTCACTTCTCTTGATTCCCTCTTCAGATTGTTCATGCATAGAAATACCACTGATTTTATGTGTTGATCCTAATCTGATTTTATTGTTAGCTATAGTAGCTCTGTTGTGGGTTTTTCAGGATTTTCTATATATAGGGTCATGTCATTTGCAAATAGGGAAAGTTTAACTTCTTCCCTTCCAATTTGGATAACTTTTATTTATTTTTCTTGCCTAATTGCCCTGGCTAGAAACTGCAGGACACAGTTCAGTTGAAATGGTGAGATTGGAAATTTTTGTCTCATTTACCATTAAATATATTAGCTGTGGGTTTTTCATATATACCCTTTATCTTGCTGAGAAAGTTTCCTTTGATTCCTAGTTTGTTGGGTGTTAATATCTTGATGGTATGTTGAATATTTTGTCAAATGATTTTTCTGCATCTATGGAAATGATCATGTGGGTTTTTTTTTCCTTTTATATATGCATACAGAGAGAGAAAGAGAGAGAGAGAGAAGAGAAAGAGATTTGGCTACTTTTTAAAAAAAGATTTATTTATTTATTTACTCCCCTCCCCCTTGCAGCTTGTTCAGTTCTTTTGCTGTCTTTTCTCTGTGTCCATTCGCTGCACATTTTTTCTGTATCTGCTTGTCTCCTTTTGCTGCATCATCTTGCTGCGCCAGCTCTCTGCGGTGCATGGGCTATCAGCTCTCCGCAGCGCACCGGCCAGCTTGCCTTCACAAGGAGGCCCTGGAACATTGAACCCAGGGCCTCCCATGTGGAAGATGGGAGCTCAACTAATTGAGCCACAGCCACTTCCCAATTTGATTAATTTTTAACTTATTTTTGGATGTTAAATCAAGTTTGCCTTCCTGGGAAAATTTTACTTGGTCTTGGTGGCTAATCCTTTTTTATATGTTGCAAGAAATGGCTTGCTAATATTTTATTGAGCAGAAGCGATATTAGCCTATAGTTTTCTTTCTTTGTAATGTTTCTGTCTGATTTAGGTATCAGAATAATACTGGCCTCATAGAATGAATTGGGAAGCGTTCCTTCTTTTTCTGGGAAGAGTTTGTGAAGAATTGGCATTAATTCTTCAAATGTTAGGGAGGATTCACCAGTGAAGCCCTCTGTGCCTAGGGTTTTCATTGTGAACGTTTTTTCCTCTATCTTATTTTTTTTATTGAGTAGACTGCACAAATTTTAAGTGGATGAATTTTTTTTTTCATTTGGATATATACCTTTATGAGCACCACCCAGAAATTTTATAAAATCTTTTCTTAAAAAAACAAAAACAAAAAAAACCCAAAAACTTTTATTGAGGTATAATGAAAAGTGCGTCAAGTGACCTAAAAGTATACAGAGCCATACATTTTAATAAATGTAACCAACACTTATATTTAAGTTTTAAAATGTATTTTCAGCTCTAAACTCATAATGTCTATAACAAAGAAATATTTTCTTAAACTTTTTATTTTGAAATAACTTCAGCCTTACAGGAAAGTTGCAAAAGTAACACAAAAATAATACATAGAATTCTAATATACCCCTTCACCCAGGTACCTAGATTTGCCAACTTTTAGCATTTTATGACATTTATTAATCATTCTGTCTGTCTATCTATCTATCTATCTATCTATCTATCTATCTATCTATCTATCTATCTTTCTTTCATCTAAAGATTTGAGAAAGGTGGCATACATCATACTTCTCTAACATAATACTCCAGGTAGATTTCCTCAGAACAAAGATACTTATTATGTAAACATCTTAAATACAGCTACCAAGTTCCTGAAGTTTAACACATATATGATCCATGCAGCTCATATTCTAATTTTTTCAGTTATCCCAATTAATGCCCTTTTTTTTCCCTGGGTCAGAAGATTTTATTTTATTTTATTTTTTTAAAATTTTATTTAATAACAAACATACAACCTAAAATCTCCCCTTTAACCACACTCACAATGTTGTGCTACCATTACCATCAAGTGAGTAGTTTTTCATGACTTGTTATTACTTGCCTATTCAGATTTTGCTTCTTCTTGAGACAGTTTCAGCAGCTTGTGTCTTTCTAGGGATTAGTTCATTTTATCTAAGTATTCCCTTAAAATTCTTTTCATTTCTGTAAAGTCATTAGTAATGTCCCCCTTTCATGCCTGGTTTTAGTAATTTGATTCTTCTCTCTCTCTCACTCTCTCTCATTCTTTTCCTCATTCTCTCAGTCTCAATCTAGCTAAAGGTTTGTCAATTATGTTGATGTCTTCAAAGAATCAACTTTTGGTTTTGTTGAGTTTCTCTATTGTTTTTCTGTTCTCTATTTCATTAATTTCTGCTCCAATCTTGATTATTTGCTTCTTTCTGCTTGCTTTAATTTAATTTGCTCTTCTTTTTCTAATTTCTTAAGGTGGAAGATTATTCACTTTCTTCTGAGCCCTCACCAGCAGCATCCTTAAAATGCAGTTTTCTACTAAGTCTGTTCGAGGTGACTTGGTCTCTGTATCATGCTTCTCAAAATTCTTCAAACCACTTTTGTGTGATCTATGTATCTTTCAATATATATATATTATATATAAAATATATATATATATATATAATAAAGGATTAAAAAAAAGTCTTCAAACCTTTGCCCACTGCTTGGTTTCAAAGCCATTCCCACATTTTTAGGTATTTGATATAGGAGCATTACACTCCTGCCATCAAAATCTGATTTAGGTTTCTGTATTGCATAATAAATGACAACAAATTTTGTGGTTTAAAACTACACACATTTATTATCTCACAGTTTTCATAGGTCAGGTGTCTGGTTATGACTTCATTGGGCCCTCTGCTCAGTCTCTCACAAGACTGCCATCATGGTTAAGCCAGGTACTTTTCTAGAGCTTGTGGTTCTTTTGAAAACTCATATGGTTGCCAGCAGAATTAAGTTTCTTGAAGCTACAGGACTGAGTCACTCAACTCCTATAAGGTGATGTGCAGCTCCTTTTCATATGGTCATCTCACAGCATAGCAGCTTACTTCTTCAAGGCCGGCAGGAGAATCTCTCTTCTATCTGCTAAGATGGAATTTTTTTTATTAAATAGTTTTATTGAGATATATTTATATACCATACTATCTATCCAAACTATATAATCAATGGCTTTTAGTATAATCACAATATTGTGCATTCATCACCACAAAAAATTTTAGAACCATTTCATTACTCCAAAAAGAAAAACTCCACACCCATTATTAGCGTGCTTTCCCCGGCTCTACATAACCACCAATCTAATTTCATCTTTACAAATTGATTTATATTTACATTTTATATAAATGGAATCATACAAAATGTTACACAATATATTTAGTTCATAGTAGCGTAATCATACAGAATTTGTCCTTTTGTGTCTGGCTTGCTTCACTGAACATAATGTCCTCCAGGTTCATCCATGTTGTCATATGTTTTATGACTTCATTTCTTCTTACAGCTGCATAATATTCCACCATGTGAATATACCACTGTTTGTTTACCCATTCCTTGGTTGATGGACACCTGGGTTGTTTCCAACTTTTGGCAATTGTGAATAAGAGAATTCTATATAAGTGAAGTCGTGGGAGGAACATTTTATCACCTAGGTAACCTAGTCAAGGGAGTGACAGGCCATCACTTTTTTTGTTCGAAACATTTTGCAAGCTCTGCCACATTTAAGAGAAGAGGGTTATAGATGGATGCAACACATTAGAGGTCACTGTAGGTTATGTCCACCACAACATACTTCTTGTATCGACCTGCAGCTCCTCTCCATCACCACTGTCACCATGCCAGTTTAAACCACCATCAGGGTGCCTAGGCTATGTCCAAAGTGACTGACCTCCCCACATCCACATTGCTTCTGGAGTAATAAAAAACAAACAAACAAAAACCAAACAAACAAAAAACCCTGCCCATCTGATTATGTCACTTCCCTGCTTAAAACTTTTTAATGGTTCCTCATTGCGCCTATCAGCAAGTCCAATGTCTTTAAATGGCCTACCTCTGGCAACTGCTTATTTCTCTAACCAGATTTTCAACCATTTGCTATGATCCAGGCTTCTTTCTATTCCTTGATTTTGTCAACTCATTTTCTTTCTGGAACCTCTTCACTTGATGATTCCAAAAAAACCATGTTCCTTCTGCCTGTATAAATACATTGATTAAATCAACTTTCCATTACTAGGATAAACTCCACTTGGTAATGGTGTATAATCCTTTTGTTACTTAATTTGACTTGCTAATATTTTATTAAGGATTTATGCATCTATATTTGTTAGAGATATTGGGGTGTAGTTTTTTCCCATGATGCTTTTGTATGGCTTTGTTATCAGAGTAATACCAGCTGTCTCTGTTTCCTGGAAGAGATTGTAAAAGATTGGTATTGTTCTTTAACTATTTGCTTGAATTCACTAGTAAATCCTTCTGGGCCTATGCTTTTTTTTTTTTTTTTTTTTTAAGAGGAGTTTTAATAACCAATTCAATTTTGCTATAAGTTCTTCAGTACATTTTGGTAATTTGTATCTTTCTGATAATTTGTCCATTTTATCTAAGTAGTGTAATGTGTTGGCATAAAGTTGTTGATAGTATTTCCTTACACTTTTTTTAACTTTCTATAAGATTGATAGTGATGTCCTCTCTTTCATTTGTGTTCTTGGTAATTTGTATGCTCTCTTTCTTTTTCTTGACCAGCCTAGTAAAGGTTTATCAATTTTGTTGTTCTTTTGCTATTTTCACTGATATTTATTGTTTTTCTTTTTCACTGAGTATTACTCTAATAGTTATTATTTCCTTCCTTCTACTTTTCTTGGATGTAGTTTGCTCTTCATTTTCAAGGTTCTTAAGGTGTAACCTTAGGTTATTGATTTGAGATTTTCTTCTTTTCCAATATAATCATTTTAAAGCTAGATATTTTCCTCTAAACACTGCTTTAGCTGCACTAGATAAATTTTATATGGTGCATTTCATTTTCATTCAGCTTAAAATATTTTCTAATTTCTCTTGTGATCTCTTCTTTGACCCATGAGTTATTTAGATGTATGCTGTTTAATTTTCAAATAACTGTAGGTTTCTCAAATTTCTTTCTGCTGATCTCTAATTTAATCCTGTTATCATTAGAGAATGTACTTTAGAGAATGTACTTTGTATGATCTCAATATTTTTTAATTTGCTGAGGTTTGTTTTATGGCCTAGCATTTGGTCTATCCTAAAGAGTGTTCCATGTGAACTTGAAAAGAGTGTGCATTCTGATGTTGTTGGGTGGAGTATGCTATAGATATAAGTAAGGGCAAGATGAATGATACTGTTGTTTTAGTCTTTTATATCCTTTCTGATTTTCTGTCTAATTATTCTCTCTACTATTGAAAGTGGGGTATTGAGGTTTTCAACTATTATCATTGAATTGTTTATTTCTACCTTCAATTTTGTCAGATTTGATTAATATATTTTGGAGTTCTGCTGCTAGGTATGCATTATGTTTATAATTGTTATATCTTCCTGATAAATTTATCCTTTTATCATTATAAAATGTCCCTCATTGTCAGTTTTTTTTTTTTCACTTAAAGTCTATTTTAGGATATTAATATAGCTACTCCATCTCTTCTATGATTACTGTTTGCATGGTATATCTTTTTCTATCCTTTTTATTTCAACCTATTTGTCTTTGAATTGTAAATGTGTCCCTTGTTGACAGCATATGGTTGAATTGTATTTTTTTCCATTCAGTCTGATAATCTCTGCTTTTGGGATGGAACATTTAATCCATTTACATTCAGTATAATTATTGATAGGGTTGGACTTACATCTACCAGTTTTTGCTATTTGTTTTCTATGTAGAGCATATCCTTTTTCTTCCTTTGTTCCTCCTCCACTGCCTTCTTTTGTGTGAAAGAAATATGTTTTGGTGAATCATTTTAATTCCTTTCTTGTTTTTCTTTTTCAAAAAGTTATTTTCTTTCTAGTATTGGTATTACATTATGCACCTTAACTTATTGCAATCTACCTCAGATTCATCTTATAGTAATTCCTCTAAAATATAGAAACTTGGGAAGCAGTTTTGGCCCAATGGATAAGGCATCCACCTAGCACATGAGAGGTCCAAGGTTCAAACCCAGGACCTCCTGACCCATGTGATGAGCTGGCCCATGCGCAGTGCTGATGCACGCACAGGTGTCCTCCACGTAGGGGAGCCCCACGCACAAAGAGCGCACCCCGAAAGGAGAGCCGCCCAGTGCAAAAAAGTGCAGCCTGCCCAGGAGTGGTGCTGCACACATGGAGAGCTGATGCAGCAAGATGATGCAACAAAACGAGACACAGATTTTGGGTGCCGCTGACAAGCATACAAGCAGACACAGAAGAATACACAGCGAATGGGCATGGAAAGCAGACAGCTGGGGTTGGGGGGAAGGGGAGAGAAATAAATAAAAAATAAATCTTTAAAAATATATATGTATATATAGAAACTTTACCCTAATATAACTAGGGCATGAATAACCTAGGCATGTAATCCACTTGGAACTTTGATGTGACCTATAGAGTTATTACTCTCAGTGTCAGATAGCTAGACCACTATCCTGAGTCCTGTACAATAGACATCTCCTTTCTGGCTGTCCTCTGTACATGCCCCTTCCCTAGTAGGAAGGAGTCTATGGGCCAGAAAAGTACGCCCACCTGAAACCCATACTTCATTTCTCAATCATGTTCTAGGTACCCAGGACCAATCCAAATGGCTTGAGCCAATTTCCTGGAATTATGTGGGTTTCTTCTCTGGGTTTGTCTTTCCAAAAGTAGAGCATGTAACCATGTACACACTCCCCTGATGAAAGTGACAATAGGACTTGGAAGTGTTGCAGTGTGGGATGGAGCCAAGGGTAGGAAGAGAAGAGTAGATTGTGGGCCAGAGGTTGGCTCTTTCTACCACCACATTCTGACTTTGACCTCTAAGTGGTCCAAGGTTTCTAAATTTGAGTCTGCACTTACAGGTCATTATGAAGATATGTTTATAGTAGGAAACTATAACATTTTATTTAACAGTTGCTTGATTTATACCATTCAAATATTTAGGAGTAATATATGTGGGCTGACATTTATATTCAGGCCCTGCAAATGTTAGGATGGGTCTACCCTTGAACCTGATCTCATATTTACCACTTCCACTTGAAAATGGAAAAATTCTGGGACTCTACTGTGATTCTACTGTTGGGGTTTGCGAAAGGCTTCCCACAGCATCCCAATACCCATAGAGTCCACTGACTCCTTTAGGCAACAGGGTCACAGTGAAAAAAGAGAAAAGCCCCTGATCATGCTGCAAGTGACAGCTTTTAGAGCCCTTTAACCAAGGGTTGGAAGAACCCAATTGTAGCATGTGACAGTTTAAAGTTCTTTTATGAATCCCAAAAAAGAGAAGGAGTGTGATCTTAAACTAATCTATTCCTCTGGGTGTGGTACCCTTTAATTGCATTAGATTCACTTTAGATCACTTGCTTAGATTGCTTTTGATTGGACTATATCAGTGAGGTCTGAGTCAGTTTGGGTCTCTGCCCTCTTGCTGGGTCTGATATAAATGGAGACACAGAGAGAAACACACAGGAAGAGGGAGCTCTGCCAATATTGACCCTGCAATGTGAAAGGAGGACTTGAGGATCATTAGCGACCAAAGCTTAAGCATGAAGTCACCAAGAGGCTGGGCCCACAGAGCAGTCCAAGGCTCAAGAGAAAATCCAAATGCCTGATAGCCCACAGCTGAACAAGAGAAGAAAGGAGAGCAGCCAAGACTGAGAGAGGAAGCCTGCTAAGAGACAAGCCCTATGTCTGAATTATGAGAGATGGTAGAATCTGGAGGAGAAGGCAGAGACCTCATCATGGACCAGTGGCCATCTTTGGCACATGGCAGGACCCCAGAATCAACAGTAGCTGACTTTGGTGAGAAAGCATCTCTGATGATGCCTCGATTTGGATATTTCCCAGCCTCAGAACTGTAATCTTTTGCCCCAAATAAAATCCCCTTTATAAAAGCCAACCCATTTCAGGTACTTGGCATCAGCTGCCCTGTGGCAAACCAAGACATAGCATATGCTACTTTCAAAATCTAAGAAATTCTAGCAAGTATTATGAGTCCTACTTAGTGCTCAAGAACACAATGACAGACTCATCTTTCACATTTAAAAAATTACAATATAAATTCAATATATAGACTAAGCAGATATTTTTGGATGTTTGAATGAGGATGTTTGAATCTTTTGATTCAAGGTCTCATGGGTGCCATTTGGAGACTGTTGAAAAATTTAAACTCTTTTGGCCTAGTTGTCACTCTGAAAGAGCACATTGGGAGGTGAACAACTTGACTTTTCCAAGACTAGAGGGAGGGTTTCTGTAGACTGGTGTTAGGAGTGAGAAAGTCTCATAAATTTTCATGCAAGTATGGAAGCATTGAAAAGCTCAGAAAAAACTTTTAGTGACATATAGATATATAATAACATTTTTGATAACATGAGGAACATGAATGATACAGCCATGATTGGCCAACCCAAGAGCCATGCTCAATCTCCTTCTCCCTTGCTTCCTGCAACTTAAGAGGATGAAAAGCTATATTCTTACTTTCCCAGCTGCCTTTCAGCTAACAGTTGCCCTGTGATGTAAGCTGGCCAATGTGTTGTTTGCTGAGGCCCTCTGAGAATGCTTTCACTTCCATGTAAAAGGAAAAAGAGTGAAAGAATGGCTGACTGGGGCCATTTCTTTCCCAGCAGTCCTATCTGAACATGATCCCTGGAGCTATGTCGGATATCTCAAATCATTTGTAACAATGAGTTGACAAACATAAGGTGGAAAAATCAACATGCCAAGAATGATGGAGCAGAAAGATGGAGGAAATCTGGGTCCCTGATGGCACCACTGAGTTGCTTCACCAAGAACGTCCACCTGCAGATTTCTTATATCATGATAAGTACAAACCAAGATTTGTTTAAACCACTCTGAACTGGTTTTCAGTTACTTGAAGGTGCAGATTTTTCAGACTGATGCTGATAGCATCATTGATAGAAGACAAGGGAATCTGATTTGAATTCAACCTAAAAGTCTTGGGGAATTCTGGTGTATCTTGACTAAAGTCTGATCACCATTGCCAAGAAGAACCTACGGAACTCTGATTGTATTTGCTACAATTTAGCTTTTGGAATTTAAGTTTTCAGCACTGCTTCTGATTTTTAAAAAGTCAAAGTCAATTGGACATGCAGAATAACATGTCAAAGATGATTCTATATTTAGAGGTCATTTAAAATAAACTACAGAAATCTCTTTGTTAATATTTACTGGAGGAAAGGTAAATTTAGGTCACTTCAGAATTTGAATTTATTTCTCTTTACCTGGAATGAAGACTGAATTTTAGATTGAAATCCATCCTTTGTGAAGATTATGTTTATAATCTAAGTATCAGAGGAAATTAATTTCCAAAAACTACACAATAAGCAAAAGTTCACATATAATTTAACTTCATTTTGTACATTTAATAATTGAAAATATAAACAATAATTTAAAAATAAAAAGAAAACAATTGAATAAAAACATTTTTAAAAATCATACAATATGTTACACAATATATTTGGTTCATAGTAATGCAATCAAACAGTATTTGTCCTTTTGTATCTGGCTTGCTTCATCATAATGTCCTCCAGATTCATCCATGTTGTCATATGCTTTACGAATTGATTTCTTCTTACAGGTGCATAATAGTCCATCGTGTAAATAGAACACAGTTTGTTTATCCATTCTTCTGTTGATGGATACCTGGGTTGTTTCCAACTTTTGGCAGTCATGAATAATTTTGCTATGAACATTGGTGTGCAGATGTCTCTTTGTGTCATCTGTTCTCAGTTCTTCTGGGTATACACCTAGTAGTGGTATTGCAGGGTCACATGGCAAGTCTATATTCAGCTTCTTTAGGAACTGACAAACAGTCCTCCACAGTAGTTGTACCATTCTGTGTTCCTGCCAACAGCGAATAGATGTTCCTATCTCTCCATCCTGACACTTGTAGTTCTCTGTCTTTTAACTAGTGGCCATTCTGATCGATGTTAAATGATAACTCATTGCAGTTTTGATTTGCATTTCCCTAATCATAAGTGATGTTGAGCATTTTTTCATGTTTTTTTTGCCATTATATTTCTTCTTTGAACAAATATCTATTCAAGTCTTTTGCTCTTTTTTAAATTGGGTCATTTGTCTTTTTACTCTTGAGTTGTAACATCTCTTTATATATCCTAGATATTAAACCCTTATCTGACATGTAATTTCCAAGTATTTTCTCCCATTGAGTCAACTGCCTTTTTAACCTTTTTGATAAAGTACTGTGAGGTACAAAAGGGTTTAAATTTGAGGAGGTCCCATTTATCTATCTTCTTTTGTTGTGTGTGCTTTGGGTGATAAGGCCCAAGAAACCACTACCTATTACAATGTCTTAGAGATGTTTCCCTACATTTCCTTCTAGTCATTTTATGGTCCTGGCTTTTATATTTAGGTCTTTGATCCATTTTGAGTTGATTCTTGTATAGGGACTGAGATAGGGGTCCTCTTATTCTTTTGGTTATAGATATCCAGTTCTTCCAGCACCATTTGTTGAAGAGAATGTTTTGTTCCATTAACTTTGACTTGATAGGTTTGTCAAAAACCAGTTGAGGGAAGTGGATGTGGCTCAACTGATAGAGCATCTGCTTACCATATAGGAGGTCCAGGGTTCGAACCCAGGGCCTCCTGACCCATGTGGTGAGCTGGCCCATGTGCAATGCTGATGTGTGCAAGTAGTGCCGTGCCATGCAGAGGTGTCCCCGTGTAGGGGAGTCCCACATGCAAGGAGTGTGCCCCACAAGGAGAACTGCCCCACATGAAAAAAGCACAGCCTGCCCAGGAGTGGCACCGCACACACAGAGAGCTGATGCAGCAGGATGACACAATAAAAAGAGACACAGATTCTTGGTGCCACCGAGAATGCAAGTGGACACAGAAGAACACACAGCAAATAGAGACACAAGAGAGCAGACAATGGGGGGGGGGAGGGGAGAAAAATAAAATAAATCTTAAAAACAAAACAAAACAAAAACCAGTTGACCATATAGGTGAGGGTTTATTTCTGGATTTTCAATTCTATTCTACTGATTGATGTGTCTATCTTTATGCCAGTACCATGCTGTTTTGACCACTGTAGCTTTGTAATATGTTTCAAGGTCAGGCAGTGAAATTCCTCCCACATTGCTCTTCTTTTTTAGAATGCTTTTGGCTATTCGGGAGCATTTTCTCCTCTCAGTGAATTTGATAATTGCCTTTCCTAATTCTATAAAGTAGGCTGTTGGAATTTTGATTGGTATTGCATTGAATTAAATCGGTTTGTGTAAGACTGACATCTTCACAATGTTTATTCTTCTAGTCCCATGAAAACAGGATGTCTTTCATTTTGTTTAGGTCTCTCTTAATTTCTTTTAGCACTGTTTTGTAGTTTTCTGCATATAGGTACTGTACTTCTTTGGTTAAATTGATACCTTGGTATTTGAGTCTTTTTGATGATATTGGAAATGAAATTTTTCCCAATTTCCTCCCTAGATTGTTGAGTACTAGTGTACAAAAACATTACTGAGTTTTTATCTGGTATCCTGCCACTTTGCTGAACTCATTTATTAGCTCAAATAGCTTTGTTGTGGATACTTAAGAATTTTCTAGATACAGGATCATATCATCTACAAGCAGTGAGAGTTTTACTTCCTCTTTTCCTATTTGGATGCCTTTATTATGTTTTCTTGTCTAATTGCCCTACCTAGAACTTCTAGTATTGTATTGAATAACAGTGGTAACAGTGGGCATCCTTGTCTTGTTCCATATCTTAGAGGGAAAGCTTTCAACCTTTACCCATTGAGTATGATGTTGGCTGTGGGTTTTATCAGAGTGAGGAATTTTCCTTCTATTCCTATCCTTTTAAGTGTTTTTATCAAAAAAGGATGGTGGATTTTGTTGAATGACTTTTCTGTGTCGGTTGAGAAAATCATGTGGGTTTTTTTCCTTCAATTTGTTAATGCGGTGTATTATGTTAAACCAGCCTTGCATACCAAGAATAAATCCCACTTGGTTGTGATGTATAAGTCTTTTGATAGCTGTGGTATTCTATTTGCAAGGATTTTGTTGAGAATTTTTGCATCTATGTTCATTAGAGAGATTGGTCTGTAATTTTCTTTTCTTGTAGTATCTTTATCTGGCTTTGATATTAGGGTGATGTTGGCTTCATAAAATGTGTTGGGTAATTTTCCCTTCTCTTTAGTTTTTTGGAAGAGTTTAAAAAGGACTGGTGTTAATTCTTTTTGAAATGCTTGGTAGAATTCACCTGTGAAGCCATCTGATCCTGGACTTTTCTTTGCTGGGAGATTTTTGATGACAGGTTCAATCTCTTTAAATGTGATGGGTTTGCTAAGTTCTTGTATTTCTTGTAGCACCAGTGTAGGTTGTTTATGTATTTCTAGGAATTTGTCCATTTCATCTAGGTTGTCTAGTTTGTTGGCATACAGTTTCTCATAGTATCCTCTTATGATCTTTTTATTTCTGTGGGGTCAGTCATAACTTCCCCCCTTTCATTTCTGATTGTATTTATTTGAATCAGCTCTCTTTTTTTTTCTTTCTTGGTCTAGCTAGGGTTTGTCAATTATATCGATCTTCTCAAAAAACCAGCTTTTGGTTTTGTTGATTTTCTCTATTGTTTTATTGTTCTCAATTTCCTTTATTTCTTCTCTAATCTTTATTATTTCTTTCCTTCAGCTTGCTTGGGATTGGATTGCTGCTCTTTTTCTAGTTTCTCCAGTTGTACAGTTAAATCTTTGAGTTCAGCTCTTTCTTCTTTTTTAATATAGGTATTTAGGGCTATAAATTTCCCTTTCAAGACTGCCTTCGCTGTATCCCATAAGTTTTGATAAGTTGTGTTCTAGTTTTCATTTGTCTCAATATATTTACTGATTTCACTTGCAATTTCCTCTTTGACCCACTGATTCTTTAAAAGTGTGTTGTTCAGCCTCCACACATTTGTGAATTTACTACTTTCCTGTTATTGATTTCATTCCATTATGATTTGAGGAGGTGCTTTTTATAATTTCAGTCTTTTTGCATGTATTGAGACCTGCATCATGCCCTATCAGGCAGTCTATCCTGGAGAAAGATCCATGGGCACTTGAGAAGAATGTATTACCCACTGAGTTTAGATGCAGTGTTCTATATATGTCTTTAGGTCTAGCTCATTTATCATATTGTTCAAGTTCTCTGTTTCCTTGTTGATTATCTGTCTAGTTGTTTTATTTAATGATGTGAGTGGGGTGTTGATGTTTCCAATGATATTATAGAGATGTTTATTTCTCCCTTCAGTTTTCCCAGAGTTTGTCTCATGTATTTTGGGGCACCCTGGTTAGGAGCATAGATATTTATGACTTAAATTTTTTGGGTGGGTTGTCCCTTTTATTAATATATAATGGCCTTCTGTAGCTGTTATAATGTTTTTGCATTTAAAATCTGTTTTTCCTATATTAGTATAGCTACCCCTGCTCTTTTTTGGTTGCTATTTGCATGGATTATTTTTCTTTTTTCTTTTTTTAATTGTATTTTTACATTTAATAATTGAAAATATAAACAATTAAAAACTAAAAAGAAAACACAGTTGAATAAAAACATACATTTCTCAATTAAATGTATTCAATACCTACATATTTTTTTAAATCATACAATATATTTAATATATTTGGTTCATAATAATGACATCATACAGTATTTGTGCTTTTGTGTCTGGCTTGCTTCACTCAACATAATGTTCTACAGGTTCATCCATGTTGTCATATGCTTTACAACTTCATTTCTTCTTACAGTTGCATAATATTCTATCATGTGAACACACCACAGTTTGCTTATCCATTCTTCTGTTGATGGACACCTGGGTTGTTTCCAACTTTTGGCAATTGTGAATAATGTCACTATGAACATCAGTGTGCAGATGTCTGTTCATGTCACTGCTCTCAGATTCTTCTGGGTATATACCCAATAGTGGTAAAACAGGGTCACGTGGCAACTCTATATTCAACTTCTTTAGGAACTACCAAACAGTCCTGCATGGAGAATCTTTTTCCAATCTTTCACTTTCAACTGGTTTGTATCCCTGGGTCTAAGATGAGTTTCTTGTAAGCAGCATATGGATGGTTCATGTTTTTTTCTGTCAGCCTGTATCTTTCGACTGGGGAGTTTAATCCATTCCCATTCAATGATATTACTGTAAATGCATTATTTACTTTCACCATTTTATTCTTTGGTTTTCCATATGTTGTATTATATTTTTGCTGGTCCTTTTACTCTTTTGGTTATCCTTTCTCTATACTCTCCTCCAGGTCTCTCTCCCCTGTCTTTTTATTTCAGATTCTAAGGCATCCTTTAATATTTCCTGTAAAGGTGGATTCTTTTTTGCAAACTCTCTTAGTTTTTGTTCATTTGTGAATATTTTAAACTCACCTTCATATTTGAAGGACAATTTTGCTGGATAAAGAATTCTTGGCTAGCAGTTTTTCTCTTTTAGTATCCTAATTGTATCATACCATTGTCTTCTCACCTCCATGATTTCTGAAGAGAAATCTTTGCTAAGTCTTACTGGGAGTCCCTTGTATGTGATGGTTTGCTTCTCCCTTGCTGCTCTGAGAATTTTCTCTTTATCTTTGATGTTTGACATTCTGAATAGTATGTATCTTGGAGTAGGTCTGTTTGGATTTATTCTGATTGGGGTATGGTGCACTTCTTGGACATGTAAGTTCATTTCTTTCTTTAAAGTTGGGAAATTTTCAGTTATTATTTCCTCAAATACTCTTTCTGCTCCCTTTCCCTTCTCTTCTCCTTCTGGAACTCCCATGACATGTATGTTGTTGCATTTGTGTTGTCATTCAACTCTCTGAGCCCCTGCTCATATTTCCCATTCTTTTCTCTCTTCAATTTCAGCTGTTCTGTCTTCAGTCATTTCAAATCTGCTGTTATATGCCTCTGATGTGTTTTTGATCTCACCTATTGTGCCTTTCATTCCCATGAGCTCTGTTACTTTTCTGTTGAGGATTTCAAATTCTTCTTTGTGCTTCCTAATGTCTTCTTCTTTTTTTTTTTTAAAGATTTATTTATTTAATTCTCCCCCCTCTCTCGTGGGTCTTGGTGTCTATTTGCTGCATCTTGTTTCTTTGTCCGCTTCTGTTGTCGTCAGTGGCACGGGAGGTGTGGGTGGCGCCATTCCTGGGCAGGCTGCACTTTCTTTCACACTGGGCGGCTCTCCTTACGGGCGCACTCCTTGCGCCTGGGGCTCCCCTACGCGGGGGACACCCCTGCGTGGCAGGGCACTCCTGGCATGCATCAGCACTGCGCATGGGCCAGCTCCACATGGGTCAAGGAGGTCCGAGGTTTGAACCGTGGACCTCCCATGTGGTAGATGGACGCCCTAACCACTGGACCAAGTCCATTTCCCGCTAATGTCTTCTTGATGTCATTTATCTCTTTAGTCATATTTTCCCTCAACTCATTAATTTGATTTTGGAAATTTGTGTCCATCCTGTAATTCGTTCTCTCAAATCCTGCATATCTACTGGTGCTCTGATATATTCCTTTTCTTGGGCCATGACTTCCATTTTCTTAGTTTGGCTCATAATTTTTTGCTGATTTCTTGGCATCTGATTAGATGTCATTTGCTTGGATGCTCAATTTCTTTCTCTTTTGTAAGGATTTGGTGGTGGGATCCTGTGTGTTCCCATTGCTCTTTGATTCTTGGTTTGACCTGGACTGTTAAGATTGTCCCTGCTAGTTGTTTAAAAATTGGGCTCTGGACCCAGTAATTAGTTGTAGACCTTCTTCTTAGGGCCTTGGGAAGGGAAGCTATAAAGGCTAGAAGAAGCCTCTCTTACTTATTTTAATTTTCTCACATGTACTTCCTTCTTCTGCCAGCAGAGGTGGTCTTTGGCAGGTCTCAGGTTCAGTGCCTGGTTGGAAGGTATTTTTTGCAACACAGACCAGATCAATGTGACAGATTTTCCTGCCCTGGGGCTAAGAACCTTATAATTAAAACTTTCTCAGATAGTTATCTAGCTTTCTATGGCAGCCCCCTGCTTTTTCCCAGTTAGAAAATACTTCCACTCCCCTCTGAGTTCTCAACAATAGTCCTGGTTAGTAGAGAAGTGGATTGGAATGGTTGTATAGCTTTAGTCCCTTGCTGGCTCCCAAGGCATACAATACCACAGTCCGGGTCTGGAAGTGCTCCTGCGACACAGTAGACCAAATGTGTGAGTCAAAAGCTGAGTAGTCCTTAGTCTGTGTCCCTCTCTCCCCTTCCCTGGGGTGGTGGATCCCTGGAGCCCCCTTCGTCTGTAGCTGCATGCCCGGAGGCATGAGAATTTTAAAGTGTCTTTAGTGTGCGGGAGGGTGCTGGCAGCAGCAGCCACTGGTTTCAACTCAGTTCTGTCGTTGCGATTCCTCTCCTTTGTCCCTTTCTCCTCTAGGCAGTGTCCAGCCTTTGACTGGTGTCCTAAACCCTCGAAGATCATTTTCCAGGCTGTTTTAGCCTATCATCTATCTATTTTTCTCCACCTATGTCTTTTTTTCTTTTTATTATATTTTTTAAAAAGATACATGAATAACACAAAATGTTACATTAAAAATTTTAAGAGGTTCCCATATACCCCACTCCCCATACCCCCCACTCCTCCCACATCAACAACTTCTTTCAATTATTGTGGTACATTTATTGAATTTGATGAATACATTTTGGAGCACTGCTACAGAGCATGGATTATGCTTTACATTGTAGTTTACACTCTCCCCCAGTCCATTCAGTGGGTTAGGGCAGGATATATAATGTCCTGCATCTGTCCCTGCAATATCATTCAGGACAACTCCAAGTCCCGAAAATGCCCCCATATCACACCTCTTTTTCCCTCTCCCTGACTTCAGCAACATCCATGGCCACTGTCTCCACATCAGTGACATAATTTCTTCCATTGCTAGAATCACAATAATTCTATAGTAGAATACCAGTAAGCCCACTGTAACCCATATTTTATTCCTCCATCCTGAGGACCCTGGTATGGCGATTCCCACTCCACCTCTAAATTGAGAGAGGGCTTAGATCCACATGGCTGATGGATAGGATTCTCCTTCTTGCAGTTGTAGACTCTCTTGGTTCCTTGGTGTGGTGGTTGACCATCCTCACCTCCTTGTTAGCTGACCTGGGTAAGTCTAACAAACTGGAGAGTAGGTGTTGCAACTCTATTGAAGCTCAGGACCCAGCTGGCACCTGGACAGTCCAGAGACTCAAGTCTCCTGGGCATACACCAACCCCTGTGCCTACCATAGGTTCAGTCAAAGTGACAGAGGAGGCATGTGTAGAGAAGTCACATGTGAGTCCAACTCCATCACACTCAGGAGCACAAATTCCCATGTAGGGCCCACTGGTAAGGCACTGAACTCCAGAGCCGTCTGCCATGACTGTAGGGCTTGAGTATCTCTGTAGGCCTCAGGAGAACCACTTCCTGGGGTTGTATCTACTTTGGTTGTCTCTGAGATCCTGCTGAGACATGTGTAAGCATGATCCCTCTAATCACATATATGTCTTTATACTTATCTTTCTGAGGAGACCCTTAGTTTTTAACATATTCTCAAAGGGGTCTATTACCTCAAAAAGATTAAGAAGCACTGCTCTAGATTCTATGCCTAAATAACATATGCATTAGTTAGGCCTAGTTTCCCCCAAGGGGGGAAAAAAACAAATTTGATAGACTATCAATCAGTTTCATTCCTGAGAATCTCAATCACTTCATTCTTGATTCTTCTGGAAATCTTTTAATTTCTTTCACTTCACTGAGAGGAGCTTCTCCAGTATCAGGTGGTGTGCACCACAGTTGGATCCAGGTTTGTTTTGGCCAATCCAGCAAACTGTTGATTCTAAGCTGATTCTCAGACTCTGCACACAGAATGTCAAATGTCTGGTGAGACTCCACAGAGCAACTAGCATAATCTGAAAGTGCTGTTTAGTTTCCTTGGTCAAACACTAAGAAAATCTATGTTCACATCATCACTGCTGAATAGTTAACAAACCCTTTACCTTTGTACATAAGAATTAACTTTTGGTTAAGTTCTCATTCTGTTCTACTAGAAACCTGTTAAAAATAGTATGTCAACTATGTTACCCAACAACACTGCTTATGGGAAAAATGACTCCTAATTATCAACTGTATCTGGACTGGGAAGAATTATAAATGAACTATAAAATAAGGTAAAGAGATACCATAATTTTGGACCTCCCTGATTTCAGTGACTTCTGTAATTGGGCATGTCCCTCACAGTGATCTGGGAAAATATGTCTATGAAGTTGTTACAAGAGATACTTGCTTCTGTGGTGTTATGGGGCTTCTGACTCAGGTGGTTCCCACAGCTGCCTAATGTGAGTCTCATCTTGCATTTGAGCTGTTACCTGTGAGTGGGGAAGAGAAAAGAAAATAGTCTTTGATGCTTGTGTGAAACACTTTGAGTACTCTCCTACAGAATAGGAATATTTGATGTTGCCTGCTGGAAAACTGTGGTTTCTGTCCTATCCTTCTAAATGAATCTCATTCCAAGGGTGGTGTATGGTAGGCTTGAAGGTCTGAATGTTTAGTTGAATTTAAGAACACCCTGGTGGGCAATGAAATACTCCCAGCTTATTTTTGTGAGCCCCTTGAAAATATCTGATTCTTCCCTCTCTAATCCCCTTGCCATCTAACATCTAAGATGAAGTAATAATAGTTAACTTTAAATCTCAGTATTTACATAACAGGAAATCTAAAGGGGAATGTTATTAGTAAGAGAATAATGAAATCATCCAAGAACAAAAAGGGACTTTTATCCTCTTTTCCTCAAACTTCACCATATCTTTATAAAATTAACTCAAGATGGATCATAGATGTAAGTGTATCACCTAAAATTCTAAAACTTCTAGAAGATTGAAAAAAATATGGAAAAATCTTGATGTCATTAGGTTGGGCAAAGATTTCTTATATACGACACTGAAAGCATGATCCATAAAAGAACCAATTGATAAACTATACTTCATTAAAATTTAAAGTTTCTGCTTCTCAAAAAAGACTTGTGACCAGAATAGGCAAAAGATGTATACAGATACTTCGCCAAGGAAGATATAAAGATGGCAAATAATACGTGATTAGAGAAATGCAAATTAAACCACATGAGATACTACTATACACCCAGTAGGATACCTAATATTAAGAAGACTAACCAGTGTTGGTGAGGCTGTGGAAGAACTCGAACTCTTACACATTACTGGTGGGAATTCCAAAGGTATAGTCATTCTGAAAAATGGTTTGGCAAATTTTTAAAACTTTAAACATAGACCTACCTTATGATTCAGCCATTCCATTCTTTAGCATTTACCCCAAGAAGACAGAAAGCATATGCCTTTACAGACTTGTACTGGAATGTTCATAGCAGCTTTATTTGTAATAATTAAAAACTGAAAACTATCCAAATGGCCATTAACTGGTGGATAGATAAACAAATTTTGGTATATACATGCAGTGGAATATTATTCAGAAAAAAAAAGTAATGTACTATTGACACAATAATAGTGATGAATCTCAAAATAAATGCTCAGTGAAAGAAGCCAGTCAAAAAAGAATAAATTCCTTATAGTTCTATTTAAATATATCTCTTGAAAATGTAAACTAAGCTATTGTAATGGAAAGCAGATCAGTGGTTGGGGAGCTGGGGGGGCATGGGTGGGATTACCAAGGGGCAGAAAGAAATTTTTGAGGGTGATTAATGTGTTCACCATCTTGTGGTGGTGGTTTTAAACTATATACTTCAGATATTTACTCTTCATTGTATGAGAAGTATACCTCAATAAAGTGTTATTTTTAAAGTGTTTACACTGGCTACTTGGAAAGGCTAGACCCAAACAAGTTCCCAGCTCCTTTCTTTTACAGGTAAATCAGGGCCTCATTCATATATATCTAAGATTGCATATATCCAAAGAGTCTTGGGGTGGGGCAGGAAGCCCTCTCCCTGTACCTCAACCTTAGCCATTCACCATTTTCTCAAATCTGTACCTATTCTCCCTTCATCTTAACCCAACTACACTGAAATCATGCCCCACTGCTGCCAGTCTTTCTCCCAACTTCCCTCCCTTATTTCTGAGAATATTACCACGGACACAGAAATAACCTTTCCTGTGTTGATGCCCTCCCCGCCCCCATTTCTGGTCCTTCTCATCCGATCCTTTAGGCACAATAAGAAGGGTTGTACTGGCAAGTAAAGCTTTTAGAAAAGAGACCTGTGCCCTTTCTTGATGGGAAAATAGATGAAAATCCAGCTTCCCAGCGATTCAGGAAATTACTTATTGAGCATCACTTATTTCTAGGGCAGTGTTTCTCAAAGTGCTGTCTCCACACCAGCAGTATCTGCATCACCCGAGGATCTGTGAGAAAGGTAAATTTTCGTTCTCCCAACCCAGATATACGGAATCAAAAAATCTGGGAGGAAGGAAGGGCAGCAATCTGTATTTTAACAACGCCTCCAGGGGATTCTGATGCACACTGCAGTTCTGAGGGAGAGGAGTGGGGTGGTCGGGGTGGTCGGGGCGGGGGGGGGGGGGGGGGACTGAGAGGACAAGAGGAAAGTAAGGATGCAAATCTGCGATTCTGATCGAGTTTGGCTAGTGATAATAGATTAGTAATGAAAATGTCATTATGTAGTCAGAAAACCTGCCAAGTGAGCTTCACCGAAATATTATGGATTCTGATGTTCACCTCAGGAATCGGCAGATAAGGATCAGGATTTGTTGCTGGCCAAGCGAGCCCCTCACTGCTGCTCTTTTGGGGGTACCTACGCGGGTGCCTAAGGGTTAATTCCCGCCGCCGCCGCTACTGCCACCGCCACAACCCCAGTTTCGCTCTGCGCGTGTGCACTTGCTTGCAAGGTAACGAACCATAGAGCTAAGCAATCCTCCCAGATTCCTAGAGCAGACAAGACGTTGGCGGGCTTGCGGGCTGATAGGGTTAATACCGACCGTGAGAACTCCGTGAAGTGCGGGTGTTGTCAGTTTAAGGAAGGCTGGGGAGCTCGGAGTAGTCGCACCTCTAGAGGCGCTTGGAAGCTGGTTGCGCTTTCTTGTGCTGCTGGAGTCAAGGCCCCCGGGGTAGCTGTTGGGCGCGGCCCCTGGGCCCGGCTACCTTGTCGGTCCTTGGCCTAGTGCTCATTTGGTGTCTGGTCAGCCCTAGCTAGGCCGGGAGCTCAACCGAATGTACATTAGAAGCTGTGGGGGGCGGGTGGAATCAGGAAGTGTGGATGAACACGCGGATCAGCCGACCGCAACGGAAAGAGCAGCATGCATTTGTGAGTGTTGGAAGAAGGAGGAAAAGAAGTCATGGTGATCAATCGCTAATTGCATTTTTGTATAGGGAGGGCAGCTAATAGCGTAGTGTTAACCGCTAGGACAGAATCCTTTTCCCTGCGTTATCTTTCCATGCATTATCTTTTTCATTTATACCGTTATTTTGGTGGTATTAACTCCTAATTATGTTTGAAGATCTCTAGACTCGGAATGGAGTACATGTGTCAAAGAGAAGGGGATTGCCTGACTCCTGGATAGTAGGGGAGAAACTTAATACATTCTGAGAGAAAGGCACTTGGAAATGAAATGAGATTTTATTTTCTCCTTCCCTTCTTTTATATTTGGAGGTGTAGTCTCAGAAAGTGCATCTCCCGTCTCAATGATTCTCTTCGGAGCCCAGTGGTCCCCAGTTGCCTCCAGGTCTCAGACCCCCACGTCGACAAGAAAAGCTCACGGAGGAAATGGTAAATCTTGAGTTGCTCCTTGAGGTATCAAGTGTCCAGTTGCAGCCCATGGAGATCCAGTTCCATTATGAATCAGGGGAATACCACCTTCCATCAGGTGAGAAGTACTGTGTTTTATCTTTTTTTAGTGGTTTCAGGTGCGGTTGTTTCCCATACTTGTTATGCCAGTGTGTTCAAGTCCTGTTTTTTATTGCACATACCCTCTCTATTATTAGCCAGTATCATCTCTTTGGTGCTCCAAGCATAGTCATTCGGCTTTATTGTGAATTCTGGCAACCATATTCTCACAGTGTTCTCTCCTCCTCTTTTAAGACCCCAAAGTCATCATTTTTTTTCCACTATAATCACCTTATTACCAATCTGTCAGTGTTTGGTATTTCACCTTAAAAATCATTTTAAGTCATCTTTCACAACTACTGTAGTGGCATAATTAAAACTTTTGGAGTCTGATAATCTGGATTCATATACTAGCTTTATCACTGCTATAATATATGTGACCTTGAGCAACATATTTTTTTGTGGTTGTTTCTTCCCTTGTAAACTGTGCATAATAATTCATACCTTGGATGTTATTTTGAGGATTTTGTCAATTATATATTACTCCATAACAGACTACCCCAAAACTTAGTGATCTAAATCAAAGGCATTTATTTAATTTATTTTTATCTTTTTTTAAAGTTAATAGATCACACAAAACATTACGTTAAAAAACGTAAGAGGTTCCCATATGCCCCACTCCCCACCCCCCCACCCCCATCAATTTTAATTGTATTTTTTGAAGATACATAGATTACAAAATGTTACATTCAAAAAATATAAGAGTTTCCCATATAACCGCCACCCCCCTCGCCCCACTCCTCCCACATCAACAACCTCTTTCATTATTGTGGCACATTCATTGCATTTGATGCATACATTTTGGAGCACTACTGTATCACATGGATAATAGTTTACATTGTAGTTTACACTCTCCCCCAGTACATTCAGTGGGTTAGGGCAGGATATATAATGTTCTGCATCTGTCCCTGCAATATCATTCAGTACAACTCCAAGTCCCAAAATGCCCCCACATCACATCTCTTCTTCCCTCTCCCTGCCCTCAGCACTCCACTGCCTTCATCCTGTGGACCCTGGGGTGATGTCCACTCCACCTCTATATTGAGAGGGGGCTTAGATCCCACATGGATGATGAATGCGATTCTACTGCTTGGAGTTGTAGGCACTCCTGATTTAAATCAAAGGCATTTTTAAACCATTTTATTTTCTCATTATTCTGTAGGTTATCAACATGGCTGGGTTCAGCTGGACAGTAGTTTTTCCTCCTGGCCATGATTGGGATCACTAATGCATTCATCTAGAGACTTTATTAGCGCCGGAGTCTAAGGTGCTCTCAGTCACATGTCTGGCATTGGGCTGGACTCACCTGTCTCCAGCAGACTGGCCCGGACTTTTTCATAGGGTAACTAGGTTTCAAAACCAGAGAGAGGGTAAACCCTTCAAGTCATAAGCACATTTCAAGCTTTTGCTTGTGTTACATTTGCAAATATCCCATTGACTGAAGCCATTAATTAGTCCCACAGGTGGTGTAGGACTACTCAAGTTTATGAATACCGGAGGTAGGATTCACTGGGGACCATTACTAAAATAACAGCACAAAAACTCAGTGAAATCCTCTAAGTAAAGCTCTGAGCACACACCTGGCTTGTAGTAAATTCCTTATAAATATTAGCCACTATTACTTTAAGGTAATTCTGATCCTGACTGTTTAGATGTTCCGCAGGGTCTTATTTCTTTGGTTTTGGTCCTCCCATTGCTGTTGTTTTGCCTGGGAAATTTACCTTCCATTGTTTCTTTCGCTCTAGATTTTCTACCTCTTTTTAGCCTTGGAGGATCTTATTATTTATTTTATGTTGTATTTTATTTTATTTATTTCTCCTAAATTTAGAATTTGTCCTTCCTTAAGAGTGTTGGAAAGAAAGCTGCACCTGTAAGAGAACAAAAGCTCACCCGATTGTGGAGGAGAAAAGAATTTTATTAATGATCTTGCAGTAACAGGCTTGTGACCTGGACAAAATGGCCGAAGCGCCAAACAGCAAGAAACACTGACATTTACACCCTAAACATAACACAGGGCCCTCCTCTGTTCCCCATTGATTGTGTACTTCAGGGGTTAGTCTATTTGAGAGATCTAACTAACTTATATGGTTCCACTCTGAGTCACCCACTCCTGCTTTCCCTACGTTCCCGCAGGCTGAATGGTCTCCGTGCTACTTGCAGTCCTTGAGCCACTTTTCAAATTTGGTGCTGCTTTCACTATTGGCCCTGCCCTCACTTTTGCCCTATCCTCACTTTTGCCCTGCCCTCACCTCTCATTACTGGCCCCCCTTGATTTGGCCCCGCCCTTACTTTGGCGCCATTTTTCAAATTCTTGGCACCAAAGCCTCTAGAACCCCTTTCACTCCATCCTCCAACTTTAGAACCCGCTCTGGCTTCACCTTTATGTGAAAATTAAACTTAACCCTTTCCTTACAAATCTCCCCTCTTTCTTTTAGACTCTAAATTTTTAGTTTTTACAATTTAGTTTCTCAAATCTACTAAGAGCTTTCTCACATTTTTCATCAAAGAGATCTTCTTTGATGAAAGGGGTACAAGTTGTTTTAAGGGGGTACAAGTTGTTTTGCTTTTACTGTATGGGCATCTGTTTGGTTAGGTCCATTTCAGTGAGTTTTTGAGCTAACTCTCGGGCACATGGCATAATGCAACATCCAACTGCTGTGAGTAACCCAGCCATGGTGATAAGGGAAGTCAGGACAGTGTCACTCCTTTCTATTTTCCAAACCAGCTCTCTAACCATCCTGTGAGTAGGTTGTCAATGCCAGAATTTTCTGCTAGCTTTTCAGATAAGGCTATTAAGCCTTGCAGGGCTTTGGTGATAGTCCTGTCTGGGGCTATATTATTGGGGTGAAGGTACAGCAACTACCTCCAATCATAATACAGACGCCTCCTTTTTCTGCTAGCATCATGACTATGGCTATCCTATTTTCCCATGTCATTCATCTAGTAGCATCCAACTGTTCTGCTGTTCCTGTAATTGCATCCCTAGTGTAACTGATAAATCTTTGTTGATTATAATATATATAGTTAATGCAATCCACATTTTTGGTAATGGTGATCCACCAGAGCAAGAATAACTCAAATCCTGCAGCTATCTGATTTCTAGCTTTAAGTTCATTTGTGACTCCCCAGGGTACTCCTATACTATCTAGATAAATTCTGTCATCAAAGGAACCAGATAAACTTTTTTTCTTTCTCTTTCCTTGGTTTTATGTTTCTTCCTCTTTTTTAAATACCAGGGTAAATTGGATGGCCAGTTGAACCAGAGCACAGGTTCCTCCCCACTTCTCAGGTAACACCAGTTGGAGGATGCCCTTTCTGCACTACCACCAAAGCTCTGCTTGGGGTATGGCCAAACTAGAAAAATTGCCAGTACTGTCCTTACATTCCATACTTGTGTACACAAGGCCATGGTCCCAAGGTCCTGGAGCCTGTTTCCCCATCTAGAGAGACAGGCAGAGTGACTTCCTAGACCAAGGCAGGAAGCTGGTATGGCTTTTATGTTTCCCTTTTTGACAGGAAGGAACAACTTATTACAATTTTCATGAGTAGCATTCTGGAAGAGGAGCACCGTGCACTTATTCTCCCTTTTAGTCTCTTTCATACTTAATGGAAAGGGTTCAATATAAGCAGTGGGCCGGCCTGTTGCATAGGCGTAACAGTTGCTTTTCTTCAGACTCTGGACCATATATTTGACCCATTCTACCCAGGCATTTGCATCTCCATATCCTGTCTCTGTTTCTATGGTCTGCTTTAAATCTTCTGCCTTAAGTATCCTGACTGCTTTGGGATCATTCTGCATTGGGGAACTGGCCTTTGGTGGGTTTTGCCTTGGCATCTCTGAAGGGTTAGCTGGAGGGGATGTTGTTGACATCATATCCACAGGGGGAGGAAGGACTCAAATACGGAAACTTCCCAGAGGATCTTCCCCTGTAACGTCCATCCCCATCCCATAGACTCTGTCAGGGGAAGAATACCTATTGTTATTGCTGAATTTGTCTGCCTTTCTAATGGTTTTTACCACCAGGTTACACTGGAGGTTTTTGCAGTTTGGTAGGTTATTACCTTTATAAAAGGCTATCTTGTCCTCTAATGGTTTCAAGTGAGTATGGCCTCCTCTGTCCCTAGCAGTCCACCCCTTGTACTCTGTAGTCCACCACACAAGCCTCCAGTTGAGACAGGGGGAAGGTTGAGATAACCTCTCGGTGACTCTGGGCATTGATATTTATTTTGCCCACTCAGCTGCCACTCCTGTCCTAAATCTCCATACCTTATCACTCAGTAGGCGTCAAACTGCACAGTCTGAGACTCGAGGCCTTTGGTTATATTTACTATCAATTTAATGGGGCTTGTCCCGACCTGAATCTGAAATATCAAGGTATAATTATTCTCATTTTCAGAAACTTTTAAGTCCTTCATCTGCTTAGTCTCTTGAGGCACTAGACAAGGTGGATACATATAATAGCCTTCCCTCTAAGAGGAGGGATATCTTCCTGCAAAATTCACTGATCTAGAGTCCGACCAGTCCCTCACCCTTTCTGATGTGCCCTCCCAACTATTGCCTTCTCAGAGTCATCTGTAAGGGATCTGAAGTTGGAGTTATTTCCCAGGACTCAGATGGTGTTGTTGGGTACTTATCGTCCCGTTTGGGTACTGGTCCTTTTACTTAGACCAGTAGTGGGTCCAGCCTTTTCCTGCTGTCTGAACTGCAATTTCAGTTGTCAACAAAATTTGATAGGATCCTTTTCAGGTTGGCTGAAGTTTGGACTCCTTCCTTGACTGGATTAAGTCCCAGCTGCCAGGAAGTGGACTTGGCTCAATGGATAGGGTGTCCACCTATCCTGTCAGATGATCTATAATAACCAGAACATATTTTAGCTGACCCATTGGGGACATTTTAGTGTAATCAGCCTGAATACTCTGGAATGGCCTGAGGCCTGGCTCTCTTCCCCCTTGTTCTTGCTTCCTTAAGACTTTCTTATTGACCTTCTGGCAAATTATATGTCATTCACTTATTTGTTTAACTACAGTACATGCATCCAAAATACGTAAGAACCTGGTCACACATGGCCTGTACCCTCCAATGACTCCCTTGACATAGGACTTCTGATACCTCTCATCACTTGTTTATTCAACACTTGCCTGCTATTGGGAGAAGCCACCTCCCTTGATCATCTAGGGTTGCTTCTAACTGCTCCAGCTCTTTCACTTCCTTTTCAGACAATGTGGAGACCCCAAACTCTTCTGGAATGGAGGATATCAGGATCATCAACTTCAAAGGGGAACTAAGGGAAGCTTTCTAGCTTTTTCATCTGCTAACCTATTGCCCTTTGCTTCAAACCTATAACCTTTCTGGTGTCCATTTACATGCACCACTGATATTTCCCTGGGTAAGAGTAGATTGGCCAATAATTGTTTTATTAATTCCCTGTGGACTAGCCCTTTCCCTTTGCTGATAATCAATCCCTTCTCTTCCCAAATTTTTCCAAAGGTGTGAACTACTCCAAAGGCATACATAGTCAGTGTAGACTGTACCATCTTTGTCCTCTAATAATTTGAGGGCTTGATTTAATGCATACAGTTCACAAATTTGAACTGATCAGTCATTGGGCAGTTGGCCAGCTTCTTTCATGTCACAAGTTAATCCATCTACAACTGAATAACCATTGTGCCTCCTTCCTTCTAGGACCCTGAAGGACCTGCCTATGAATAATTTTTCCTCTGAGTGCAGGGGTCGGTCCCCTAGTTTGGACTGGACTTCGATCTGATACTTAGGTCTAAAGACTCATGCTCAGGAGCCTCCATTTGGTCAGATCCCTTCCAAAGAAGGAGGCTGGGTTTAGGCTATGGTCTGTTGTCAATACCAAGTTATTTTTTTCCATTAGGATAGCCTCATATTTCAGAATTTGGGAATCAGTCGGCCAAATTCCCGCTTTCTGAGATGAAATAGTTCTGACCTGATGAGGATTGCTAACAACTAAGGCTCCTCTGACAGTCAGCTTTCTGCTCTCTTCTACCAGGAGAGCAGTTTCTGCCACAGCTTGAATGTATCCAGGCCATACCCTGGGACAGGATCCAGGATTTTGGAAAGGAAGGCTATAGGTTTCCATTGACCTCCCCAGATTTGGGTCAGAACCCCCAAGGTTGTCCCTTTATCTATTGTAAGAAACAGGTGGAAAGGCTTCTCAAGGGAAGGGAGGGCTAGAACAGGGCCTGCACCAGTGCCCATTTAAGCCCCTCTAAAGCTTGTATCTCCCCCTGAGAGCTTACATCTTCATTCTTAATGGGGGTGCTGAAGGACAATCGTCATTCTTTTGTAACTGCTTCCCACTGGTTAGGGGTCATAGGCCTTATCTGACAAGGTGTAAAACCCTCCTGCTATTCTATCATGGTTGGAGGAAGATGACTGTCACCCTGGGTGAAACTGGATGAAATCTCTATATGGCTAACAGGATGGAAGAAATAAACTTAATTAGAATTTTGAGGATACAGGGTTTCATTGAAAGGATACTAGACCACAAATATAGAAAAGGTCAGGTGCGTACAGGCTGCATCTTCTCAAAGTGGATGGGTTTATTTTGCAGGTTTTCATCAGAAATTGGTTTCCAGGTCCTAGGTGAGGAAAGGTTACCCATAGACTATCTTGAAGGGGTTAAGCTGAAGTGGATCCCAGCCCCCTTGTTTACTGTTTCCTTCCTGATGGGAAATGCTTAACCCTGGCAGGATTGCATGTGGGTTTGCCAATCCTCCCCATGATATGAGTGGGACAGATTTTAGAATAAGGGCTAGGAAGAAGACTTGTATTAAACATGTTCATTAACTACATAGAAAACAAAGTTTATCAGGACCTTTTAACATGTTCAATATCCCTCTCCTTATGATCTAGAAAAGATATCACCATAATTGCCAAGCATATATCTAGAATAGGAGAGATATAGGTACAGTATTTAATACCATTCAATGCTCTTAACAAATGCATAAGTTGCAATTAATGGATCTAAGCTCCAGGTTTGCAATACCATACAAGTTGTCTGTACATGGGAGCTAGCCATCATGCCAATTATGTTTAAGTTCTACTTACAGCACTCTGCTAATCACAGCTCCACTTAGCATGTCTTTCACACAGCCAGCATGCTGCAGCACCCTTGACCTTAGAGAGAAGCTAGGAAGGTAGACTCCAGTATTCCACCAGCCTTGTGCATAGTGCCCTTCAGCACCACAGAGCTTTTTACTTCTACATCTTCACCACGATCACATTAACAAGTATTTTACTTCAGCAATACAGTGCCCAATGGAATCATGATTATCTTCCTTTACCACCACTTTAATATGCAGATTGAGGTGGCCTCTGACAGTTTTTCCTATTATGAAGCTACTTTTTGTTATTAAAATCAATTCAGTTTCTGTTTAATAATGACTTACTGGAATTAACCATTCAAATATGTTGATTTAAACATTGCTTCTACAAACTTCTTATAACTATCCATAACCACATAGGCAATAGCTGCTTCATCTCAAGACAAATCCCACCTTCAAAAAGCACATTCCCTTACTTAATGCTACCTTCTACAATACCTTCCACAACTTGCCATATGCATTCAAGTTTTGTTCTACATACTTCCATTCCGATTTTATGAAAAACAGCTATCGTCTCTTAGGAAAAAATACATTCCTTTAAACAAACTCACCAAAGTTTAGTCAGCACTCCCACACACCTTTTACATCTTTCTATATCTACTTAAGTCTCATATCCCTCATTATGTTCTGTGAAAAAAGAATAAACTGTTCATTCAATTTAGGCATTTCAAAGATTTCCATACTTTATTTATTAATATAAGTTCTTTTTTTGATTTTTAGCCATTTGAATAGAGCTTTTTTAGGAATTTTCATTGTCAATTTAATATTACCACCAGGAGGTATTAAAACATACACTGAACAAACAGAAAAACACAAAAAATTATGAAAGCAAGGTCAGCACGGAGCCAATCCTCATCTGCCCCATATTTTAGCCAGAATACGTTGGGTGGTCATTTCCTTTCCCTTGGTCTGATCGTTGTCAGTCCAGTGTTCCAACATCCTCCCTAATGGACTATCGGGGGGAATATCCCTGGGGGATCTTACAGATACCCCCTCCCTGATTAACCAGCTGCCTCTCTTCCCCATTCTGAGTCTACTCTGGATTTCTTTCAAGCCCAGGCTCATCAGAATTTCCCCACCACCACCAAGGCAATCCTTAATAGTCCCTTTTACCTTGGCCCATGCACAGCTTACCTGGTCACTGAGAGGCAGATTTTCCCTTCCCCTTTTCTCATCCACAATTGGCAGATCTGAACATAAAGTTTCGGGTCCTTCCAGTTGTCAAAGGCAGGGCCCCAGTGGCGGAGTCCAAGACCACTTAATCAGTGGGGTGCACCTTCCGCTCATCTGCCTTGGGGGTCCCCCTCTGAAGCTTAGGATCCTGGACAAGTCCCCAGAGTTGTTAAAAAGAAAGCTGCACCTGTAAGAGAGCAAAAGCTCACCCAATTGTGGGAGAGAAATAATTTTTTTAACATTCTTGCAAGAATGGGAGCATGACCAGGACAAAATGGCCAAAGTGACAAACAGCAAGAAACACTGACATTTATACCCTAAACCTAACACACAGGCCCCTACCCTGTTCCCCATTGATTGGGTACTTCAGGGGTTACAGCCTGAGAGATTTAAATAATTTATGCGGTTCCCGCTCTGAGTCTCCCACTCCCACATTCCCTACATTCCCACGGGCTGGGCAGACTCAGCGGCAGTTTTCAGTCCTTGAGCCACTTCTCAAATTCGGTGCTGCTTTCACTATTGGCCCTGCCCTCGCTTCTCACCCTGCCCTCGCTTCTCACCCTGCCCTCACTTCTCACCACTGGCGGCCCTCACTTTGGCCCCACCCTCACTTTGGCATCACTTTTCAAATTCTTGGCACCAAAGCCTCTAGAACCCCTTTCCCTCCCTCCCTCCAACTGCAGAGCGGGCTCTAGCTTCACTTTTATGTGAAAATTAAACTTAACCCTTTCCTTATAAGAGTTTATTTTGAAATATCAAGCTCTCATATTTCCTGAGAAACACTGCAGAGTTAGGTCTCCTCCTTGTAGTTTTACATAGGTTGATATACATATTGCATGTGTTTGTTTCTCTGGAAGTGTGTGTGAAATAACATTATTATAGAGTAATACAAATAGATCAAAGGGCAATTATAAAATATAAAAAAGCACAAAGCCAAAAATTTAAATAACCTACAACCCCACCATCTAGAGATGCTAACAGTAATGTATCTTTCTAATCATTTAAGTAACTAGCAAATATTTATTATTGATAAGTATTAATAAGAATAGCTTATCATTAACCATATTGAGGTTTACTGCTTGGGATATAGCAGTGAACAGAACAAAGCCTTTGCCCTCAGTGAGCTTATATTTTAGTGGGAGGAACAAAAAATCAATATACATTTGAATATCAGGTAGTGGTGAGTTATAAAGAAAGTAAACCACAATGTATCAATGTTCCAGCAGGAAACAGGTGCCTCCTTCAAATGGCATAATTGAAACTTTCATGAAGAGTATGGACAGGATTATAGAAATCATCAAGGGATAGAAAACGATCCTGGAGCAAGCAACAATGGGGAACAGTTACTACCTTTAGACTTTAAGTGACAAGGTGAGCCTAAATTACCAGACCCTGGAGAGAATAGCTATGAGATAGGGCCACCCAATAGCTGCTGCAGGAAACAAAATTACTTCCAACTCCTGGCCCAGTAATATGGGAGCTAGGATGGTAAAAATATTGACCTCACTCTCCTTTAGGGTAACCATTTCATCCTAGTTTGCCCAGGATTTTCTCAGGTTTAGCACTGAAGTTCCCACATTCTGAGAATCTCCTCAGTCTCAAGAAAACAAGGATTTTTGGTCATCCTCTGATTCCTTTCCCACTTCAGGCCAGTGTCTCCTCTTGGCCAAACCTAGCTGCAGGCTAGAGGACTTGGAACCCCGATGACATCATCCATAAATATCAGCCTCCTGGGGCACCGTAAATAATTCAGCACAGTCTGCCTCTTTTATCCTACAACATCCATTCTTATCCTTTGTATGGATTGTTTTGTTCCCAACTTAGGGAAAAAAATTAAGTCCCTTAAGCTACCATCTCGTTAGGGGTTGATGTATATAATTCTCACCTGAAACTAGAACTTAACTATCACCAGTGCTTTTTAAAAAAAATTGTTTAATTAAAATTTAAAAAAAATTTTCTCTGCCCTTCCCTGCCCTTCCCCGCCCCCCAGTTGTCTGCTCTTTCTGTCCATTCCCTGTGTGTTCTTCTGTGTCCACTTGTATTCCTGTCAGCGGCACCGGGAATCTATGTCTCTTTTTGTTGCATCATCTTGCTGCGTCAGCTCTCCCATGTGTGCAGGGCCACTCCTAGGCAGGCTGCACTTTTTTTGTGCTGGGTGGCCCTCCTTGCAAGATGCATTCCTTGCGCATGGGGCTTCCCTACGCAGGGGATACTCCTGCATGGCATGGCACTCCTTGCATGCATCAGCACTGCGCGTGGGCCAGCTCACCACACAGGTCAGGAGGGCCTGGGTTTGAACCCTGGACTTCCCATGCGGTAGGCGGATGCTCAGTTGAGCCAAATCCACTTCCCCCATCACTGCTTTTTGTATAAAGTAATGAGGGAATGAGAAGAAAGACATAGTTACTATAAAACATAACTGCTTTGGTTTTTGCTGTTCACAAGGCTAAGCTGATAATTATAACTACTTTTTTCAATCTCTCATTTGATAGTCCCCTTACCCTCTGCCAGCATCTTGGCTGCTCAGAATTCTTCACCTGGCTTACAACCTAAACCTTTCCTGTTTGATTTGAGTCTTTAATGATCCCTTTCTTTCAGGTTTCTTCAATGTTCTAATGACTGAGCCTATTGGACATGAAAGTACAAGGAGGCACTCCACTGAAACCCCTGGGTTCTGGGCATATTCTTCCTTGCACTCTTTATATAGCAGCAACCACATTCCCTTTTGGTAACTGGGATCAAACATCCTGGCCAATATAGTGCCATCCTTCTCTGACTGTTGATTTAACAGCAAATGGATTACTAGGTATATAGTGAAAGAAGCCATTCTCATTCCTCCACCTTTGGATCCTGGACCCATGTATTCTGGCCATGGGGAAAACTACATTGTTTTTGATCTCTGGCTTAAGGCATATACTTCATCCTGTAGGACAGCACCCCAAATTTAGTCTTGTTGCCTGGCTGGCGCCATACTGAGCCTTCAGCAGGTCATTCCACCATTATCTCAGTCCATTTGCTTCTGGATGATGGTCATGTGGTAAGACCCATGAATTACATGTGTGTGTGAACCCATTACTATATTTTTCTATAAAATGAATTTTTTTGTAGGCAATATTATGTAGAATACCATAGTCATAAATATAGAATTAAGTCAGTGAAAAGTGATGGCATAACAATTGCAATAAGGGAAGATTCATCCAATTGAGGAACATTTCTATAGTGGATATCCTTTGGCAAGGATTCACGTGGGATACAAATATATTCATATTCTTTACCCGTTCCAGAATGGGAATGTATATGTTACTAGAATAAAAATTATTTAAAAACAAATAAGACTGTATAACACAAATAGCAACCCTCTTGTAAATGATGGACAGTAGTTAATTGTACGATTTTTAAAATGTTCTTTCATGAATTGTAATAAATGTCCCACACTAATACAAGGTATCAGTAATAGGGTGGCATATAGGAACTCTGTATTTTATACATGAATTTTTTGGTAAACCTACAATTTCTCTAAAAAAAAAAAATATATATATATATATATATATATATATATATATATATGTTTATGGGAGTTGTAGCAGTTTGATATGGTTATGAATTCCAAAACTAGGAAGAATCAACATGTAATGGATCACATTAATCATTTAGAGAAGTTGCTCACCAGCAATGTTCTGTACATGTTTGTCACAAGATATCTGGAAATAATGAAACCTAATCTCAGTGACTAGAACATTTTGATTATATTAGAAACTAACATATACAATGTAAGCAGTGTGAGAGTCCAGACAAAGGAAAAGTAGGCATGGTATTGGAAGTCTGTAGCAGTCAAGAATGCTACATGGAACCTCTTATAAGTTTCCATAAGAGAACCATTGTGGAGTAAGGTCATGCATTCTGTCAACAATGATTCTTAATAAGTAAAGCAGATCCTGGTTTGCTACTGGACCTTAAGAGAGACTGAATGACCACAGAGCACAAACGAGTGTACATCACAAACTGCCCATTGTGTACTTGTTATTTGATCCACTAAATAGTAAAACTAGACATACAAAGCAGCATTTCATTGTAAAACCAAGCCTAGAAGAGTAAATTCAATGTGCAAGTTAACTCAGATTCCCACAGTACCTGTTCCTACTACTTCACCACTTCTTCAGTCTACACTCATGGCCTCATGGGAACTAGTTTATAGAACTGGTTATAGATGACCTGCCCAGTGCTTGGGTGCTAGCCAAAAGTGACAAAGCACACATTACACCACCAGGAGGAGGGCCTCAAACACACTGGCAAAGGTAAATCTTCACTGTGGGCAGAATTTTGGGTGCACATCTGGTTGTTCTCTTTTCGTGGAAGGCAAGATAGTCTTAAGTTACGAATCTACATTGATTCATAGGTAATGATTAATGGGTTATCTGATTAGCTAAGTAACATATACAACCTAAAATTTGCCCTTTTAACCACATTCGCATATATAATTCAATGTTAATTACTTTCACAATGTTATGCTACCACATGATGATATTTTATAGGTAGACCCTGATCTGTTTCATCTGAAACTTTTTCATGATATGGAGGACGTATTCCATTTGGATTTTGTTTGTTGTTCTAGATGGTGAGACTAAGACTAAGATTGGAGAGCCACCTTCAAATGAGGAACTTACAGCAAAAATTGATCCATTGACTGAAGGGTCTGACAACCCCAAAGATGATGTTCTCCAGTATTCTGAGTACAGAGAATTCTGTGGTTTGGGGAATAAGTTAAATGAAAAGGATCAGAGGCTTTTTAAAAGAAGACAACATAACTGTGATGAATGTGGACAAAGCTTTGCTTGGAGTGCTGGCCTTATTAGGCATCAAAGAAGCCACTGGAAGAAACCCTATGAATGTGATAAGTGTGGAAAGGCCTTTAGTGTGAGCTCGGCCCTGGTTCTGCATCAGAGAATCCATACTGGGGAGAAACCCTATCCTTGTAATTGGTGTATGAAAAGTTTCAGTCGGAGCTCAGACCTTATTAAACATCAAAGGGTCCACACTGGTGAAAAACCTTATAAATGTGATGAATGTGGAAAAGCCTTCAGTCAGAGCTCAGATCTTATTATACATCAGAGAATCCATACAGGAGAAAAACCCTATCAGTGTAATCATTGTAGTAAAAGTTTTAGCCAGCGCTCAGACCTCATTAAACATCAAAGAATTCATACTGGAGAAAAGCCTTATACATGTAATCAATGTAACAAACATTTTAGTCAGAGTTCTGATGTCATAAAACATCAAAGAATCCACACTGGTGAAAAACCTTATAAATGTGATGTGTGTGGAAAAGCCTTCAGTCAGAGCTCAGATCTTATTCTACATCAGAGAATTCACACTGGAGAGAAACCATACCCATGTAATCAGTGTAGCAAAAGTTTTAGTCAGAACTCAGACCTTATTAAACATCGAAGAATCCACACTGGAGAGAAACCCTATAAATGTGATGAATGTGGAAAAGCTTTTAATCAGAGCTCGGTTCTTATTCTGCATCAAAGAATTCACACTGGAGAGAAACCCTATCCATGTAATCAGTGTAGCAAAACCTTCAGTAGGCTTTCAGATCTTATTAATCATCAACGAATTCACACTGGAGAGAAGCCTTACCCATGTAATCAATGCAGTAAAATGTTTAGTCGAAGATCAGATCTTGTTAAACATCATAGAATTCATACAGGTGAAAAACCTTATGCATGTGAGGAGTGTGGGAAAACCTTCAGTCAGAGCTCAAACCTTATCCTACATCAGAGAATCCACACTGGAGAAAAACCCTACCCATGTAGTGATTGTACTAAAAGTTTTAGTCGTCGTTCAGACCTTGTTAAGCATCAAAGAATACACACTGGAGAGAAACCTTATGCATGTAATCAGTGCAATAAAAGTTTTAGTCAAAGCTCAGATCTCACAAAACATCAGAGAGTACACTCTGGAGAAAAGCCTTATCACTGTGAGAATTGTGAGAAAGCCTTCAGTCAGAGTTCTGACCTTATTCTTCATCAGAGAATTCACACCAGAGAAAAGCCATATCCATGTACACAGTGCAGCAAAAGTTTCAGTCAGAATTCAGACCTTATCAAGCACCAGAGAATCCACACTGGGGAAAAACCATATAAATGTAATGAGTGTGGGAAGGCTTTCAGTCAATGCTCAGCTCTTATCCTACACCAGAGAATCCATACTGGCGAGAAGCCATATCCATGTGACCAATGTGGCAAAAGCTTTAGTCGGTGCTCTGATCTCATTAATCATCAAAAAATCCACACTGGTAAGAATCCATATAAATGTGATGTGTGTGGAAAAGCCTTCGGCACATGCATGGATCTTACTAAACATCTGAGAATCCATACTGGGGAAAAACACTATTGGTGTGTTCAGTGCAGCAGAAGTTTTAGCCAACATTCTGATCTTATTAATCATGAGAAAGTACATACTAAGGAAGACAATATTAATGTGATGAATATGGGAAAACCTTTAGTATATACTCCAACTTTATTTAGTACCAGAGACACCATGCTAGAAAAAAATCCCATGAATGCTATTGATGACTGTGAAAAAGATTTTAACTAATGTTGAACTTTGGTACTACTTTAAAACACACACACATTGGGGAGAAAATGTTAATTTTTACAAAAAAAGTTTAATTTGGAGCTCAGACATTACTGAAGAAAAATTTAGAGGAGTCCTTTAAATTTTGAGAAAACCTTCAGTGTGAATAAATTTTTTTCCTAAATGTTGATAAGCAGCAATAGAAAGAATTATCTTTGCAATAGTGTAAGAAATACTCTAGTCTTATTCAAATGAAATCCACAAGAGAATTTATGAGTGTAAGAAATGTGTAATGGTTAATGCAAAGCCTTATCAAATATCAGAAAAAATCAGTGTTGGGAGGTGTTCAGTCAACTCAGAAGGAAATGTATTAGTGTTACAAGTCAGACCTTTAGTGAGTCCAAATTACCTATTGCATATCAGAGAAGTTACATTAGCAAATATAGGAAAAACTTCAAATCCCATCCATATTTTAATTGACATTATCACATTTATCCCCTGGCAGTTGTAGAATCCAACCTTGTGCTAATGCTGGTTGTCTTTAAATTCTGTGTGTGTGAACATGCTGTGTTACTCTGGTATTGAACTTAAATAGATGACTACAGGAGGCAACTTTTCTTAGAAGTTTGTTTTTTGTTTTGTTTTTGCCTAGTTTCGGTTTTCCTAGTGAATATGAATTTGTGCATGCCCTATTAATATTCACAGCAATTATGGATTTATTTCAGTCTCAGTATTGCAGCCGATGAACTCTAATGGTTTAAAATCACTCCTTCAACACTACCATTTAATGAATTACTGGCAGCATCTAAACATGTGAAACAGGATTTCAAAAGAAAAAAGACTTTTATAAAGCAGTGTTAAGATTTCTCTACTACTATGTTTATCTTGTCTTGTATAGTTTGAACAAAAATGGTAGCTAAGGTAAAACCCACATGATTAACTTGTATTTTATCTAAAAATAAAAAGACCTAGTGATCTTTTTCTCAAGTGGAAATTTATCAGTACTTTTGTTTTTGGATCTGACACACAGTGGCAATAGATTACATATATGCAAAATTTTCAACTGGAAATAGAAACAGGTTTAAAAAAATAAGTAAAACTCAAATAATTGCCTTTCTCGAGTGAACTATTTGTTAAGATTCTGATATTATCATTCACCTTGAATATCCCCTATGATCATCCAATTAGTGTTTCTGTTTAACAGACCTTGCTAAATTACTATTTGGCAGATGTATTTTTACAGTCTGTGAAATATACAAAGGTATACTGCAACTGCCCACAAAGTGTGTACTGTATATGATAGATGCATACAGAAAACACTTGGCTCAGTGTACTCATTATAAGCTGAAAGGAGGGCTCAATTCGGATTGGAAGGAAAAGTGAAAGTTTTATGGTACTCCCAAAATTTGAGTTCTGAAAGATGGGAGCAGGGACATAAAGGTTGGGAGGGAATAATCAATAAAGGCATGGAAGCAAGGGAGTGCAAGAAATGATTTGAAGTATTGTGTCTTGTCTCAAGCAACACAACAGACACAGAAACATAGTGTTAAAAATAATGAAATAGAAGTTAAACACAAGGTGGGAATGGAAGTGAGGCAGGAAAAAAGACTTAAAGGAGTATGATGCTAAACAAGAAGGCTCTGTAACTTTCTGGGCCTTAGTCTCATACATAAAACCAGAAAGTATTAGGTATGTTTGGACTAGATTTCATATTTCTGCATTTTGTTTTCAAGGTAATAAAAAGCCTTTGAAAAAAAATCTTTGAACCAGGGAATGACATAATCATCTTCCTGCTTTAAGAAGATTAAAAAAGGAAACAGCAGGAAGGAAAACAAAGTCTGAAGTGAATCATGAGGTCCAGAAGTAGATGAAATTAAAGGCAGGAATTCCATGCAAAACATGTTGATATACTTACCTGGCAGGGGAGACACCATGATCACGAAGGTGGTTTTCCCAGGGCGAGGCTGATCCATTGCACTGGGGATCTGCTGACCCCTGCGATTTCCCCAAATGAGGGAAACTCAACTGTATGGTTTGTGTTGGTGGGGGGTTGCATCCATGCTTTCCTCCCGAGTAAAAAAAAAATGTTGACATGATGATGGTTTGAGACGTGAACATGGAGAAAAGAAAGTACAACCAATTATTGTCAGTTCTTTGGGGAATTAAAAAAGGTAAAAGAAAGGGTGGTTTCTGAATCTAAAGTTTAGCTATCTCTCTTGAGAATAAATTTTAAGAACTCTTTGCTGCATTTCTGTCTAGTATACATAGTAAACTCAAATTCCTCAATTTTTATACATACCTCGTTATCTTCATCCTGAATTCCCTATTCTGGTGAATTGCACTACTAAGCACCTTGCCATCCAGATTACCCAATACCTGATTCCTCACCCCCAGTTTTTCCAATCAGGTTGCTCTTAGAAATGAGTTACAAAAGCAACATTATTTGTAGAAATTCAAACAATAGATTTATACAGTAAAAAGGGTAGTGCCAAGAATGGAGTTCGATATATTAGAAACCATAGAGGTGAGAAGGGATAAAATATTTAAAGTATTGAAAGAATAATATTCCACCAAGGACCTTGTGTTAGACAATGGTTTCTTAGACTACACCAAAAGCAGAAACAGCAAAAGAAAAAATAGATAAATGGAACTTCACTAAAAAAAAACTTGACAACCAGCAGAATAGGAGAAAATATTTGGAAACCGTATCTGATAGGGGTTTAATATCTAGAATATATAAAGAACTACAATTCAACAACAAATACAACCCAATTAAGAAATGGGCAAAGGACTTCAATAGACATTTCTCTCTTTTTTTTATTATGGTAACATATATATATATATATATATATATATATATATATATATACCATAAAATTTGTCTTTCTTACCATTTTTAAGTGTGCAATTCAGTGGCATTAATTCCTTTTATGGTGTCGTGCCACTGTCACTACTAGCCATGACCAAATTTTTTTCATCATCCCAAACAGAAACTGTATACATTAAGCAGTAATCTCCATACCTCTCCCTCCCCAGACCCAGGTAATGTTTTCTGTCTATGAATTTGCTTATTCTAGATAGTTCATGTAAGTGGAAGCATAAATGTCCTTTTGTGGCTTGATTCTTTCATTCAACATGATGTCTTCAGGATACATTAATGTTGCAGCATGTATCAGAACCTTATTCCTTTTTCTGGCTAAATAATATTCTATTGTATGTCTATATTACATTTTGTTTATCCATTCATCTGTTGATGGATACTTGGGTTGCTTCCCCCTCTAGCTATTGTGAATAATGCTGTTATGAACATTGGCATACAAGTATCTGAGTTCCTACTTTGAGATGTATATATGTCTAGGAGTATAATTGCTGATTCATTTTATAATTCCATATTTAGCTTTTTGAGGAACCGCCATACTGGTTTCCACAGTGTTTATGCCATTTTGCATTCCCACCAGCAATAGATGAGTGCCCTTGCATTTCTTTATAGTTATATTACCTAAGCTTACATTCTAGACCTACAGATTAATCTTGTCCTTTTGTTTTGTTTTGTTTTTCTTTTCCTAGCTGGTTATGTTACCATCTTTTTAGTGCATTGCTGCATGGGGGCTTATGCATATCTCCACAATGTGCAGGTCTGAGATGCCTTTTTCTTTTTTTTTTTTTTTTTTACCAGGAGGTACTGGGGATCAAACCTGAGTCCTCCATATGGTAAACAGGAGCTCAATTGCTTGAGCCACAGCTGCTTCCCTGCCCTTTTTGTAATATATAAAATTTAAAAGTTCTTTTGAATCTCATTCAATTTATAAGTTCCTCCCTCAGTTATTTTCTTTTTTAAAAATAATTTATTCTTTAAATAGGCCAACATCTGTGCAGTGTACCTATTTTTTCCTCCTTATTTCTACCCCTCCACCCTGCGTTGTCTGCTCTCTGTGTCCATTTGCTGTGTGTTCTTCTGTGTCTGTTGTATTCTCATTAGGCAGCTCCAGCACCCCATCCTGGGACCTTCCGGAGTGGGAGAGAGGTGAACCATGCTTTTGTTCCACCTCAGCTCCCTAGTTTGCTGCATCTCATATTTTCTCTGTCTCTTTCTCGTTGTGTCTTCTTGCTGCATCAGCTCTCCCTGTGGGCTGCACCACTCCCGGGTGGTCTGCCCTCCTGAGCAGGGCTGCACTCTATTCCCCAGGGGTCACTCCTTGCACAGGGAGCACCCCTGTGCGGGGTAACACTCCTTGCACAGCAGCACTCCACATGGTCCAGCTTGCCACACAGGCCAGGAGGCCCTGGGTATCAAACCCTGGACCTCCTATATGGCAGGTGGAAGCTCTATCCGTTAAGCAATATTCACTTCCCCATTTTCTTTTCTTTACATTTTATCTTTTGAAGAAGTGTGCCTTTTGACCTGAATAGTTTCTCACATGTGAATTTTGATGATTGCATATTCATATTGTGGTTCAAAATGTTCCTCTGTTCATTTGTATTTCCTGAACATTGGCAGCCAGATCTAGAGGCTTGATTATACTCAGTACTAATTCCTTTGGCAAGACTACATATAGTGTGATCTTTAACCAAGAAGAATATAATATTTGGTTGCTACTCAGTGCCTAGCTCCATTAATTCACTGGGAATTAAAAAATGGGAATTCTAATTATTATTATTTTTTTTTTGCCCAACCACCCGGGAATATTCTAATTCTATAAAATTTTCCCCATTCACTAGTTGTAATGTTTCTAAAAAAGTGATGCTTCCCTTCATCTAATATTTGGTTACCCAGTGGTATAGTCAATAGGAAAGGCTCATTAAATATTTATTTCCATACATTTATCAGTTTCTAAGATAACGAAACGATTCCCTATCATTCTCTTAAGTTAACCAATTCTTTAAGTATTGTTATAAAGTGATGAACTAAAACATCTTTGATGGGTTTCAATCTGTTATAATTGCTTTCATTATTGAAGCCCAAATTGTTTCATTTTTGGCTACTAGAATTAATATCTGCCTCCTCTGGCATATTCATAGTCTATGATAACTTCTTTGCTATTATATCAAGATATTCCAAGCTCATCTTTTGAATATCATACTCCAGTGTTAGAATCAGCAATTGTTCAGGAAGCCTGATTTATGGTAGTTGGAAGTGGTCAGAGTGTGAGTTTTGGAAATGCTCTTTGCTACATGAACTGAGGGATAAACTGAATTTAAAAGGATTATTCTGGCTGCTGTTTTGAGAACAGACTATAATAGAGTAAGTGTGGAAGCATGTTTTATGGATAAATCTTTAAGATAAAGATTTAAAATTCAATATTTCCAATTGAAATTCAGAATTATAGAGGTTTTACTTAATTTCTTCAATATTATATCAATATTTCCTTTCTTTCACACTAAGACTCCCCAAGGATCAGGGGATAATATAATTAGAATATCCCAAAATTACTTACTTGCTTTATCCTAACCATACTCACATGACAATGTCAATTACAACATGAATAATACCAACTTCAGTATGAATACAAAAACAAATGAACATGTTTTTGCCTATGTTCTCCCCTTTTAAAAAAGCATAGCATTATAACAAATAATAGGTCTTTCTTATAACTTCAGTTAAGCCCAATTTCAGAATTGTGTCTTTTTCAGTAAGGACAAATCACTGTGTGCTCAGTAATGGGAAAGTTTTCAGTTTATCAACCTGCTACCAGCCAGCTCTCAGATGCTCTGTTTCTTTCTTCTCTTTGTTTTTATTTTTTTTTTAACTCTACATTTTAAGCCTTTACTCCCTATTTCCTATCCCCAACCCATTCCCAGATAACCTAGATTCTGTGAGTTCGTTTATTCTAATTATTTCATATCAGTGAGATCATAAAATATTTGTCCTTTTGTTTTGGTTTATTTCACACAACATGACTCATTGTTTTTAAAAACAAATGTGGTTAGAGGTATCTTTACTTTTATATTGATACCAGAAACCTGTCATTTTTAAAGGTTTCCCTCTTAATGTTGTATGTAATTTTATAAGCTACCTTAAATCCCTTTTGAAATAAGTTAGGTTTATAAATGCTAAATAATTAAAACATACACAGCCATTTTCTTAAAATAGTTAAAATTAAATTTATCCTCAAATATTCATTTTTACATACTCCAAAACCTAGAGTGCACTATCTCGTGGGCCAATTTGATCGCATCTCATTATGTCATGAGCATTTTCCAAGTTATTATCTAGTGTAAATAAGTCTCATTTTTTTAAAAAAAATTCACTTTATTATATTTTATTATGATGATATTGAAAAAACACTCGATATTTTATAAAGATTATGCTAGTGTTGCCAATATAGAAGTAGTTACTGCTTTTAAATTATAAGAAGATTAAATATCATTTCTAAATTTTTTATTAAAATAACTTAAGTGTTTCTTATTAGATCCCACCTTATTCTTTTTCAAAAAGGAGTAAAAGCAGCACTTCCAAAATTATGAGAAATGACATTATATATTTATAGTATTTTATATTCCTGTAAGAACTTAAGTGTGTATGTACTTCCAAGAGTGAAGAATGTCACCCAAGTAACCATTAGGATGGTGTTCTGAACAACTTGATCTCTGCTATGCCTAAGGCTGATCAACCTCCCCTAAGTTCTATATCTGCCATTAGCGGCCAAAAATTTGGATTGCCTGGATACTGTGTGAACAATGGAGAGGGCTTGCAAAAGTGAGAGTTCATTTTTAATGACTGAATATTAATATTCTATCCAGAAGATATACTAAATTTACTGAAGCATTCTCTTGCTTAGGGCCTACATTGGTGTCATATAAATCCACCATTTTTCTGTTTCACACCCCTGCTTTTAGGGAAACTACTTTTTTTTAAGAACCAATTTTATTGAAATGTATTCAATACAAAACATTTTCAACTATTTCTTGTTTTCTCAGTTACCCTCATCCACTTGTTCCCAGTGCAAACAGACATGTCTATAACATGTAACCCTGGGAAGTGGATGTGGCTCAAGTGATTGGGCTCCTGCCTACCACATAGGAGGTCCATAGTTCAGTTCTCAGTGTCTCTAAAGAAGACAGCAAGCTGGCACAATGGGCAGGTGTGGCAAATGGACACAACAAAAGACACAAGAAGAAAAACATAATGAGAGAAACAAAGCAGGGAGCAGAGGTTCCCAGTGCCTCCTCAAGGGGACAAGCAGGATGGCAAGCTGGCATGACGGGCAGGCATGGCAAGCTGACACAACGAGATTATGCAACAAGAGACATGAGAAAAAAACAACGAGAGACACAACAAAGCAGGGAATGGAGGTGGCTTAAGCTATTAGGAGCCTCCCTCCCATATCAGAGGACCCAGGTTCGGTTCCTGGTGCCACCTAAAGAAATAAAGAAAATGAACAGACACAGCAAGTGCAAACAATGAGGGAGTGGGGAGAGATAAATAAATCTTTAAGAACAAACAAACAAACAAAACCATGCAACTCTTTAGCCACAGTTAAATCCCCAGGGATGGTCACCTGGCCCAACAGTAACTATTAGATTATTTCCATGGAAATTTAGATTTGGAAGTGGTCTGATTGCTTTCATAAATGGAACAGGAACTGTTGGTCCAATTCTACTTTGCCATGTGACCTGGAAACAGAAAGCTTATTTGCCAATGAAGGAGAGGTACAGAAATAAGCAGAGATGAAAGGAGAAAAGTGTGTCTGATTTCTCCAATGTGCTCTGGGATCCATCAGGGTATTTCTAATGCCCTGGTTCAAGCTATTTCTGAGTTGCAGCTGTATAGGTGTTTTAGGAAATACTTACACTCTTGTACATATTCACCCTTTGCTTATCTGGTTACTTATGACCAAAGTACTCCTAATTCATTTAGTTAGTCAGATAAATTTGATTGTGACATTCATCATTTAACAATCACCCTCACAGTTCACTCATACACATCCATGCTGCCATTGTTATGCCCATACTAAACCAATATTTAACTTGTCTGAAAAGCCTCTTCCACCCAGGTAGTATGGCTGGTATAGAGTAAGTAAGAAGAAAAGAGGGAGGTGATCAGGACAGGAGGGTAGCAGTGGGTCAGATCTTGTAGAGAGCCTTGTGGGCTATTATGTCTTTTGCCTTTATAGAGAGAGATGTGAGAGAATTTTGAGCAGAGAAGTGACATGATCTGGCTGCTGTGTTGAAAACTGAGTGAAGTAGGGCAAACAGGGGAGCAGGGAGGCTATTAGCCTGAACAACTGGGAGGACAAAATTGCCCTTTTCTAAGATGAGGAAAACTATAGGAAGAGCATGTTTGGAGAGAAAATAAAAAATTTGTTTTGGGGGACATTAGATTTAAGACACCTAATTAGTTATTGTGCCAAACCCAGATTGTAAACCTCGCTCTATTTGCAGGACCAGGGTTTTCAGCTCTACAATACTGATGACTTTCCAAGTAAACTGTCTGACCCTGTCAGTCCCTGAGATTACAGGCCCCTGGGGCTGCCTGTAGAAAAAGCAGCTGGCTCCCACTTGATCTCTGGCTTGTCTTTCATACTGTGCTATTGTCTTGACCTTCTGAACAGTACAACCGGGAAGTGTAGGAGTTGATGCCTTATAACGGGAATTCTGGCCAGAGTGAGAGGGGACTCTGCAGAAAAGTCTTCTCTCCCCTTCCCTCACCTCATGGATTGTTCTGATATGAAGTAATTCATACCACTTGTGCTCCGAAGACATCCAGGAAGACTAAGCAAACAGCTGTGCTTGTTGAGTTGTAGCCATCTCAGTAATATTCACTTGTGTTTTCTTTCCCTTCTTCCCTACCTCACTTCCCTTTTACCCACAGTCCTCCTTCCCTGGGATTGGATCACCCCAATGAAGTGTTAGCAATAGGTTTTGCCTCAGGCTCTTTCCTCAGGACCCCAGACTAAGGCAGCCATCAAAGTGGAGATGTCTGGTGGGCAAAAGGATATATGAGTTTGGCGATCAGAGAAGAGGACCAGACTGGGGATATAAATTTTGTATTTGTAGATAGTGTTTAAAAACAAAAAATCAGATGAGATCAGCTAGGAGTGAATAAAGGTAGAAAAGAGCAGACATCTGAACACAAAGTCTTCAGAGACTCAAACATATAGCAGTCTGGAGAGGTGAGAAAGTTACCAGCATAGGAAACTAAGAAGAAACAACCTGTGAAGGAAACCAAGAAAGTTCTGGAAGCCAAATGAAAATATGTTTTCTCTCTCTGTTTTTCATTATGGATAGTTTCTCTGGCTGTGTCTTAATCTACTATAATCTTCTTCTATAGTGTTTAATTTACCATTAATCCCATCCAGTATATTAAATCTCAGATATTGGGGTTTTAGTCTCTAGAAGTGTAATTTGGTTATTTTTTAAAATAATTTTCATGTATCTACTAAACATGTTTGATACTTCCACTAACTTCTTGATCATATGGAATACATTTATAATAATGGTTTTAATGTACCTGTCTACTAATTGTTATTTCTGCATCAGTTTTGATTGAGTGATTTTTCTTCTTGTCATGGGTTGTATTTTCCTACTCCTTCATATAACTTGTAATTATTTATTTATTTATTTATTGACTTTGTAATAATATTACATTAAAAACATATATGTGAGGTCCCATTCGACCCCACCCCCCCACCCCACCTCTCCCCGCCCCCCCAGCAACACTCGTTCCCATCATCATGACACATCCATTGGATTTGGTAAGTACATCTTTGGGCACCTCTGCACCTCATAGTCAATGGTCCACATCATGGCCCATACTCTCCCCCATTCCATCCAGTGGGCCCTGTGAGGATTTACAATGTCCGGTGATTGCCCCTGAAGCACCATCCAGGGCAGCTCCATGTCCCAAAGACGCCTCCACCTCTCATCTCTTCCTGCCTTTCCCCATACCCATCAGCCACCATGTCCACTTTTCCCAATCCAATGCCACCTCTTCTATGTGGACATTGGATTGGTTGTGTCCATTGCACCTCTATGTCAAGAGGAGGCTCAGATTCCACATGGATGCTGGATGCAATCCTCCCACTTTCAGTTGTAATCACTCTAGGCTCCATGGTGTGGTGGTTGTCCTTCTTCAACTCCATCTTAGCTGAGTGTGGTAAGTCCAATAAATCAGATTGTAGGTGCTGGAGTCTGTTGAGGCTCAGGACCTGGCTATCACATTGTCAGTCCAGAGATTCAAATCCCCTAAATATATCTTAAACCCCAACATTAACTGCACCTCCAGCACATTAGCATGAAAGTCTTATGAAGGGAGATCCCATCTGAGTCCAGATTCATCACACATAAACACCATTTCCAAAGAAGGGCCATCTGACCTGGTAGTTAACCCCATCGGCCATGACCATAACTCCCATGGGTCTCTTTAGCCCTCAAAGGAACCAATATCTGGGGGTTGTATCTGCTTTATCTGTCTCTCTGACTCTGCTCAGTTGTGCATGAGGGCAATCCTTCTGCCAGCCTCCAGACTCTTTTTTAGAAACTCGTAGCCATATAAACTCATTTCTCCTTTCCATTTCCCCCTTACTTTAGGTCAAACAGCATTTTAAAGTCATGTTATTTTATGTAGACAGGGATATTCTGTTGATCCGCATTGAACCTTCCATATAAGGTCATTTTCCAGTTGCATCATCAGTTGGTAGTTGATACTGGTCCCTCGGTGCCAGGGAGGCTCATCCCCGGGTGTCATGTCCCACGCTGGGGGGAAGGCATTGCATTTACATGCTGAGTTTGGCTTCGAGACTGGCCACATTTGAGTAACATGAAGGCTGACAGGAGGAAATTCCCAGGCACAATGTTGCTCTAGGCCTTGTTCTTATTTTAGGCTTATCAGCTCACAAGCATATAACTTGTAATTTTTTATCAGATGCCAGACACTGTGTTTTGTATTTTATGGAAAGCTGGGTAATTTTTAATTCCTGTCTATGTTGTTGAATGTTTCTAGAGTTTTTTCCCCACTAAACAGGCAAGACTTTTCTTAGTACACTAACCTGGTGTTTCTCAGCACTTTTGACATTTTATACTGGATAATTCATTGTTGTTGGGGGCTGTTTCATGCATTGTAAGATATTTAGCAGCGTCCCTGCCCTCTACCTAACCAATCCCCACCCCCAAGTTGGGACAAGTGAAAAAATCTCCAAACATTGCCAAATATCTCCTGGGGAACAATATTGCCCCATGTATGAGACCCACTGCTATAACTGATGCCCTGTGAATTATATTTTCCCCTCTGGCTGATAAAACTGATACTATTCCTGGCCTTTTGTGAGCTCCAGGGATTTTCTCCTCTAATCCTTTTGGGTGGTTCTTTTCCTGACATCAGGTAGTTTCCTTACACAAATGCACTCATCCGTGGTCAACCAAATACTCAAGAAGGACCTCTGCAGATCTCCAGCACTCTCCCTCTGCAATTCTCTCCTCTCTGGTACTCTGCCTTGCAAAAGGTAGTCCCTTGGCCTCCCAGGACTTGCAGCTCCATCTTCTAAACTCAGGGAGACTGCTAGGCTCTGCCTGAATTCCCTCTCCATGTTCTCTGTCCTGGAAACTCTCCAGGTGGTAAACTGGGATAATTGAAGGACATATCATTTATTTCCCATCTCAGGAATTACTGTCCTTGTTTTGCCTCTGATATATTTTGTTGGATACTTTATTTCTTCAGGCAAGAGGTTAGATCTGTTCCCTGTATTCCACTGTGGCCCCAAGTTTTGTTTTGTTTTTTTGAGTTACCAGGGATCAGTGATTGAACCTGGGGCCTCGAATGTGGGAAGCTGGCGCTTAACCACTGAGCCACAATGGCTTCCTTGAGTTGATTTTTTCGTTTGTTTTGCTTGTTTTGTTTTTTTCAGGAGGCCCCAGGAACTGAACTTGGGACCTCCCATTTGGGAGATGGGTGCTTAACAGATTGAGCCACATCTGCTTCCCCCCCCCCAAAGGTTTTTGTGTATTTGTGAATGATAAAAATAGCATATTTGTATGCTAATGGAAAAAGTTCATGAGAGGAAAATATTGAAGATGGGAGAGAGGTGAGGATTATTGGAGCATATCTTTGAGTAGGTGTTAAAAGAGTGGCTTGGATCCAACGAAGAGGTTAGCTTTAGGTAGGAGCTGTTGATCCAAAGAAGGAAGGTATAGTATTAACAAACCAATATGTGGATGCTTAGGCTGTTGTCTTTTCTAAATATATATTTTTTTCTGTTGTAAAGAATGGTGTAGCTGGGGAGATGAATAGAGAACATCAAAATGTTAATAGGATGTTATTAGGATTTGGACTCATGGGTGACTTCAGGTGGTTTTTATTTTCTAAACCCTGCCATTATATTCATTTCATGAGGAAAATATGTAAAGAAACAAAACAGATTGCGCAATGTTTGCCTCAGTTTGAAGGACGTCTCTGAAAAGCTCATCTAGGGAGATGTAATTAAACAGGAATGCCAGGTGACATTGAGCATTGCTGTTTCCTGCCCTGGAAGAGCCTTGGGCAGAGCAGGTTCAAATCCATTTGGCCTGAGAATAAAATGAGTGCCCCAGAGAACCATGTGGGGGGATGGAGATCATGAGGAGGGACTCCAAGGTTCACATGCAGAGGGTATTTGAGGGGAATGCCCCCAGAGGAATAATTCCAGGTGAATGGAGCATAGATAGACTCAGCAGTATCATCTCACACACTCAAGAGTCCCATGTTGGTGAAACCAGAGGATAGAAAGCAAAATACCAGAGGCATTTGTGTGAAAAGTCTTTCATCCAGACATCCCCAGCACCAATTGCTGGGCCCTGTGAGAACCCGAAGTTGCAGACTGATTGGTCCTTCTATGTGGAAGGGGAAGTATGTGTTAAGCAGTTACATGGCAGACTGGGGATAAGACTACAGAAAGACATTGGTGTGCTCAGGAGAACATGAATATAATGTTCTGGGGATGGGAACTAAGGAGGGAAATAAGGCCGTGAAAATTGGGTAGGGTTTAGACTGGGAGAGATGTTTACATAGTAATGTACTCTGTAGACCGACAAAGTCGGCTAAAACTTAGCATGTTCAAAGTACAGAACATGCGTTAAGAGGGAGGTGACCACTTCCTGGGGGAGTCAGGGCCACCTTCCAGGAGAGAGGAGATCTTTGCTGAGTTTTGAGGAATGAAGTTTCCCAAGCAGGTTAAGGGGATGGGATGGGAGCTGGAGGCAGAATTCTGAGTTGAGGAACCAAATAAAAAGTGAAAAAAAAAAACGGCAACATAAAATGATGTATGTTCAGTTATTGTTGGAATGTGTGTGGTGGAGAGAGTGGAGTAACAAATGGCAAAGGCTGACAGAGGCCCAATCATGGAAGGCCATGCTAATTTTATTAACCCATATAGTGCATAAGACATTAAGTCTAAAATAGGCAAGTTAGAAGAATTAAAAATTACAAAGGTTTTCTACAAATCAATAAGAAAATACAAATAACCTTTGTTAATCAGGACAAAAACCCAATTCAAATGATCTTAGACAAGGGACTTTATTGGCTCACAAAACTTTAAAGTCCAGAGGTAGGGCAGGCTTTAGGCACAGCTGGATCTAGGGCCTCAAGAAAAATGACATCAGGCCTGAGTTGTCTTTTCACTTCTGCTAACTTCCGAGTTTCTTTTCAGGCTCTCTCCATATGGTACAAATTCAAGTTTACGTGATCCTTGGTTCCTGGGACCTCAGTAGAGTCTTCTGTCCAATAGTTCGAGCAGTTCTGTTGAAGGCTCTCATCGATCTGACCATTCTTTAATTGCTGTGGCTAGGGAAACACAGGGCTCAGAATGGGCAGGCCTGATCATGTGCTCACACTATGTGGAGTTTGGAGGAGGGTGACAACACCTAAGCCACAGAGAACAGGTTTCCCACAATTAAAAAAAAAAAAGGTTACCAGAAAATGGGGAAAGAGATGCTTCATAAACAAAAGTAGACATCCACACATAACCCAATAGACAAGCAGGTAAAGGATATGAACAATTCATAAGTAAAAATATAAATGGCCAATAAACATGAAAATGCCTCCAACCTTACCACTCATTAGGGAAATGCAAATTAAAATTACTTTTTCCCCCCATCAGATAAAAGCTATAAAGTTTACGTATGGCTATTTGGGGAAATGAGTGCTTTTCATATAGTTGGTAAGAATTGTTATGAAGGCTTTTTGGAAGACTAAGGTGGGTCTATCTTTGATTGTTATCCCTCTTAACAGAACTCATTCTTAGATATTCACACATACACAGAGATATCTGAATAAGACACTTCAGCATTGCAATAGCATGAGAAGAAATGGGATAATGCCATTTTTGTATAACCGAATCCTATGAAACCATTAAAGAAATTTAAAAACCTCAGAATCTCTATTTGTGACAAAATAGGCTCTAGAACAATACATATAGTATGAGTCTATTTATGTAAAAATGGCTTGTACATGTATATTCACATGAAACTGTATGGAAAAGGAACTAGAAGGAAAGACTAATTACACTGTGGGAAGTGAAATAATGATTGGAAGTGCTGGAGGGGGGGGTCTGTCTCTCATTACTTTTAGTGTTTTGTACAGTGAGAAGGTAGTTATTTCTTTCTATAATTAAAAAAGAAAACTGGGCAAAAGCAATTCACAGGAAACGCAACTGGCCAAAAAACATGAAAAGATGTTCTTCCTCATTAGGAATCAAAGAAAAGAAAGGTAAAACAAATTTTGCCTATGAGATTGGCAAAAATTTTTCAGGATTCAGGGTTGGCAGGAGCATAGGAGAACAGGCACTCTTCCTATTAATAGAGTTGTAAATTGTAAAATCTTTTTGGTGGTAGTTTTCAAAATATTAAATGCACATTCTCTAACCCATAAGTCCATTTCCAGCTATTTATCCTACTGAAATACTGACACAGGTAGCAAAAATATATATACAGGGATGTTTATTACACTTATCTTTAATAAAAAAAAATTGGAAAGAATCTATCCACCAATAAGGGATTGGTTAAATAAATTAGTATATTCATGCAATGGAAATAGTATATAGCCATGAAAAAGAATGTCTACATCAAAGTTGGCGGGGGGGGGGGGTGCAAATCTCAGTTCAGTAGATGCAAAATGGGATAAAAGAACCTACCTCATATGTTTACTATGAGGACTAAGAGTTAATCCATGGTAAAGCGCTTACAACAGTGCCTGTACACAGTAGGCACAAGTGTCAGCTATTAACACATTTTTGCTTAAATATGTATATGCCTAAGTCTGGAAGAATAACAAACCAAGTATTACTTCTGGGTGAGACTATGAGAGGGAGATGTACTTTTTCACTACACATTTCTGTACTGTGGAAAATTCAAACAAGCATGTTTAATAGCTTTTCACGTTTGTTAATCACAACTTATTAAAGTCATAAAATTCATTAACCAAGTTTTAACCACCATCATTCATGGCAGAGTAAAAAAAAAAATCTGTCACTGGAGTTCACAGAACTAGATTTGAATTTTAGCTCTAATTGGCCACATGCAAGTCATATGATTTGAGTCTTACTTTTCTAATCTACAAATCTAAGAAAGATAGCAAGTGTCTAACCCAATGCCTGACATGCAGATTATTTCAATTCATATAACTCTACCCTCAACTTAAATAAATGTGACATATTGCTAAATGATTAAATGCCAACTAGATATGAATATGGGAAACTTAACTTTCAAGAAAACCAGAAGAAAATTCAGTAGCAAGCAGTAAATGCAGTAGCTATTCAGCATATATCAGCATTCTGCAAACCATAACACCATGTCTGCTTGTTTGCTAACAGACCTATGTCCTGGTTATGCTAGTGCATGCCAACTGTCCAACTCATCAGAGGTGGGGTACCTCCAATAATTGCTGATTATTGTGTGAGTATAAATGAATGTTTGGATGAAATCATAAATCAATAGATAGATAAATCAGTTTTTCTAGTGGGGACTTATCCAAACTGAAAATGTTCAGTACACAGCCCACAAAGCATCACTTCCTTTTCCTGCATACCATCATTCCGCTTTCTGATCCAGCCTCCCCATTCCCTATGGAGCCTTGCCTTAGTCTCAGAATTCTTTTTACACAATATACAAGCATCAGAGCTGACAAGACAAAACATATTTGCCGACTCTAATAGTGCTTTTTCTAAGTTCTCACATTACCAAACATCTTTGGTATTTATGACAAACCTATCACTGGGCAACTTGTTTATGGGGAAGAAATCAGATCTAAAGCAGCATGAAATTCCAGCCACTGAGAGGGTTGTTCCCTTCTTACCTACTCTAAGAATTCTGTCATCCCAGAAGTATTCCAAATATGCCACCTCAAAACCTACTTGGAAAGAAGCCAGTTATAAATAAATAAGTCAATCAACTCAAGATAGTTTTATCTTAGAGTGGAGTAGTTTATAGCTTTATTGGACATTGACTTGTCTCCTCTCAGCCACAGAGAAAAAGTTCCAAACAAAAGTCCCTACATTTTTTTATATAACTTAAAATACATTATATCATTACTACATATTTATACTTCAATAAATCTTAATCTATAAAGCACATTTCTTATAATTGTTACCAGAAAATCAATAAACTCCACTCAGCATCACTTCCCCACCAGCTGGCCTTGCATTTATTACTACGATTTTTAAGACTCATGCAAATATCACCTTCCTTTTCCAAACTTGATCCAAGCACCAGCTGTAGCCAAAATCTCTGGAACTATGAAATATTTCTGTTCACATGAATCCTTTTCCACACAATGATGCCCACCCTAGAAAAGCCTTTTCTCATACTCTATATAATTTTTAACTTCCAGAGTTTCCCACTAAATAGAATCACAGTATTTGGGATTCTCAGCCAAAGAGTATACAATCCTACTACTACAATGTATTACTTTAAAACATTTTTTAAAATGTGTTAAGACTGAAAATTAAAAAAATAGAAAATAGTTCAGTCAATTCTGATATAGTTAATAAACTAGTTAATAAGCTAGCTGTTTTTTTTTTAAATAGAACAGTCCATTCATTCAACTTAACATATAGATTCAACCTCAATGCTACTGAGGATTAGTTTTCTTAAAAGACTCACAAACCTCCAAACTGTCATAGTATCTCAGACTCTACTCTGAAGAATACTTGAGAGAGCTGAGCCGAGTTCCCCCACCCCCACTCCTCCCAAATACAACACCCTGGTAAGAGAATTATGGCTCTGGGATTCTCAGATGTGACCTCCCCCAGAATTGGACAGGGGTGTGGGAGAGAGGCTAACTCACATGAAAGAGCTTTGTACCAAACCCCCAAGATTTTACAGTGGGAGAAATAACAACCTACTTAGAGTAGGATTACAGTACCTAGCACAGTGCCTTGTCTGTAGAAAACATTTAATAAATGCATGGCTGTTTTTTTTTTTTTAGCCTGGGTTCAACCCTTTTGTACCAAACGAATAAAATTAGCAAACAAACCTGATACTTGTTACCCACCTTTCAGAGAACTATCTGTACTTAACAAAGATGAAGGCAAAATAATAAATTACATCTTCCAGTCTCTTTAGTTTTTCCAGAAGCCAAGACAGACCATTACCCTTATGTTTATTACATTTGCTCTTCAACACTGCCATTCACTATGATTTCTCTAATGTTAAAATTTCTACCTTCAGAGTTTTACAATTATTGTTTAGACTGTCCACTTTCTAACGATACATGTGAGAACCTTAAATTCATTAATAGGATGCCTTCAAATTACAGATATGAGCTGTTTCTGAGGTTTCCTGCTGGCCAGTAATTGCATTTAGATAAATTCTTGATAAGATTCAATTCTTAGATAGAAGTATATTATCTTCCCCAGTCTAGGTGTCCCATTCACTTTTTGATGTTTTATCACCATCACTTTGTATCTGAGATCTTAAAGCTCAGTTAGAGGCTGTTAGCCATCCTTTATCTCCTATTTTCTCAAATGCATACTCTAATTACATGAGACAAGGATAAATTTTGAAGAGATGGTTTTAGTTTTCAGACTTTCTAATTCCTATGTTGCCTTTTCATGTAGAAGGGAATGTGTACTTGCAAAGAACATTTTAATGATCAACACAGAAATAATGTACTTGTCTAAAAAGGAAACTTTAAGAAAGGGATAAAGAATCAGGTAGATCATTATTTGGAAAAATACTAGAATATAAATATCACATTGAATATTTAGGGTTTAACACCTGAATTAAGTCTAAAATTTCAGTTTCTAGGCAAGGATGACACCATTTCTCTCAAGATAAAATAATGGTGAGTGAGGATTTTAAAAAATATTTCCCAGTGAATTTTCTGACAGTCATAGGGAAACAAAACTATAATGTATCATTTCATGTTTTAATTTTGTCTTCATTTCTGAAGAAAGACCTGAGTGCTGAATTTTTTAAAAAATTTCTTAAACTTTCACAACATTCAGAAGTTTTTCTGCATTGTGTCTTCTCTGATGTCTAAAAAGATTTGAGCTTTGACTATAGGATTTCCCACACTGAACGCATTCATAAGGTTTCTCCCCAGTATGGATTCTCTGATGATTAATAAGCCCAGAATTCTGGCTAAAGGCTTTCCCACATTCAAGACATTTATAAGGTTTTTCTCCAGTATGGACTCTCTGATGTTGTACAAGGATGGAACTTCTGCTGAATGCTTTCCCACACTCAACACATCCATAGGGCTTCTCCCCACTGTGGATTCTTTGATGAAGAATAAGAGCTGAGCCTTGACTGAAGTGTTTTCCACATTCATCACATATATGTTGTTTCTTTCGAGAGGGATTTCTCTTTCTTTCAAACCTGCCCTTGGGAAAACAGGTTTCTCCATATTTAAAAATTTGAGGAACACCTATATTGAGTGTGCCAGGAACATCATGAGATTCTGCTGAAGGAATCTCCTGCTTTGGAGCTAGCGCTCCATTTTCAGTCCTAGCATCATCATCTGCAATAAACAGAAAAAGCAAATGTCACTCATTTTCCTATTCTGGGAGAAAGGAACTTGCAGAAAAATTTTTAAAAAATGAACTAAGAGTAAATAGTTTGCACATATTTATAAATAACACCCCTATAAAGTGGTATCTAAGATTGCCTTCTACTCTAAGAAAAAAAGGAATTTACTGATTATGCAGCAATGAGTTAACAGGGCATAACATAATGAGAAATTAAAAGGTTATAGCTGAATAAAAGTGAGAACAGATGAATGGGTCAGAAGTAGTAGTCAGAAAACAAAAGGCAGAAAAATGGCAGATTCTAAGATGGTTAGGGAGACAAAGTTCAAGTGATAAGGCTAAGTCTGGATGAAACTCTGTAAGGTGAAAATATAATAAAATTTGCCATATTATTATAATGTTCTTTTACTCTGAGAAAGGAGAATTCACCCCAAATACAATAAATAAGAAGTCTGGCAGAAAGCAATTATCTCTGAAATGAGCAAGACAAGGCACAACACAGGAGGAGAGTCTTGAAAGATAAACTGGGGCATCCTGTGTTAAAATCAAGATATGACATTTTAAAATTCAGTATATCTCTTAATAAATAAAAGTTTTCCTATAAAAGAAGTTTGCCCTATTTGGTATTTGTCATGATACTTTAAAAGGTTGTATATTTCTAAGCCTCAGTTAGATGTGTCTAGTAAAAAAAGTCTGAATGACCAACATGAGGTACCATCACCCACTTGTATGCAAGCTGAGGTAAGAACAAGGCTCCTAACACTCTCCTGAGACTTCAAACTTTTAAAAAGTAAAAATACTTAGTTCATGTAGGGTGAGCTGTAAGACTTAGAAAAGTGGTCCATTGTGAGCAACTCTAAAACAAACAACAAAGGGAGAAAATCAGGAAAGAAGGTTTACAAAGAGAGACTGAAGGAACAGTGGGGGTCAGTGAGGCCTGGGGACTTGAACAGGAAGGTGAGTATAAAGGAAAAGTGGGGACAAATGGTACAGAAGACATAGAAGGTGCAGAGTGTGGCAAAACTTAGTCTGTTATAATGAGGTCATTTTTAAAAAGGTGAAAATGCTTCAGAAATTGAGAGAGAAGTTTTCTACTCAAGAAAATGCCACCTCCAGAGACCCTGGAGAATGATTCTCACATATTACAAAGAAGACTGTCCCATGGAGCACATAAAATTGCAGTTCCTCAGCAGGCTTCAGCTCCTCTCCAGAAATTGATTCACTAGCACTGTCTTCTCAGATGGGAAGAAAAGCTGCCCAGGCCTTATTCTGTGACATAACAGAATATCTCTAGCTACCTCAATGTATGATTCCCAAAGTAATCTCAAACAAAATTTCATTTTAGTTCATATAAATCTGAAAACTAAACTCAGCAGTTTTAGGGCTATGTCAAAGTATACAAGTATATGGTGTTACTTTCTAATACAATGGTAAAAGACTGGTCAAAGTGAATTATTGTAACAATTATAAGCTTTTAATTTACCTTTTTCCATTTAAAACATATTATAGCTAGGGAGCTTACTTCTGCATAAATATTTGAAAAAGTAGAGAATTTTATCCAAATATCATTTCCACAAAAGGAGTTTCTTAGAAAAAAAAATGACTCTAGATGGGATGCTGAAGAAAAAACAGATGTAGCTAGAAATTAGAAAGAGTTCAGTTATATGCAACAAACAAAAGTAGGTCTGAGGGGAGCTTAATATACCAAAAGGATTAGTTAGGAGATTCTGAGGAAAAGAAAGTAAAACAAATAGCAAATAAACAATATTACACGCAAAACAGAGGAACTTGGTATTATATAGATGGGTGCTGACCCAGGCCAGGACAAATACCAACCTGGAATGGGCAGGTGTTCAAGAAGGAAGTTGAAAAGGAAGAAAAGCCTAAAGATGTTAATGTTTAGGAATAAAAGATAAGAGGCCAGCAAATCAACTGTTATGAGACAATAATCAAGATCCTACATTGTGCCTACACCCAAGGAATCAGGTTAATAGTAATACTCTCTCTACCCCCACTGGTGAGAAGACTAAAAAATGATAAAGATTCCAAAGACTACCCTGAGTGATTGCAAAGGCCCACCATCTCTTTCACACTCTAGACCACATCGAGAATGGAATTCTGGTCCTTACCACAGTGCCTTAGGGAATGGAGCTCCCAGGATGCCCATTTAAGCTGGTTCTCCACAGCATCAAGCTCAGAACTTGGTAATCCCTGCGCTTCTTCTTGAGATACTATCTCTTCTACTAGCACTTCCCGTTTTCGTCGACGAAGAGAAACCTGGAAACAATGAAAATTGTTTAATTCTGACGAAAATATGAAATAGACAGAAAATTATAAAACATAGACTACAGAGATCTAGAGGCAAATAAGCATAGTTAATGAAGAGTGGTGGTGGAGAAAGCAGAAATATGATTCTGACTGAGCTGAGTGGAATTTACAATTCAGTGGGTTTGTCCCACTAACCCCAAAAAAGTGGCTTTTGGGCTTACTGGTTGTCCAGGGTCATCAAGCTCACTCTCCAAATCCTCCAGCACTGTTACCGCCTCCTCTCCATTTTCTGGATGATGCTCTCGAACCCAAGTCTGTAGCTCCTTGGGTAGGATGGCAACAAACTGTTCCAGCACTACGAGCTCCAAGATTTGTTCTTTTGTATGAGTCTCTGGCCTGAGCCACAGACGACAAAGTTCTCGGAGCTGGCTCACAGCTTCACGGGGTCCAGGTGAATCCTGGTATCCAAACTGCCTGAATCGCTGTCGGAAAACCTCTGGGTCAGGAAGATGGTTCCAGGGGATACTTGATCCCTCTTCACCATCAGGATCCTCCTCTAACTTCACTCTCAGAATTTTCCCCTCTTCATCTGGAGTTGGGATGATAAGTATTGAATCTTCTTCCACTGACTGTGCAGACATCCTGAATTATAATACTTGAAGAAAAGACAATCAAGATAGGATAGAGAACTCAGGGAAATTCTCTGTTTTCTTCACAGGCCCTCCTGAGGTACAAGAAATTAAAAAAACAAAAAACAAATAACTTACTAAGAATTTGGACATATACTAAAAAGAAAGATTAGCATAGTTCAGTAAAAGGTATTTGTTCTTTTTCTGTGTCAAAAATTCCAATCACTTATACCAGGAGTCAGCAAATTACAGCTTACCACGAAATTTGGTCTGTGGCCTTTTCTGCACAGCCCTTTTGCTAAGACTAATTTTCACATTTTTAAATGGTTGGAAAAAATAATTTCATGACCTGAAAATGAAATTAAAATTTGTGTCCATAAATAAAGTTTTATTGGGACACACCCACAGTCACTTGTTCACATTTTGTATTAAACCACAGTTGAGTAGTTGCACCAGACGGTGTGGCCTGAAAAACCTAAAAATATTTACTATCTGGGCCTTTACAGAAAAAAATATTTGCCAATATCTTTTCTACAAAAATAACAAACCCTATTTCAATAACAACAAAACGTAAGGACCAACACCGATTCATTTGCATTTATATGCAATTGAGGACTGGTCCTCCCTAACATACCTAAGTCAACTCAAGAATAGGGACTTTTTAAAAAAATTAGCAGCTTAAATAATATGCCTTTTAAAAAGTAAAGAAAAACAATTTAAAAAGATTAAAGTCCTCTATATTCAAAATACACGTGAAAAAATATTCAATTGCTCAGGAACAGATCACATATTGAAAAAAATTAACTGCCAGATGCCATATAATGCAAATATTGTTCAGTTACCTAGCACACCATTATTACATTAAATTACATTTAAATGTAAAGTCTATGAAGCAAAGATACTCTCATAACGACTCGAAGTTTTTGCAGGAGCCCAGAATCCTGTACTTAAACTGGATGACTCAGTTTTCCCAGCGTCTGCCTTCAGAGAAACCTTGTCCAATTTCTGGTCCTTTCCTCAGTATTTGCAGTCAAGTCCGTGGCATTGTTTACATTACACCAAAGGAATGATCATGCAATTAACTACTCTACGGGTTCAGGACCCAAAAATCTCAAAATGAGTAATTAAAAAAACTTATAACCCTATCGAGATGAAGGCTAGTAATCAGAAAATATCTTATCAGACACGTAATACAGATTCAATTAAGTATTCTGAAATGTGTTGGCCTTATAAATAGGGTTTAGCCAACAGTCATTCTTTCCTATTCCCAGGAACCTACCTGATCACTGTCTCAAGCATTTCTATAAAAAAGAGATATCTCTTCCTTTAGGTTCTTATACAGCACTCTGCTTGTGTGACGTGGAGGGAGGCGGCCGGGAGCGCAGGCCAGCAGTCCCCACAGTATTTCTTGCGGGGACCCTTGTCCCAGGCAATCTCCCCACCTCACCCCTACAAAATCTCGCGGCGAATGCGCCCCCGCCTGGCGGCTCCGGGCCCTCTTCCCCGTACTGCAGCCGATTTTTAAGACCAAAGGCCACCCTGCAGCTACAGCATCCGAAACGCCGCACTTCCGTCCGTGGCGGGGGACTACAAGTCCCGGCAGCCCCGCGCAAGACCCGCCCCCTCCCACCTCATTCCCAAACGAGTCCCAGAACTCTCTGCGAGAAGCCAGGGTCTCGAAATAGAACAAAACCGGGTGGTGGGGGAGGGGGCAGACGGAGGTAGCAGGCGACACAGGATGGCGGAGGACGCGCGGCGGATGCCGGGGCTCGAGCAGGCCTTCCCCTCGCGCTCCCTGGTGGGCGCAGAGACCGCGGCCTCTCGCCCGCGCCTACCTGGACGCCGCTGAAGGCCTCCCCCAGGCGCCTTCGCCCGCTCCCGCGCGGCCCGCAGTCCCTAGCCCACCGTTCTTTTCACGCTCCCTCCCCGCCACTCCGGCGCAGACCTCCTGCTCAGAAACCGCTGCAGCGTCTCTGACCGCGGCAGACGCAGAAATGCCGCTCAACAAGCCGTTTCCCAGAAGCCTCCGGCGCGGACTGCTTCCGGTCTGCGGACCCGAGGGGGCGGAGAGAGGCGAAGCCCTGCGTTGCCATGGAGATACGCTCCGGGAGGGGGAGGGGCGGCCCTGCTACAATAACCACATTGAGACTGCACTGGGCCTTGCACCTCAGCAGAGAGCCTTGTGTTCTGTGTTTCAGTCAAAGGAAAAAGAAAGAAGTCTGCCATTAAGATAGTCTTTACAATTTAACCAGCCCTTTCACATGTATTATCTCCTGAGGTTCTCCCAGTAATCTTCTGAGAGAAGTAGTAAAAGCTTTTGAGTGCTAACTACAGATTGTGCCAGGTACAGTTCTCAGTACTTTATGTGTATTAAGTAATTTAATTTTCACAACAACGTTATGAAGTAGGCACTTTTATTATCCCTATTTCACAGCTCTGAGCACTGAAGCACAAGTAAATCATTTGGCAAGAGCTCATAGTAAATGGGAAGCAAAATTTGAAACCAAAGCATGACTCCAACCTTTGGTTCCTACCTAGTATGCTACCAATTTATCCTTCCGGGAAACAGGATGAGATAAGTTAAAAGAGGTGGAAACTTATCACCGGGAATTTGCAGAACTCAGGGTAGTCTCCTGACTTCAGGCTAGGCTCCAACATTTTATACTACAGAACAGCAACTGAAGTGATCATTTATAGATGTATATCAAACAACTTTATTTCCCCTATGTGAAGACATCCAGTGATTCCCCACTCCCTGAAATATGACCTAAAAACTTCCTTGGTCTGTCCCTGCTTGCCTCCTGTGACATCAACTCTTAGGCTTATTATGGCTTATGATCTTCAGCCTCCCCAATCTTCATAGCACTATCAGAAGTGATCTAGTTTATTTATTTACTAGTTTTTTTGTCTTGTTTTGTTTTTGTAAGCCCCATAAGGGCCCGGGACCTTGTCTGTCATCACAGCACCCCCACCTAGTTTCAGGATGCTGACTGATTGGTACAGAGAGAATTAAAAATATTTGTTGGATAAATGAAGGACTTAGAGGTTGGTCACATTGCTGCCTTTGTTAGGTCATAGGCTAGGCATCAGAAAACAAACAAAAGAAGCCCGTTATTTAAGGTCTGTGTTAGAAATGCAGATCCAAGCTTCCAGGAGCAATCCAACATTCTAGGGCCTCAGCTTTCCACTTCATTCAGGAAAGTGCCCTCTGCAAAGTACCCTCAACTTCTGCAGAATTCATCAAAGAGAAAACAAGCCAGTGAGCAACTGATGGTACAGTCTTCCTTTCACTCTGACCAGAACCCTCATCTTCCCATAACTCCTGCTAACTCTGATGTCTCTTCTTTCTTTGTAGGAGGCTTCAGAGATCTAATCTACTTCTCCTACCTGGCCACTGTTACCAACCGTCTTGGTTGTGATGTAGGCTATGGGTGGGGGGCTGTTCCTCTCTTTCTAGGAGCTATGTGAGCTGCAGCCCTGCCCTTGGTAACCATGGCAACAACTCCAGTCCCGGAAAAACAATTTAGCAATGCAAACTATAAATTTTAAATATTCAGGGAGAATGCAAACCAAATGTATTAAAAACTTAACCTAGAATGTATGAAGTCCATGCTAAAAGCATACCTAGAATGTGGGGGATATATGTTAATTCAAGCTTACTGAGCACTGAAACAAAGGACCATTTAACTCTTCCTCTGTATAAAAAGTACTAGAAAATCTTATCCGGGAGCTCAGGCTTTGAACAGAAAGCTCCCGAGTCCAGGCTGGCCATAAATAAATTCCTTTTTCCTTCCCAAAATTATTACTGAGTCCTGGCCTTTTCATATGCAAATAATTGAAGCTCTCGCATAGGTCTTCCCAACCGGTCCCTCTTTCATAGCTCCTAACCAGCTTGAGGCATTTTTGTTGTTTGTTTTGCTTTACTTTACGGTTTTTATATCTAAGCAATGTAGAAAAACAAAAAAGATAACATTATTCAAAAATACTTGAGGGTGTTAAAATATTGCAAAATTTTACAAAACTCTTTTGCCTTCTGATTTCCTATTCTATCATTCTAACTCAAGAAACTAAATGGAAACCACAATGAGCTTCTCTTTACAAACTTACTCTTTTGAGGGCAGGGAATGACTCCCACTTGGAAACCCCATCCTTCTAAGCCCCACTACTTTAGCTCTTTCCTGAATTGTGGCCCCTGTCTCCATTTTAAAGAGCTAGTCAAGACAGAGCAAGTCTCTCTGGGCAACTACTGTAGTGCCTGACAACCTTGTACATATCCATACATATGTAAGAGTATGGAAAGCTTGTGAGGAGTTGTTACAAGGCCATTTCTCACTCAGCTTCCTATCTTCCAAGGAGACAATCATGAGATGGTTTCTCATAGATTCCTGGGTTCTGATGAAGACTTGCCTCTCCTTAGAGTACAGCCATAGATTATTAAATTGCTTAGCTACAGCATGGCATTGGTCCATCAGCAAAAAGTGTCCCACAACTCTTGTTGCAGTCATCTGCCCTTTAGGTTTTGGTGTCATCACTTCAGTGTGTGAGACAAAAACTCACTGGGAGCTGACACATTTGGCTGTTTTTACTTTAATCATTTATGTAAGTAAGATTCTGTCTGATTCTTGCTGTATACATAAAGCCTCCCATCTTCTAGCATGCCCCCAATTTTTTTTAATTTAGGGGGGAACAATTTAACAAAATGGAGCAATGAATTGTGATAGAGCTAAGCCAACAATGACTATTCTGTTCCCTTTTGCTAGATATTCACTCTGTGTCTCTCACTGCTAGGAATAGCCATGTGATTCAGTTCTGGTCAATGGGATGTAAGGGGAAATCTGCCAAGAGGTTTCTGGGAAAGTTGTTCTTTCTGATATTGATGTAGGCTGTAGGTGGGGGGGCTGTTTGTCTCTTCATAGATAACTCGAGCTGTGTATCCTGAGCTGTGAGTGTGGGGCAGCAGGAACTGCAGCCCTGCCCTTGGTAACCATGACAACAACTCCAGTCGTGGAAAAACAGTTTAGCAATGCAAACTCTATAAATTTTAAATATTCAGGGAAAATGCAAACCAAATGTACTGAAGGCTTACCTGGAAATGTATGAAGTCCATGCTAAAAGCTTACCTAGGATGTGGAAGATATATGTTAATTCAATCTTATTGAGCTCTGAAACAAAGAACCATTTGACCCTTCCTCTGTATAAAAAGAACTCAAAAATCTTGTTCGGGGCTCAGGTTTTGAACAGAAAGCTCCCAAGTCCAGCTGGCCGTAAATAAATTCCTTTTATGTTCCCAAAATTATTATGAACCCTGACCTTTTGATACATAAATAATCGAACATCTCTTGATGTCTATAACATCTGGAGGCTCGTTTGGAATTTGCAAATGAAAGCCAAAGATGGGAGCATTTTGCTAGCCCTTCTGGATCCCTGAGGAAGCTGGGAGGACTCAGGTGAACTCCAAATCTGGGCACCCCTGGGTTAAATTTAGTCCAGAAAAGATGTGGGCTCCACCGGAGTCTTCCCAATGAAAATCGAGGGCAATGGAAGGTGTGGAAACAAATTCTGGGAACAAAAAAGACTCCAAACACGGAAAAAGGTAAGACTTCCTGGGAGCATAGTCAGGAAAAACTAACTTTAAATGTTAGAAGAGGAAGTCTGATCCAATTCTGAGAGAGCCCTAGTACCTCCAGAAATTTGGGGGGAAGCCATTCTCTCAAGGTCTGAAAGGAAAGGAAGAAAAAAAAAGGGAAAAAGCCTGGTGTTTGGGTTTGTTTAACTGCATGTTAACATCTGTTTCTGGTCTTGTCTCCACTGAGGTAGTGAAGGCTTGATTATAATAAGAAAGGATGCTTATGGGTTTGAGTCCTAATATCCTGGAAATTGGTCTGGATTTTGAGAAACTTGGTTACAGGAAAATGAATCAGCTTTCTAGTGAAGCTTGGCTTGGGTGTAAAGTTAAACAGTGATAAGATCTAGCCAGAATCTTTTGTTACAGTGCTGAATTGCAAATGAATTTGTTTTATAGACAGCAAGTGTAAGCAGAAGATCCAGTTCAGATGTTAATGTTAAGTGTTCTCTCTTTCTGAAGTTTGTAATGGCTGCAGGGGCAGCCGTGCCAAAGAAAGTATATATACAAATTGTGAGTCAGATTGATAAGTTTTGTGCTTCTGTCTGTCTGCTAAGTGCTGGTGTTAAGATTGTGTAATTATGTAAAGTGGTAAAATTTGGTTAAGCTGGAACCCTCCCTTGCCACTGGCAAAGGAGTGAATTGATTGTAGTTTATAAAGCAAAACCACAGCGTTTGAATGTGTGTGCATGCTCTACTGTCTTGCCTCTCTGGGGCCATCCCATTTGCCAGAGCTCGGGGATTGTCTGTGTCTGTGTCTGCACCAAGCACCCAAGTTTATTAAAACTGGCCCAGTCAGGGTAGCTGATGGAGCCAGTAACTTAAATCATAGCCCTGCCAGGGCAGGGTCCCCGGGAAAGGTGCTGAATTTGAAAAGTTCTTTCAAACCATTTTAGTAGCCTGGAACTTGCTACCATCACCTTTGCTCCCCTCCTCCCTTTAGGAGGATGCATAACAAAAGTGGAGAGCTGGGAAGGGGGAACAGCTTGTCCCTTTCCAGTGAGTCCATGCCTCTCCATTCAGAAGCCACATTCCTATTAAATCACTGATCTACCTGAAAGGGGGAAGGTAAAGGAGATGCAGGATCAGAATCAGGATAAATGCAATAAAATTCTCTCCCTAAAGTGTCAAAGGCCAAAAAACATATTTGCATAAATTGACTTCTGCCAGGTTCTGCTTTTCTGAATCTCTCTTTTTAAGTCTATGTAGAAATGCTTTGAAATGTTTTAAAGCTGTAAATTTGTCTAAAGTAAGGAGGCTATTGCTTGAAAAACTAAACCTCAAACTTCTCAATTTAAACTCAATTGTGCCTATAAAAGGTGTAAATATTAATCAAAATAAGACCTCATGTGCCATCAATTAGGGTCAGGGAGTTCCTTAAAATGCTAAGATATGGAATTCTGTTTTAATCTGTGCTTAACTTTGTATTCAACTTTAAAATCTGTGTTTGGATTTTGTCAGTTTGCTTGCACCTAAAAATCATGGTAAAAGGCAACTTAAAATGAATCTTTAAGTGCCAGTATTGTCTTGCTGGGGAATTAAATGCATAACCCACAGATGAAATTTGTTTGGTTATTAGGAAAAAAACAGGAAAGCATTGCAGGGTTGTTACTAATAAGGTTCTTGTAAATTAATAAAGGTATCTAATTCATCTTAAAATAGAACATATTAAAAACTGTAACTAAGAATTAAAATCATTGCATAAGTACCTTTATATATATATATAAATCTGTAACTAAAGCTATTCAAAGGTGGCCTGGTTTCAGCTATTGTAATAGTGATATTCAATTAATTTACCTCTATTTGCAACTTCAAGTTTATCTAATGCTTACTGTAATAGTAGTGGTTATTACTCAAACTTATCCTATAGTTATTTTATAACTAATTTCACCTCTGGTCTTTAACTATTGTGATGGTAATTATAAACTGCATTTGCATTTACTTAACATTTCCCACAGGTCTGGCCCACCATTAACAAACCGATGTAATAATTAAACTTTAAAAGTTATAATTAAATTAAAAAGGGGGTTTATGCCTATCACTTTTGTGCTATTCTAAATATTTTGTCTTCTCATTTCCTCTTTACCCTTTTAAAGGAAAAACTGTCTTTTTACTTAACCTTTAAAATAATATAAATTAATTCTGATTGGCCATTTCCACCAGAAATAACTGTTGCCACATTTTCCAGGAGTAAGCAATACTCTTCCTTGGGTACCAGGCCTTACTAAACAACCTCCCCTGTTTCAAAGAGAAAAAAAAAAATGAGTAAAATCTACCTGGTTTCTTTCCAGTCTAAACAAAAGCCCAAATGCTTTCCAGGTTCCCTCCAAATAGCAATAGCAAGGAAAGTCAGTGAGCGAACTATATTTTAAATTAACCAGCAAAGAAAAAGTTTTTAAATGGTGTTTCTGTATGAAACCATTCATGTCTGCCTATTTGCTAAAGTTAAATATGCTGCTATATAAGTAATATATATTTCTAAAACCTAAATTAAACTAAATGGTATAAAAGGTCATGTAAAAAACTAAATACAGAACTGTTAACAAGCTCTGAAATCTTTATTAAATCATAATTAAAACAGGTTAACTAGTTGCTTTATATTCCAGAGTCTAAAAGTTAGTAAGCTTTTGAAATTATTCACAGTTTTAAAATTATCAAAAACAAAAGGTTTTAAGCCCCTGTAAAAGAGGATAACAACATTCTTTGTTTAATCAATAACAATTTCGACTTGTTTAGCTTAGGTATTATCTCTTGGATTTATGATTACCAGGCTAATAAGTTAACATTGTATGTGTTGAATCTTTAAAATAGTGTAAACTGTAAGCTCATGTTTAATGAAATTAAATTAAGTGTAAACCTGCTCTCTCTTAAATGCATGAGGTAGATTCCATTCATTGCCAATTGTAATCTGGAGTAAATTTGCCAGTCTATAATTGTGGTCAGTTGTAAAATGTTTGTAAAAAACATCTTCCAAACTGAAGCATTTAAATGGTTATAGCTCTTGAAGCCATTGTTAACTAAAAACCTGGATTGGTATTGATGGCAAAGAATAACTTGATGATGATAAAACCTGTCTGAAGATCACCACAAGGTGCATATTTAAGTAAATAGTAATGAAAAGTTACCTTGATTCCATTGGGAATCTTCTGTTTTCATTTTAACAATGAAAAATAGTTTTCCCCCCTCTATTACTAAAGTAAAATGCCTGCTAATATCTTCATGGTAAAAGTGTAAAAAATACACAAAGTCATTTGATATATGATGTGTTACATAGATGTTTAAAAATATATAAAAACAAGGGATAAACTTTAACATTGTCAAACTCTCTTGTGCATTCAAACCAGGCCTTGAATACATTACAGGTTGCCTCTCCATATGAGTTATTGCCTAGGCTGGTCACTGACCCCTCAAATAAAAATCTGTACTACATCATGCCTCTGATTGTGCTCCTGAAGTCAACAGAAACTATGTTGCAGCTTCAAACTCCTGCAGCAGCCAATGATGGCTTGGTACAGTCAAATGTACAATGGACTCCAGACTGGCACTGTTCCATAGTGCCAGAGAGCACTATACACCAGGCCAGTGAAATACTGGGAACTAACTTCTTAGCTTCTCTCTAGGATCAACGATGCTGCAACTTGCTTACTGTGTGAAGAACATACTAAGTGGAGCCATGATTACCAGAATACTGTAAGTAAAACTTAACCACAATTGGCATTGTAGCCTGCTTCCATGGAGATACAACATGTAAAGTATCATAAACCTTAAACTTAAAACTATTAATTGCAACTCAGAATTCTTACACATTAAGTAATACATTAATTAAGTGCTGTACCTTTATCCTGTTCAAATATATGCCTAATAATTATAATGTTATCTTTTCTATTCTAAATCAAGTAACAAAAGTACATTAGACATGTTAAATTCCTGGTAAACTTCATTTTCTAAATAGTTAATGAACATGTCTATAAAATAAAATAGCCATCTTAGCTAAAAAACAATGGGGCCACCAGTGGCTTGCGGTAGCCAGTTAATTGGTGCCAGGCTCAGCCACCCTACTACTCTACTGTACTCTACTGTGTAGCAAAACAAGGCTTGCTTGCTAGTGATGGGTCACCCATTGAACAGTCAAAATTACCAGGAATTGTACAATTAAAACCAAAATGTAAAAAACTTCATTCTGTAGTTCTGATCACTCCCACAGCTAAAAACTAAGAGAATTTCCAACCTGGTACACTAATCCTGAATGAAACCAACTGCCCAAAAGGTGCCAATTCACCAGAAGCACCTGACAGAGCACATGAGTGCCAATCATTAAACAGCCTGAAATGCATCTTCAAAACAAGGCTAAGTGCCTAATACTCTTATCTGTTACAATTTCTCTCTGAAAATAAATAAATAAATAAATAAATTCACTGTTCTCCACCAACTTTTAAAAAGGGTGCCATCTTTATAGGCACCTAACCTTGTCTACCTCTGTAACCCAATGTGTCCTTTAAAAAAAAAAAAACAGATATTCCAAAATTTTAAATAAGTTTGTTTCTTTCAGAATGAACATCTTATTAACCATATGAAAACTTCATCCAGCTTCATGTAGAATGCCAGATCCATCTTCCTCCAGTCAAAATAAAATAACAAAGTTTTTATGCCTTGTTAGGTAAGGACTACAACCCATGTCCAGCAGGAAGTAGTTACAGAAAAGAGATCATCTCCCTTCAGCACCCCTTTAAGATTAAAGGTGAAAACTCTCTAAGGGTAAAATAAAATTAATAGATGGATCTGAAGCCTTGCAAGAAATCCACAAAAGCACCAATCATCCCCAGGATTCTACTGTCAGGATGAGAACTTCTTCTGAAAATAGGATAAACCCCGGATGTTACCCAGGAACTTTGTCTTTTGGACCTCACTGGGAAATTGATAAGTGGGATAATCAATCAAAACAATAAACAGCCACCCACCTCATAACTCCAACAATTATTATGCCAAGGTTCAGCAAGTTAAGCTTGTATAAAGGGGGGAAATGATATAGGCTATGGGTGGGGGGCTGTTTATCTCTTCATAGATAACCTGAGCTGTGTGTCCTGAGCTGTGTATGTGGGACAGTGAGAACTACAGTCCTGCCCTTGGTAACCATGACAACAACTCCAGTCGTGGAAAAACAGTTTAGCAATGCAAACTCTGTAAACTTTAAATATTCAGGGAAAATGCAAACCAAATGTGCTAAAGGCTTACCTAGAATGTATGAAGTCCATGCTAGAAGCTTACCTAGGATGTGGAAGATATATGTTAATTCAAGCTTATTGAGCACTGAAACAGAGAACCATTTGGCCCTTCCTCTGTATAAGAAGAACTCAAAAATCTTGTTCAGGGCTTGGGTTTTGAATAGAAGCCTCCTGAGTCCAACTGACCATAAATAAATTCCTTTTACCTTCCCAAAATTATGAGTCCTGGCCTTGATGTCTACAACAATAAAAGGAAAGACTTTTGCCTCTGACACATTTTTCTTGTTTGAGATGCTGGTGTGAGGTTGTAATGCTTGGAGCTACAACAGCTATATAGTGACCAGGAGGGAAAGACCAAGAGAATTACTGATTTGCCAACCTAGAACCCTGACCTCATTAAAACTTGGAACAAACCCTAGGACTGCAGATTTCCAGATTTCTTGTTAGGAGAGAAAAATGCACTCCGCTTGTTTAAGTCACTAGTCAATCTTCCCTTTGCTTACAGACAAAAGTGATCCTAACCAATAGAATAGAGCAACTTCAAAATGGGCTCCTAAAACTGAGAGATATAGCATGGAGACAATCTAGCCTCAGGTGAAATCGATAATGGCTTAATAATGGCAGCAGGACTCACCTCACCTCTCCTTCATTCTCCACCCACCACCCCTCTTTCTTCATTTCACAATTCTGTCTTCCATTTTCAGATAGGCTTTGCTCTAGCAGTCACCATTGACATAGGCTATGGGTGGGGGTCTTTCACATCTTCATAGTTAACCTGAGCTATATGTGTCCTGAGCTGTGTGTGTAGAACAGTGAGAGCAGCTGCTGTGCCCTTGGTAACTATGGCAACAACTCCAGTCCTGGAAAAACAATTTAGCAATGCAAACTCTAGAAACTTTAAATATTCAGGGAAAAAGCAAACCAAATGTGCTAAAAGCTTACCTAGAATGTATGAAGTCCATGCTAAAAGCTTACCTAGGATGTGGGAGATATGTGTTAATTCAAACTTATTGAGCACTGAAACAAAAAACCATTTAACTATTCTCTGTATAAAAGGAAATTGAAAATCTTATCCAGAGCTTGGATATCGAATGAGACACTCCAAGCCCAGTCAGCCATAAACAAATTCCTTTTTCCTTCTGAAAATTATTACTGAGTCCTGGCAGTTTTCATATGCAAATAATTGAACTTTTCTCAACATCTACAACAGTCACTGCCACCCTCTTAGTTACTGAAGAATTTAGCATCTACCTCAAAATCATCCTTTCCTTACCTTTCTCCTGCTGCCATTCTTGGTGACTTCTACTTGTACATAGATAAATCACCCAATACCCTGACCCTTGACTTGCTCCTAAGTGTCCCACTTTAGCCACTACCCTAAGGACATAACCTAGACTTTGCCATCCCAGTGACTGCAACACCTACATCTCCCTATTCACCTCCATTGTGCTCACCAGTTATGTTGACTGGTCTCCCTTCAACTTAAGGGCTACAAGTAACAAATGGGCACTTACCCTTCTCTGAAGTCCTACTATTCTTTTATAGTAAAATTACTTTTCACTCTCCAAAGTACTAGTTCACAATTTCTCTTACCACCTTATGCACACCACTCAGAGGTCTGATGGAACTATATGCAATTCACACATGAGTGTGAATATCTTGGCAGAATAAAGATGTTATGGGTCCTGGAAGAGGAGATTACAGAACTTTGACAGAGGACAACCTGAGTGAGTGAGACCTAGGTAAACAAGAGAGTAATGGTCAAGAAGTAGATTTAGTGTAGAGATGGAATAGCCCCTATCACCAACAACCTACACATACTTTCTAATTTTGCCTGGCCCTGTCCTTCTCATTTCCCAGAGGAAAAATGCAGATGTCACTTAATGCCATTCATTCAACAAATATTTTGGATCGCATACTATGTACACAGAACAGTGTGTGCATGGGTGGGTGGCTGGGCAGTCCAAAATATATAGTCCAGAGCCTTGTTCTCAAAGGCCTTACAGTGCAGTCGAGGAGACAGAACTTCTATGGTGGGTCTTTTAACAAGATGTTCTTTCCTGGCTTGTCCCAGCTGTTGGAGATAGTACTATTTTGCCATTCACCTTTCAATCTATACCTCATTTGGAATTTATCTTTGATTTTTGCACATGGGATAAGTTTATTTTTCCATATGGATATCAAATAGACCTGGTGCCATTTGTTGAAGAGTTCATTTAATCTTGCTCATCGTTGGAGTTTCTCTTTTATCATAATTAAATGTACAAATATGCATAAGATTTCTATTCTGTTCTATTTGTCTTTTATCTATTCTAAAACAAAGACCATAATCTCTTAATTTCTGTAGTTTTATAATATGTCTCCTTATCAAGTTCAACCAAAATTCTATTGTAATATTTACATGGGTTGCCATGAATTACAGGTCAATTTTGGTAATTCAGATCTTTATAATATTGAGCTTCCAAAGATGAATGTGGTGTATCCCTCCATTTCTTTTCATTCTTTTTAACTTCCTATTTTTATAATGTCATTATTTTTCTCACACAACTTTTGATTTATTTCTAGGAATGTGATGTCCTTCAGTGTCATGGTGAATAGTTTCATTTATTAATTTTTCAACTTTCTATATAGGAATGCAATCTCTTTTTTGTATTTGTTTTGTATCGAGAATAATGACTAAATTCTCCTTTAATTTTCATAATTGAGCCATACAATATTCTTTTGGATATTATATGGAAATAATAGCAGTTATTTGTCTTTCCAATGAGCTGAATTCATGTATAATTACTGGAAATTGCTTTACAGATTTTTAGGATTTCCTATGTAAATAATCATGTCACTTGAAAATAGTTAAATGTCTTCCATTCCAAACTTGTATACATTTTATTTTTTTCTTGCCCTTATTGCGACTGGCTAAGACATCTAATAGAGTGTTAAACAGAAGATGAGAGTAAACATCACTGCCTTGTTCACACATTTAGAGGAAATCAATCAAATATATCTATTATGTATGATGTTCAACATGTCTTTATAGATGCCACTTATATTAAAGAATTTCCCTTTTACTATGAAAACTTTATTATTTTTACTATTATTATGAATGAATGTTGCATTTTTTGAATAACTATTTCAAATTCAAAAAACTAAAATAGCAGAAAAAGGCAGTGCAACAAGTTATGGAAGAATTACTCACAAAAAGTTCTGTACAGGCACTTTTATCTCATCTATTTCCAGCTACTAACTCAATTGTTCCAATAGTATTCAGAAAGATTCACAAATGAACACAGATTAGTTAAATGATATAGTCAAGGTCTCCTTATTAATGAAAAAAATGGAGGGAAAAAAAAGCTAAATCATATTCATATCTCACAAAACCAAACCCCATATTGTTTTTTTAATCTTTAGCATTAATATGGTACCAACTTGCTATGCTACAAAAACATTACAATGTTGTCACTAACTGTAGTCTATAAATTACATTAGTTGTATTTTTCCCATGTATCACCACATTCCAAATACCTTGTAGAAGAATGTTCCTGTATCTATATTATTTATTAACCACAATACTCATCTACTGCCAAAATCTTTGTTATACATTCTTGTAGCAGTTTGATGCTATTTATGAATTCCAAAAATAGGATTGGATTATGTTTGTAAACTGGTGTACTGCTCTGGGCCAGATTGTATTCAATTCAGAGATTTCACTTTTATTTGATTAAATTATGACTAGGACTTCTATTGGGCCATGTCAGTAGGACATCAAGTCCCCGCGCACCACAACAAAATGACAAGGCAAGGACAACCAGCAAGATGGCTGTGGAGTAAGGTGCTCCTAGAGTCAGCTCCTGCTATAGGGCAGTTAGTAAACACCCAGAGCTATCTGGAGCTAGCTGAAGGACCAGTTTGGCTCCAGGAGATCAGAAGAGCATCCTGCAACATCCTTGAAAGAATGAAAGGAGGAGACTGCCCATCTGCAGAGAAGATTCATAATTAGAGTGCTCCATGCCAGAGAGACCAGTGCCCATCATCCACTGGAGGCACAAGCCACCTCAGGAGCTGTTCCATGGCTGAATTGGAAGCTCCACTTCCCAAAAATGGGGGAGGAAGAGATGGTTGGGCAGCAACTTCAGCTACTGATGAGTAAATTCAGTGGGCTAAAGTATAATCCTAAGAACAGCTTAAGTTTGAGCCTGTCCAAGTCAGAAAGAAGTCAGTGGCCACCATCTTAACACCGTGCCTAGCACAAGGGGAAGCAGAGCAGACTGAAAATCATAGTGCTGGTGGGGACTGGCTTATTTCCAACCAGATCAGATTGTAGCTCTAGCCTAAACCCTAGCCCCACCTCTAGCAGGGAGGAAGCTGGGGGAACCTGTGCCAGCCTCTCTGGGAAATTACTGGCCAAGCCATGGAGGCTGGTGATCATCTTACTTTGGCAGTGCAAGCCAACCAAGGAGCTGTTCTATGGCTGGAATTTGAAGCTCCATTTCCCCAAAATGGGAGGAGGAGACAGTTGACCACTCATTTCAGCTACTCATTGATGGATCTGACTGGCTAGAGTATAACCCTAAGAACAACTAAAGTTTGAAACTGTCTGGGTCAGAAAGAGGCTGGTGGCTGCCATTTTGACTCTGCCCCCAGCATGAGAGGAAGCCTGGTGGACTGAAAATCACAGTGATGGTTGGAACCAGTTTCTTTCACCCAGATCGTCCTGCAGCCCTAGCCTAGGCATCAGCCCCACCTCAGGCAGTGAGAAGGTTGTGATTCCCTGCACCAGACTCTCCAAGTAACAGCAGGTACATTTGGCTGGCACAGACTGAATAATAAGAAGTCTGTCAGAGCAACTGTGGTCATCTTGGACCTGCACTGTGTAGATTGCTGCCCACACCTGCAGCTCCATCCCCACCCCAGGCAGGGGAGAAAGGGGAATGAAGATTCATCAGTCTCTCTGGGGAACTAGAGCCTAGGTTTGCACGACTTGGATTATTATACAGCTGGAAATCTGTCCCTACCCCTGGCATGTTGGTGAGCTTGCTGGCAAACAACATGTAGCCAGAATGGCCGCTAAGCATACACAATGGCTATCACAAAAGGCACCTCCCTTCTTCCTAGCCAGCTTCCCGCCAGAGAAGCCCGTGCACGCCAACTTCAAAACTACCTCATCCCATCAAGTAGCTGCTTCATATTATCCCAATCCCCTTAGCCTGTCTATAATTGACACGTCACCTCAAGCCCCCATCCCTGCCTATATAAGCTGTACCACTTCCCCAATAAACCAGACCTGCGCCACGAGCCTGCGTCTCCAGGGTGGTTACTGTGTGTTTAACCTGGCTGTGTCGTACCGGGGCCCCGCCGTCACTCACAACCCGTTTGAGAAGTTCGCCTCACCGAGGTGAAAGCCGTCTAGCTAACGGCCCGGCCAGCCACATAGCTAACGGCCCCAGGGGCACGCCCACAACTGGCGCCTGAACAGGGACCCCCCACCTCATCCGGACAGCAAACAGCGGGATCCGAAGCAATCCTCTTCGTATCGGTGAGTGAAGCTCAGAATGGGGAACTTAGCCTCTTCTGAGAACGCATTACAAGCACGGGCATTATATGCCCTATTAGCTAGCTGCAAGCCCCACGAAGGCAAAGCCTTCCCTCTTAGTCTCATACCCACTCTTTTAGCTATTCACGGCTGCCTTACCCCGCTAGACACTGGCTAAAACCACAGAGCCTAACTCTCACTGCCACGCCTACTACACCTCGCTTTTCAGCTCCGCTTATTAACTCTTTCACTGCTGCGCCTTCTACACCTCCTCTTTCAGCTCCACTTACTGCAATTGTCCTTAATCACCACCCATTCAATCCTCACTTCTTTCCAGTAAATTACCACAATGAGATTCTCCTCCCTATTAGGCTCCTTAGCATCATAAAACCATTACTCACCTTCGTAAATCTGTTCAAGGATATAGTCTTAATAGCCCCTGTGCTCAGATGTTATTAAACAGCATTTCTCATGCTCACAATACCCTACTGATTGGAAAAGCCTAGTCCTTGCTATTTTAACCCCCAGAAATTACATTACCTAAAAAGCTCTCTATTGTAATGAAGCCGAAAGTGTAGGTACCCACAACATTACTAACGGAATAACAGTCATTCCCCCCAAGTGCTTTAAAAGGTGAGGAGCAATAAACCCTTCCAAAAGTTCAGGCTAGCTGTCCCCCCCCCCCACTTTGAACAATGTTTAACCATAACTAAACTAATAACAATGTTTCCAAGCACAAGTTTGCATGTTACAGGCAACATGGATTCCAGAAGAAATCTTAAGAAGTTATATTTAAAATGTGGTATAATGGATAGCTTAAAAGCAGCTATACCAAGAAAGTAAGAATCATGAGTTAATTGTAAACTGTATATTTCTGTTACTGTGTTGTGATTGTTCTGTGTTTGTCTGTTCATTCAATGTCAGTGTATATTTTGATACCTCCGGATGGTAATATAAATTAATAAAAATTTATAAAAGAGCCCTATTCAAATGGCCAAAAATTAAATAAGCACTTATATTAATACTTAAGTTTAAATGTTAATAAAATCTCTACAATGATAAAAATCATGTCTTGATTAACAAAATTACTATAAGCCTTTTTATAAAAAGTTGTTCTTGCCTAGATTGAAATAAATAACTTATTTTTCTTCACAGGATAATATCAAGGATGTAAAACTTAAATGAATATTTGGTTAAAAGTTTGTGAAAATGCTAACTGAAATTTAATAAGTTTTTGCAAAAAGGTGTATTTTGTCCTAAAGTAGGATGGCTAATTTTCATAAACTCTTGGAACTTAAATGCATGTGGCAAGTTAAAGAAAGTATTGTGGTAACTTTGAGAAATGTGTTCTGTAAAGGTAAAATTTGTCTTAAAATAATATAGTCTATATGGTTATAAATAATTATAAGAAGTTTTATAAAGCATTGTTTAAATTCAAGTGTTTAAACAAACCTGAATTAATAATAATAATAATAATAAAAGGTAATTTTATAACAAAAAAGCTTGGCTGCAGCCAGCCTCCCTTCACAACTTGCTTCTAGAAAACTGTTTCTGATATTGCATGCTACTAAGTATTTAAAGAAAAGTTCATTATTTTAACAAGCTTGCTTAGTGTTCACGGTATTATGTTATAAGAAGTTTGCTTGATAACTTTGTATGTAGGCTATATGGAATGTGTTTTTATTGTTAAGGAAACAGAAGATAATTTTGTCCTAAGATAAAATGATTGATTATTGGAAAGAGTAGAGTGTGGGATAAAACCTGAGTGAATACTGAAAGTGCAGAAGGTTGGTTTAAAAGGAATTTTTATAGTTAAAGTTAAATAAAATTTAATGGGTCTATCTATAAAATTTTAAAGGCTTTAGTATCAAGTACTATGCTAATGCAAAGTTAAAAATTTTGTTCTTTCTCAAGGCCTCTCAAATCAATCTGTTTTAGTACAAGTTTTCATCCTCAATAATCAGTATACAAAGAAAGTCTGCTTTATCAAAATAGCTTCTTGTGCTTCTTGCACTATCTCTTTTAAAGGAACATAATGTTCAAAACTGCTTTCTCAAAACCTAATCCTGAACAGTAGCCTTTTATTCCAAACTAATTATAAGAGATTTGTTCTTTTACCTTGAAAGAAAAATTAAAGTAATAATTGAGTTCATTTAATATGTTATAAGTTAAATAAAAGGTGTTTTAAAGTGTTATAAAATTAACAAGTTTTTTCTTTCCTTAAACCCTCTATTAATTAAAGTCATATGAATAAAAGGTTCCTATGAATGTTTAAAAGTGTATAAAGTTACCAATATTTCAGCATAATATTAAAGAGAAGTACAATGTGGTTATTTATGGTTTTAATTATTATGGAAGAGTATGTGTCACAGAAACAACCTCTTATCATAGATTAAAGTAACAACACTAGTACGCAGCAATCCCAGACACTGCTAGTTTGTTGCAAAAAGTTAAAGTCCAGCTGTATTGCTATCACTTTGTTTTAAAACTTGCTAAGACTTTCTTTAGTGTCTTCTTAGACAAATCAAGCCAGCTGCATTCCTCTATCTGTAAAAAACCCAACAATAAACTTTTCAGTGCTTTTCAGGGCTATGTGCATAGCCCAACCATCCTCTACAGTATTTACTGATAGTAATAGTAATGGAAAAGCAGCATACGTTACTTCTCAAAAGAACAGGTTTGACAAACTCCTTATTTGTCTGCTCAATGCACAGAGCTTTCAGCCGTCATTAAAGTTTTACAAATGTTTTAAGAGCCCTTGAACATTGTCTCTGACTCTAAATATGTAAGTCTTACTGTCAAGCATATTGAAACAGCTCATATCTTTGCTACTGATGAGTTATCTCAACTCTTCGCTGACTTGCAACATCTCATTAGGTTAAGACCTATTTACATTACTCGTATATCTCTCATACCTCTTTGCCTAGTCCTATGACAGCAAATAATGCTCAAGCTGATTTATTGGTAGGGTGTTTACAAAGTGCTCATGATTACCATGCTTTAACTCACATTAATGCTAAAGGCCTGCAAAATAAATATCAAAAGTTAACAAGACTACAGGCATAAGAAATTATTCGCATTTGTCCTACTTGTGGACCACTAACAGTGGTGCCTTTTCAGGCTGAAACTAATCCCAGAGGTCTAACTCCTAATCAATTATGACAGATGGATGTTACTCACATACCATCCTTTGGTAAATTACAATATGTTCATGTTTGTATTGACACTTATTCTCATTTTTTGTGGGCTACTGCTCAAAGTGGGGAACGGTTTCATCATGTTTGCTCACACCTCTGGTCTGCTTTTGCTGTAAGGAGATGCCCTCTGAAAATTAAAACTGATAATGGACCTTCTTACATTAGTAAATCCTTTGAATCTTTCTATTTAAAGTATGGTATTGAACATGTTACCAGCATTCCTTATAATCCTACAGGTCAAGCCATAGTTGAATGCAGCCATCATACCCTAAAAACTATGCTTTTAAAACAAAAAGGGGGAGATGATGGTATTATAACACCAAAAGATCAATTGGCAAAAGTTAATTTACTTTAAATTTTCTTAATGTTTATAATTCATTGACACCTGTGGAATGTCACTTTGGAAAATGTCAAATATCTACAGTGGACGCAGGAAATGAAGATCAACCAATATTCTGGAAAGATATTTTAAGCAATGAATGGAAAAAAGGCAGGATTAAAGTAAGGGGGTGAGGCTATGCTCTTATCATTTCAGAAAATAGAGAACAAATTTGGCTACCTGTGAAGAGGATTAAACCCCAGAATGAAGAGATGGAGTCTCCTGCAACTTCTGATGATGGTGATCATAAGTAATGAGGAAGCTGCCAGTAATTACACTTATCCGGCCTATATACCTAACCACCATTACTTAGAGTGTTAACCTGGAAAGATCCGTTCTTTCATATATATCTGAATAAGACCCATATATTCCCTGAACCAATTGATGATCGATTGTCAATTAAACCCTATGAGGAAGGACAAAGAATCTATAATCTCATATTACCATTTGATTATCAACCCTTATGCACTAGTAACCATCCTTCCTGTATGTAGGTTAAAAATCGGGCCATAATTATCTTTAAAAATAATAATACTCAGTTTATTGTGACTTTATTTCCCTCTTCCAATTTATTCATGACCAAAAATCCTACTTATGATTGTCCACAAAAAGACAGTAGGGATAAAGAAGGATGGCAAGAGTGCCATATAGGAAGAGAATCTGTCATTTTTTAATGATTCCTATGGAATAGTGTGGGAAAGTGCCCCTATGGGGAGTCCCATTGAATATAATGACAGATTTATTTGGCATGGTCTAAATAGTAAAGGACAATAAAAAATAATTTTTACTAAAAATTATATTTGAAAACAGAAAGGGAAATGGATCCCTTCTCCATGGTGTAATATTACATCTATACACAAGCAGAAGAATCTGTGGAAAGTTTTTCTAGGAATAGCTCCTACTATAGAATGGATTGGGAATAATAGTAAGAATGGTCAATATCTGCATTTAAATCAAATTCATCTTCAGGCATGTGTAAGAGATCCTTATGTGTTTGTGGTTGAAAAATTAACTATAACCCAAAAATGCTCTATTCTATAAAAATGAGGCCTTGCATCTTAGTAGCCATTACCCCGCAACTAACATACTATGGAGAAGGCAAACTAAAACTTTTACTGTCCCCATCTGTGTCAAAGAGAGCTGCCTTCCTCCCTATGCTGGTAAAAAATTAGCCTCACAGGTTCACTGACAGCGCCTATGCCGCCAATGCCATTCGAATACTGCCCTATGCAACCCTAAAGGTTAAGCCCAGTTTGTTAATTGATAGCACCCTTTTAGTGCTACAACTCCTCCTCGAAAATCGTACAGTTCCTTGGTATATCCAGCATATCTGTTCACACACTGGATTACCTGGAGCACTAGTAGAAGGAAACAGCCTTGCTGACTCCTCTCTCACTGTTTCCATACTCTCTACCTCCTCAGATCAAGCCAGGCTCCTACATGCAAAATTCCACATGTCAGCTCACTCCCTCCATCACCTTTTTCCCAACATCACTCAAGCCCAGTGTAAGCACCTCACATGTGAGTGCAAACACTGCGCACCTTTCCTTCCTATAGCCCCTTACAGCCCCAAGGAGTTAATCCACGGGGCCTCCATCCAAACGCACTGTGGCAAATAGACATCACACATGTCCCATCATTTGGCCACTATAAATTTGTCCACATGATAGTAGACACATTCTCCAAATTTCTCTTCGCCACTGCTTTATCTGGAGAAAAAGCAAAAAAATGTTATAACAGCCTGCCTTCAAGCCTTTAATCAAATGGGTATCCCTTGGACTATAAAAACAGATAATGGACCCTGCTTTCAGTCCAAAACTTTTAAACAATTTTGCCATGACTGGAACATTCAACACAAAACAGGAATCCCTTATAACCCACAAGGACAGGCTCTAGTTGAGTGATCTAATGCGCTCCTCAAAAATACAATCAAGAAATTTCCAGAGGAGTTCCCTACAGCAACCCCCCAAGATTTGCTCAACAGAGCCCTAGTCACTATCAACTTCCTACCTTTGACAAAAATCATACTACTCCAGCAATCCGGCATTGGGGAGGCCTAAGACTAGCCCCCACGCCGGTCCCCCTTGTTATGTGGAAAGACCCCCTCACTAACCTATGGAAAGGCCCCCACCCTCTACTAACACAAGGATGAGGATTTGCTTGTATCTTTCCAGAAAACACCGACCAGCCTTTGTGGATCCCAAGCCGTCTCGTAAAACCTGCCACCGAAACTAATGCAGCTGTGTAGCCTCCCTGGAATCCTTCTATGTAGCTTCGTCACCCTCGTTGGAGCCCTCCTGTTATTCGCTGGCTCTCCGAGTGACTGGACAATGCTGCACAAACCCTTCCTCCTCACTTTCTTCGTAACGCATATTTGCCTTCTTCTCGCTATCGCCTGCTGTGTATAACCCACCCACCACGTGCCGCCTCTTATACATACTCACTCTTTCTCTAATTATCTCACTCATTATCTCAGTCAATGGACAAGCCCTTTATCTCTGGAGGTTCACAGTAAAAGAAACTATAACCTCTCCCTCAAGCACCACATCGTGCCCCCTAAGCACAGGCCACTGTTCACCTCAGGGATGTCAAACACCTCTTACTATCAAACTCACCGAAACACCTAAATCATACCAACAAAGTAGCCGTAAACCTTATGCCTGCTTCCCTCACACCCAAACCAAAGCATACTGTACCAACACCTATTACCAAGGCCCTTATTATGGAGGCTGCCCCTATTGGAGCTGTGTCATTAACTGGCCATGGCAGTCGTCCTTCCCAAGCTTCTTCTTTGCTAATAAATCTGGTTATTACCTCCATATAAAAGACCCCTGGAATGACAGATGGGCTACTGGAATCACTGGCAAGCTATATGCTCACGGGGGTGACACTTGGCCCACCGGATCCATAATGGTTTCCCGCCGCTATAGTCTCTACAACCAGTCCTCATCTCCAATCAGTATATCCAACATGCTCGTAAATATAAAAACAGCCAAAAAGCAATTAAACGAACAACTGCTAGTATATAATACCCCTTCTTGGCTCACAATTCTCAATAATACTGTCTCTCTCCTTAATCAATCTGGAATTGCTAATATTTCTCATTGCTTCCTGTGCGCCTCCCTCCAGCGTCCCCTACTAGCGGCTGTCCCTGTTTCTATCTCCAACTATTCCGACTATTCCTCAGCAACACCCAGCAACCTCTCTTCCCCCTTTACACATATCCCCCTTTGGAGCAGCCCTGAAAATATCACCTGCTTCCAAACCAGCCATACCTCCTTCTCTCCCACCTGCACAACAAACGTTTCCTTTACAGGTACCATCCAGCTCCCAAGAGGCCTCTTTTTTTGGTGCAATCAAACAATCACACCCTTGATTAATTCCACCACTCCCAGTCCCTGTATTCCTGTAGTCATTGTCCCGCAGTTTATACTATATACAGAGTCCAAAGCTTCCCGGCTGCTCTCTTCTTTCCGTAGCAAGTGAGCCGCCTTCCTTCCCCTTCTGGTAGGAGCCAGCCTTACCTCCTCCCTTGCAGCTGTTGGACTTGCCGATGGCACCTTAGCACACACTGTTATCGTCACCGGTAATTTTAAAGAATCAGTACAAATAGCCCTTGATTTCACAACTGCCTCCCTTCAAGCTCTTCAAGAGCAACTCACCTCCCTAGCCAGTGTAGCCCTCCAAAACCACAGGGCCCTAGACTTACTTACAGCTGAAAAAGGAGGAACGTGCTTATTCCTTCAAGAAGAATGCTGTTTCTACCTTAATAGCTCCGGTATAGTAGAATAAAATATCCAAATATTAAAAGACCTGCATAAAAATTTAACTAAAACTCAATCATTCAGTCCCCCATTCATGAACTGGCTCTCCTCCCCCCTCGTACAGTGGCTTACACCACTAATTAGTACTTTAATGCTAATCATCTGTGTTGTGTCTGTAGCTCCTTGTCTCATTAAGTGGCTACAGAAAAGAATAGAAAACATTTCAGCCTTCACCGTTTATTCACTTCAGCTTCATCAGTATCAACCGCTCGTGCAAGAAGAAACACAAGAACCTGAAGCCACCACTGCCGTGTAGCCGTGTAGCTAGTGCACAGCCACCTTCCCTCCAGCCACAAAACTCAGTTGGCAGCCAGAGATGGGTAAGACCTCCAGAGGGAGGCAACCTAAGACAGGCTCAACTGTGTGGCATAAATGACTCATAACTGGTAGCCAAAGATGGGTAATATTCTCAAGGGAGAACAACCTAAGACAGGCACAGTTATTGCAGTCTTGAAATAAAACAAAAACGGAGGTATTGTTGGTGAGCTTGCTGGCAAACAACATGTAGCCAGAATGGCCACTAAGCATACACAATGGCTATCACAAAAGGCACCTCCCTTCTTCCTAGCCAGCTTCCCACCAGAGAAGCCCACGTGCGCCAACTTCAAAACTACCTCATCCCATCAAGTAGCTGCTTCATATTATCCCAATCCCCTTAGCCTGTCTATAATTGACACGTCACCTCAAGCCCCCACCCCTGCCTAAATAAGCTGTACCACTTCCCCAATAAACCAGACCTGCGCCACAAGCCTGTGTCTCCGGGGTGGTTACTGTGTGTTTAACCTGGCTGTGTGATACCGGGGCCCCGTCATCACTCACAACCCGTTCGAGAAGTTCGCCTCACTGAGGTGAAAGCCATCTAGCTAATGGCCTGGCCAGCTGTATAGCTAACGGCCCCAGGGGCACGCCCAAACTGGCAAAGGAGAAAGTAGGGAGAAGCTTCATTGGTCCCTGGGGTAATGAGGGCTCCTACTACAAAATGAGCAAGGGAGAAATGGGAGGAAGCCCTAAACTAAAAAGAAAAACTGCATGCAGAATACTCTAGTAAACCAGATGCCAAGACACCAACAAAAAATCACAATCCACACCAAGAAACAGGAAGATATGGCACAAATAAAGGAAAAAGATAAGCCTCCAAATGACATAAGGAGTTGAGAACTAATCATAGATGTTCAAACAAATTTCCTTAATAAATTAAATTAGATGGCTAAAGAGATTAAAGATATTAAGAAGACATGGGATGAGCATAAAGATGAATTTGAAAGCACACATAGAAAAACAGCAGATCTTATGGGAATGAAAGGCACAATAAATTAAATTTTAAAAACATTGGAATCATATAATAGCAGATTTGAGGAGGCAGAAGAAAGGATTGATGAGCTTGAAGAAATGGCTTCTGAAAGAGAACATACAAAAGAACGGATGAAGAAAAGAATGGAAAAAATTGAACAATGTTTCAGGGAACTAAATGACAGCAAAAGACATTCAAACATACATGTCATGGGTGTCCCAGAAGGAGAAGAGAAGGGAGAAGAGGCAGAAGGAATATTTGAAGAAATAATGGTAGAAAATTTCCCAACCCTATTGAAGGACATAGATATCCATTCCAAGAAGCATGATGTACTCCCATCAAAAAAAATCCAAATAGATCAACCCCAAGACACAACTAATCAGAATGTGAAATGCCAAAGACAAAGAGAGAATTATTTTTTTCTTCTCTCTCTCTCTCTCTCTTTTTTTTGTGTATTTCTTTTCTTTTCTTTTCCCCCCTGGAGAACTCCTTCCCACCCAAGCATCCCCAATCAATGATACCCTACACCAGTGACAAAGAGAGAATTCTGAGAACAGCAAGAGAAAAGCAATGCATAAAATATAAGGGATACCCAATAAGATTAAATGCTGATATCTCACCAGAAACCATGAATCCAAGAAGACAGAGATGTGATATATTTAAGATACTACAAGAGAAAAACTTCCAGCCAAGAATATTATGTCCAGCAAGATTGTCTTTCAAAAATGAGGGTGAGTTTAGAATATTCATAGATAAACAGAAACTGAGAGAATTTCTAACAAAGAGACCAGATTTTCAGGAAATTCTAAAGGGTGTGCTAGAGCCAGAAAAGAAAAGAAAGGAGAGAGAGAGGCCCAAGGAGAGTCTAAAAATAAAGAATATATCAATAAAAGTAACTAAAACTGTCAAAAGAGTGATGAAAATAAAATATGGCAGATAAAACTCAAATAGGAATAAACTTAACCAATGATTTAATGCACTTGTATTCAGAAAACTGCAACTCAGTGTTAAAAGAAATAAAAAAAAAAAGATCTAAATAACTGGAAGAACATTCTATGCTCAAGGATTGGAGGACTAAATAACATTAAGATGTCAATTCTACTCAAATTGATATACAGATTCAATGGAACCACAATAAAAAGTCCACCAGCATTTTTAAAATTGAAAACACAATTATCAAATTTATTTGGAAGAGTAAGTGGCCCCTGAATAGCCAGAAACACCTTAAAAAGGAAAAGCAAACTGTCCTTTCTAGACTTTAAATTATATTACCTAGCTATAGTAGTAAAAACAGCATGGTACTGGCATAAAGAAAGATACATAGGCCAATGGAACCAAATTGTTGGTTCAGAAACAGATCCTCATATGTATGGTCAAGTGATTTTTGAATAGTCTGTCAAATCCACACAGCTCAGGCAGAAGAGTCCATTCAACAAATGGTGCTAAAAGAACTTGATATCTGTAGCCAAAACAAGGAAAGAGGACTCCTATCTCACATCTTATCCAAAAATTAACTCAAAATGAACCAAAAACCTAAAAATAAAACCAAGAACCATAAACTTCTAGAAGAATTTGTAGGAAAATAGTTTCAAGCTGTGGTGGTAGTTGGTGGATTCTTAAAGGAGATAAGAGAAGGACTGAAATGGACTACTGATGTTTACTGTATGTAGCAGTTTTAATTAGCTTTACTGTGATAGTGTGAAAATGTATAGACTGTATGGTAACAAATAGTAACAGCTAGTTTATAAATGGGGATGTGGCTGAAAATGTTAGTCCAGGTATGTAAATGCCAATTGACAGAATGCTAAAGAATAATCTAGGAACTGGATAGCACAGTAAGCCCAGAGGTGGATGAGAATTGTGGTTGATGGTACAGATGCAAGAGTGTCCTTTGTTAGCTAGAGCAAATGCACATCACTACTGGAGGGTGGTGGGAATGTGGAGAAGCATGGGAAAGATACAACTGGAGTCACCCTATGAACTGTGGTTAGCAGAAATAATATAAAATTCTTACCTATATGCCAAAGATGTACTATGTTGATAATGGGGCATTATGGAAAATGTGTGCCAAATGTACACCATGGACATGATAACAATCAGATGATATTATATTATTTGTAACAAATCTTCCACCACAGTGGTGTATTGATAGAGGGGTGTAGTTTGGGAATTCTGCACATGTGTGTTATTGTTTTATAAGTTCACAACTTCTATCATAAAAAAATATATTTAAAAATAATAATAGGGTGGTTGGGGGGGTGGAATACACCAAATGTAAGATAAGGACTATAATTTGTAGTAAGATTTTGACAATATTCTTTCATAATTTGTAACAAACATCTCACAACAATGCAAGGTGTTGATGGTGAGTTAATGTATGGGACCCCATATTATGTTATGCATGTTTGCTTTGTAAGTTCACAACTTTTACTACACACTTATTGTTTATGTATGTTCATATAGTATTTGTAGTTTTCTGTTGTTTTTTTTTTTAAATAATGGCCATTCTGTATGGTGTGAAATGTTATCTCATTGTAATTTTGATCTGCATTTGCCTAATAGCTAGTGCTGCTGTGCACTAGATTTTCATGTATCTTTTGGTCATTTGTATTTCCACTTCAGAAAAATGTCTATTCAATTCTTTTGCCCATTTTAAAATTGGGATGCTTTCATTTTGTCATTGTATGATCTCTTTATATAACATGGAGGTCAATCCCTTATCAAATATAAGGTTTCTGAAGATTTTTTCCCATTGAGTTGGCTGTCTTGTCACCTTCCTAACAAAAATTATTTGAAATACAAAGTGTTTAATTTTGAGGCAGTCCCATTTATCTATTTTTTATTTTGTTGCTTGTGCTTTGGGTATAAATTCTAAGAAACCACCACCAACCACAAGTGTTGTGGGAAAACAGTAAGGAACATGGCTGAAACATTTTCATAACACAGACAAAAAGTGTGGGCTTAGGAACACCAGGCCTTGACTAGATGGAACACCATCTGGTCAGCACAAAAAATGTTTGGCTGAGGAGGCATTTGAACTTTGTATGACCTGTACCTTATTATCATAAATGTTGTGCCTGTTTCTTATTAAATAACAAACAGCTGCTTGTTAGTTCCTAAATAAATATGATGTGGAAACTAGGGCTGAGGCTCTCAGTTTCAGAAGCTGTGAGTTCCCTGGTCCCATCTTTATTTCCTCTTTTGTGTCTTTCTTTCTGTCCTTTTATTTCTTCAGTTCTGCATCACCTTCCCTTCATGCAAACCTATTGCTGAGCTGGTCTCAGCAACTGGCACCCAACGTGGGGCTTGAAGGGTAGAATTTCTTCAAGTGAAATTAAAGTTGTTGTCACAGCATAGAGTGCGGAGTGGCTAAGAAGGCCTTCCAAGTCCTCAGTGAGTAAAGACACATGGGTATTCTAGCAGGGTTACATTGGGAAATGGAGACAATTCAACAAAATATCACCCATATGTCTGTCTCCTCAAACAACTATGAAGGCAGTAGGAGCCAAGGCCAGAGAGTCTCATATTTTAGAACTTTCATAGATCATAGAAAAATAATGTTCAGGTTCCCAGCAGTAGGAAGTTTAGGATTAGAAGACTTGGAAAGAGTAGGGAAGGAGTTTTTAAAAATTACATGTACAAGGTGTTCCACTCCCTGTTACTATTTGGTTCACCTGGATGATTATTAAATCTGATTTGGAACCTTTGCAAACAGAAGATGAGTAAGAGAAAAATGAAAATAGAGAAAGTGAGAAAGTTTCTCCCACTGAATTTTTTGGTGATACTAAATCTAAAGTTATTTTTCCTTTAGCTCCTTCATTAACTGACTTCAGAAATTCACCTTTCCCCCTGCTGACACCGCCCCCCCCATGCCCAGAGATGCTCAGCCAAAGTTGTCAGCTTTACAACAAGGCATTTTACAGGCTAGAAGGGAGGGTGACTTGGAGACACTTCAAATGGCCTTTCTGGTCACCATATGGGAAAGAGTAGCTCATGGAGTGGATCCTCAAAATCTGAATGAAGTTTATTAATTCACTCATGAATGCTTCCCATTTAAAACTTTGAAAGTTAAAAGTAGCAGTGCAACAATATGGTCCGAACTCTCCTTTTACCTATGGTATGGTGCAGGAGCTTGCTGAAGGCTCTAGGTTGATCCCAGCTGACTGGTCTACATTAGCATGCATCACCCTAGCATCTGGAGAGTTTTTACAATTCAAAACCTGGTAGAGGGATGATGCAGAGACTCAGCCTGCTCACAATAGAGCCCATAATACCCCCATTTCCTTGGATCAGTTAGTGGGGGTGGGGAATTGGGTGGGAGTAGATCAGCAATTAACAATGAATGATCAAACCATTGCACAGGTCCATCACTGTTGCTTAAGGGCCTGGGAAAAGATTGAGGCTAAAGGTCAACCTCTGGTATCATTTCAAAAAAATATTACAAGGACCTAAAGAACCTTACCCTGACTTTATTGCTCAGTTGTAAGAGGCTATCAAAAAACAGGTCAGTAATTGAGAAGATGCTGATACTATTTTGCAGCTAATGGCTTATGAAAATGCTAATCAGGATTGTCAGAAAGCTATTGGGATTATGAAAGGTAAAGCAGATTTGACTGGATATATTAAAATGTGCCAGGATATAGGGATGGAGGGCCACCATACTACAATGATGGCTCAGGCTATGGTAGGAATGAAAATCAATAAGAGGTTATTTGGAAAATGTTTCAAATGTGGAAAAATTGGTCACATGATAAAAGATTGTTGGAAAAAGTCTCCGGGAAATGCCACCTGGACAGAAACCATTTGAGCCATGCCCCCACTGCAGTAAGGGAAACCATTGGGTTAGCCAATGTCAGTCTAATTATCATAAGAATGGCACTCCCTTGTTGGAAAAATTCCAGTGGGCCCACTCCTAGCCCCATTCCAAAAGAGAGATTTCCTGGTTCAGCAGAGCAATCCTGGCACTTGGTGATACTCTGCAGTGCCCTTGACTTATCCCCCGCCACAGCAGGAAGCTCAGCTGTAGATATCCCTATGGTAGAACCTGTTATCTTGCTTTGAGGGGATACCCCTCTCTGTGTAAAAATGGGAATAAGGGGACTTTTACCAATTGGCACAGTTGGACTTCTCAGAAGTGGAAATCTCACCTCCCAGGGAGTTAGAGTGCATACAGGAGTAATTGATTGTGACAATCAAGGAGAGATTCAAGTTATTATGTCCACCTCAGTTCCATGGAAAGCTGATATTGGAGATCACATAGCACAATTGTTGTTCCTCCCTTATGTTCCTGTAGGAGCTAGAGAGAAAGTCCAAGGGAAAGATGGTTTTGGAAGTACAGGAATAACAGGGGTATTCTTAACTGAAAAAATTTTAGAATCTCATCCTGTTTGTGAAGTAACCATTCAGAACAAATGGTTTAAAGAACTTACTGATACTTGAGCTGACATTTCTATCATTAGTTCTAACCATTGGCCCTCTGCTTGGTCATTACAAGTTGCATCTATTTCTGTTGTGGGACTTGGCACTCCCAGAGGTTTAAAACAGAGTGTGCAAATTTTTCATTGTCTGAGACCTGATGGGCAACATGCCACCCTGCAGTCATATGTTGCAGACTTACCTATTAATCTCTGGGGGTGTGATCTATTAGAACAATGACAGTTTGAAATTTATATTCCCCAGGTTAGCCAATATAGTAAACAAAGTCAACAACTAATGAGGAAACAAGGGCATGTTCCAGGGATAGGACTGGGTAAACACCACCAGGGAATTATTAAACCAATAGATCCCACAGCTCATGGTAATCATGAAGGATTAGGATACTCACCTTTTCCATAATGGCCACTGCTCAGTCTAGCCTCCTTGAACCACCCAATCCCATTCCTCTTAAATGGATTACAACCTCTCCAGTTTGGGTTGAACAGTGGCCATTAGTCCAAGAAAAATTGGAGGCACTCCATAAATTAGCTAAGGAACAGTTAGATAAGGGGCACATTGAAGAATCTTTTAGTTCTTGGAACTCTCCAGTGTGTCCTATTAAGAAAAAACCAGGCAAATGGAGGCTTTTAACAGACCTCCAAGCAGTAAACGCAATCATTCAACCTATGGGTGCGCTGCAGCCAGGTTTGCCCATGCCAGCTATGATCCCTTGTAGCTGGCCACTTGTTATTGATTTAAAGGATTGTTTCTTTATAATACCTTTGGCTCCCCAAGACTGTGAGAAATTTGAATTCTCAGTGCCTTCTTTCAATAACAAAGAACCCATGAAATGGTTTCAGTGGAAATATGTTCCTCGAGGAATGCTTAATAGCCCTCCTATATGTCAAAATTTTGTAGCTAAAGCCTTAAATCCAGTCAGATTGACTTTTTCTTCTTGTTATTTTCTACATTACAAGAATGATATATTGTGTGCTGCTCCCTCTTCCCAGACTCTAGTTTTAGCATATCAGGCCTTAGAAAAGAGCTTAACTGCAGCAGGTTTAAAGCTTGCCCCTGAGAAAATTCAAAATGTTACCTCCGTTTCTTATCTCAGGACTATTGTTGATAAAATTACAATTAAGCCTCAGAAAGTTGAGATTTGTAGAAACTCTATTAAAACTTTGAATGATCTGCAGAAATTATTAGGAGATATAAATTGGCTGAGGCCCAAAGTGGGCATTTCCACATATGAACTGTCTAATCTTTTTTCCCTATTATGAGGAGATCCTCAATTAAAGAGCCCCCAGGTTCTAATGAGAGAAGCAGAACAAGAATTAAAACTCATAGTGAAAAAAATTCAAAGTGCCCATGTTGAGCGCATTAATCTGGAACAGCCACTGCAATTGATTATCTTGCCTTCCTTACACTCTCCCAGGGGAATGCTTGTGCAACAAGATCATATTGTAGAATGGATATTTTTGCCTAACAGTATTGTTAGAACTTTATCTCCTTATGTGGATTTTATGGCCCAGATTATACTTAAATGCTGTGAGCACACTCATGCCCTTCACGGACAAGAAACTTCTCATATCATTCTTCCACTTTTGTGCAAGGAAGTTGAGGCTTGCCTACAAAGGCACTTACAATGGCAAATAGTCTTTGCTGATTATATTGGACAGATAGATAATCATTACCCTAAAAATCATATATTAAAATTCATTAAAAGCACTCAATGGATTTTACCTAGCATAACTAAGTTTCAACCAATATTTGACACCCCAACAATCTTTACTGATGGGTCAAAGAAAATTCCTACTCCTGCACTTTCAGCTCAGCTAGCTGGTTTAATAGCAGTACTTACTGCTTTGCAAGACATACCAGAGTCCATAAAGATTCTTTCAAACTCAGCATATGTTGTCCATGTTATTCAATTGATTGAAACATCTCTTACCAAACCCAATGTAAATCAGTTTCTTTATAAGTTTTTTCACAAACTTCAACAGATAATTAGAAACAGAAAAAGTCAATTTTTTATCACTCACATTTCATCTCATTCAAACTTACCTGGATCATTAGTACAAGGCAATTATGCTGCTGATAAATTAGTCACTCCTGTTTTACAAGAAGCTATTCATTTTCATAATCTAACCCATATAAATGCAGCTAGCCTCAAAGCTCATTTTCCTTTAACATGGACACAAGCTAGGGATATTGTTCAAACTTGCCCATCCTGTCAAATTCTTAATAATCCAAAACAATTGGAACCTGGAGTAAATCCCCATGGTTTAACTGCTAACTCACCATGGCAAATGGATGTAACTCATATCTCTTTTTTGGAAAATTATGTTATGTTCATGTCTCTAGATACTTGTTCAGGATTCATTTGGGCTACTGCTCAGTTGGGAGAAACTGCATGATATGTAAGACAGCATCTGTTAGCTTGCTTTGCTGTGATGGAACTTCCCCAGTCTCTAAAAGCAGATAATGGTCCTGCTTATACCAGTGTTTCCCTTAAAAGATTTCTAGATACTTGGAGTATTTCACAAATTACTTCCATATAACCCCCCAAGGGCAAGCTATTGTGGAGTGAGCAAATCAAACCCTTAAACTCATGTTACAAAAACAAAAAGGGGGAAACAGGGAAACACTGCAGGTACACTTACACAAAGCACTATTCACTCTTAATTTTCTTAACTGTGGAACCACCCTGGAAGGGACAGCAGCTGAAAGGCATTTCCAAAATAATCCAAAAACTCAAAACCAAACTGTGTTTGAAAAACCTTTAATTTGGTGGAATGATCCACTGACTAATGAATGGATAATAGGGAAGCTGTTAACTTGGGGATGAGGGTATGCTTGTGTTTCCCTGGGAGATGGAGAATGTCCTACTTGGGTACCAACTCGTTGAATAAAACCATATCATGAATGCCAAAAGATGTTGAAAGTTCCTGTGGAACCCAGAACCTCCAGTCATGCAGATGGAGAGATTGATGCTGGAAGCTACATGGCTGGGTCCGACGCCAAAGACCAGAGAAGCTTCACCCCCAATATGGGGGCTAACTAAACATCTGAATCAAGAAGCCAAACAACAGTTGGAGAAGGAGAAATTGCCAGTTAACTGCTCCTAATTTGCTGGTAGCTATGCTCGCCATAGTAACTGCAACCTCCTCGGATGCATTCAACAAACCCTCTGGGGTGTGAAGCAGCAAGAAATCACCAAACGTGTCATCACTGCTTTGCAAAAACAAAAAAGGGGATTTTTTGTGGGAAAACAGTAAGGAACATGGTTTGAAGTTGAAAAGTTTCCATAATGCAGGCAAAAAGTGCAGGCTTAGGAACACCGGGCCTTGACTAGATGGAACACCATCTGGTCACACAAAAAATGTTTGTGTGAGGAGGCATTTGAACTTTGTATGACCTGTACCTTATTATCATAAATGTTGTACCTGTCCCTCATTATAGTAAATAACAAACAGCTGATTGTTAGTTCCTAAATAAATACGATGTGGAAACTAAGGTTGAAGCTCTCAGTTTCAGAAGCTGCGAGTCCCCTGGTCCCATCTTTATTTCCTCTTTTGTGTCTTTCTTTCTGTCCTTTTATTTCTTCAGTTCTGCATCACCGTCCCTTCATGCAAACCTATTGCTGAGGGAAGCAGACATGGCCCAATGGATAGGGCATCTGTCTACCACATGGGAAGTCCACGGTTCAAACCCTGGGCCTCCTAGGCCTGTGTGGAGCTGGCCCTGGTGCAGTGCTGATGCATGCAAGGAGTGCTGTGCTATGCAGGGGTGCCCCCCATGTATGGGAGCCCCATGTGCAAGGAATGCACCCCATAAGGAGAACTGCCCATTGTGAAAGAAAGTGCAGCCTGCCCAGGAATGGCGCCACACACACGGAGAGCTGACACAACAAGATGAAGCAACAAAAAGAGACCTAGTTTCCTGTGCTGCTGACAACAACAAAAGTGGACAAAGAAGAACATGCAGCAAATGGACACAGAGAACAGACAACTGGGGGGGGTGGGAAGGGGAGAGAAATAAATAAAGTAAATCTTAGAAAAAACAACAACAAACCTATTGCTGAGCTGGTCTCAGCACACAAGATCTTGAAAATGTTTCCCTACAGTTTTTTCTAGGAGTTTTATGCTTCTAATTTTTATATTTAGGTCCTTCATCCATTTTTTAAATCCATTTTGAATTAATTTTTGTAAAAGGTGTGAGATAAGGGTCCTCTTTCTCCCTTTTACATATGGATATCCAGTTTTCCAAGCACCATTTGTTGAATAGGCAGTCTGGCTCAGTTAAGTGTATTTGACAGTGATGTAAAAAATCATTTGGGGAAGCAGACTTGGCCCAATGGATAGGGTGTCCGTCTATCACATGGGAGGTCTGCAGTTCAAACCCCAGGCCTCCTTGACCCATGTGGAGCTGGCCCACACACAGTGATGATGCGCGCAAGGAGTGCCGTGCCATGCAGGGGTACCCCCCACATAGGGGAGCCCCACGTGCAAGAAGTGCACCCCATAAGGAGAGACGCCCAGTGGGAAAGAAAGTTCAGCCAGTCCAGGAATGGCGCTGCACACAGAGAGCTGACACAGCAAGATGATGCAACAAAAAGAAAGACAGATTCCCAAGCCACTGACAACAACACGTAGCAAATGGACACAGAACAGACAACTGGGTGAGGGGGAAGGGGTGAGAAATAAATAAAAATAAATCATTAAAAAAATCATTTGACCATAGATGTGAGAATCTATTTCTGAATTCTCTATTCAATTCCATTGGGCAGTCTGTTTATCTTTATGACAACACAATTCTGTTTTTACCACTGTAGCTAGATAATATGCTTCAATGTGTGGAAATGAGACCTTTCAACTTCATTCTTTTTAAAGATATTTTTGGCTATTCAGGGACCCATACCATTCAAGATAAATTTTATAATTATCTTTTCCAACTCTACAAAGAAGCATAATGGAATTTTTATTGGGAGTGTCTTAAATCTGAGACCAGTTTGGGTAGAATTTACATCTTAATGATATTTAGTCTTCCAACTCATGAATGCAGAGTATCATTGCATTTATTTAGATCATCTTTGGTTTCCTTTTCTATAATTTATTTTTCTGGTTGCATCATTGTGTTTTTGGTGCCTTGCTTCATCATGTGGTGGACTTGCACCTCTCAGTCTGGGACACCTTTCTTTCCTTCTTTCTTTTTTTACCAGGAGGTTCCAGGGAACTAACCCAGGTTCTCCATATGGTAAACAAGAGCTCAATTGCTTGAGCCACAGCCACTTCCCATCTTTGGTTTCTTTTTGCAATCTTTTATAATTTTCTGAATACAGGTCCTTTATGTCCTTGGTTAAGTTTATTCCTAAGTATTTTATTCTTTTAGTCTTTATTGTAAATGGAATTTTTTATGACTTCCTCCTCAGACTGCTAATTAGTAGTGTATAGATGTGTTATTGATTTTTGCATTTTAATCTTATATCCTGCCACTTTGCCAAAATCATCTATATGTTCTAATAGTTTTGCTGTGGATTTTTCTGGATTTTCTAAATATAGGATCATATCATCAAAGTTTTACTTCTTCCTTTCCTATTTGGGTAACTTTTCTTTCCTCTTCTTGCCTAACTGCTCCACCAAACTTCTAGCACAGTATTGAATAGCAGTGGAGAGAGTAGGCATCTTTATCCTGATCCTGATCTCAGTGGGAAACTTTGTCGTTCTCCTTTGAATACAATGTTAGCTGTGGGTTTTTCATATATGCAGCTTATCATATTGAGAAACTTTCCTTTTATACCTATCTTTTGGAGTGTTTTTATCAAGAAAGGATGTTCTATTTTGTCAAATCCCCTTCCTGTATCCATTGAAATGATCATGTGATTTTTCTTCTATTTATTGTGGTGTATTACACTAATTGATTTTCTTATGTTGAAACATCCTTGCATACCAGGTATAAAACCCACTTGATTGTGATGTATAATTTTTAAAATGTGTTTTTGGATTCAATTAGCAAGCATTTTGTTGAGGATGTTTGCATCTATATTTATTAAAGAAATTGGTCTGTAATTTTCTTTTTCTCATAGTATCTTTATTTGGTTCTACTATTAGGGTGATATTAGCTTCATAGAATGAGTTTGGTAGCATTCCTTCATGTTCAATTTTTTGGAAGAGTTTGAGTAATATTGGTATTTGATCTTCTTTAAATGATTGGTAGAATTTACCTGTGAAGCCATCTGGTCCTAGATTTTTCATTTTGGGGGAGAGGGGTTATGACTGTTCCAATTTCTTGTGATTCGTTTGTTGAAGTCTTCTATTTATTCTAGGGTCAGTGTGGTTTGTGCATGTGTTTCCAGAAATTTTTCCATTTCATCAATGTTATCTAGTTTTAGTATACAGTTGTTCATAGTATCCTTTTATGATCTCTTTTATTTCTGCTGGGTCAGTGGTAATGTTACCCTTATTTCTGATTTTATTGATTTGCATCTTCTGGGTTTTTGTTTTTGTTGTTGTTGTTAATCTAGCTAAGGGTTTATCAATTTTGTTGATCTTCTCAAAGAACCAACTTTTAGTTACATTGATTTACTCTATTCTTTCATTATTTTCCATTTCATTTATTTCAGCTTTAGTCTTTATTATTTCCTTCCTTTTACTTGCTTTGGTATTAGTTTGCTGTTCTTTTTCTAGTTCCTGCAGATGTGCAGTTAGGCCTTTGATTTTTAGCTCTTTCTTCATTTTTAATATAAGCATCGAAGGTTATAAATTTCCCTGTCAGCACTGCCTTTGCTGTATCCCATAAATTTTGATATGCTAAATTCTCGTTTTCATTTGTTTTGAGGTATTTACTGATTTCTCTTACAATTTCTTCTTTGACCCACTCATTACTTAAGAGTTTATTGTTTAATCTCCATATATTTGTGAATTTTCCATTTTTCTTTCTGTTATTAATTTACAGATTTACTCCATTATGATCAGGGAAAGTATTTTGCATAATTTCAGTGTTTTTAAATTTATTGACATCTGACCTATGTACAGCATATGGTGCATCCTGGAGAAAGATCCATGAGCATTTGAAAAGAGTGTATATCTTGCTGTTTTGGGGTATGATGCTCTAAAACTGTCTGTTAGGTCTAGTTCATTTATCATGTTATTCAAGCCTTCAGTTTCCTTATTTATTCTGTGTCCAGATGTTCTATCTAATGCTGAGAGTGGAGTGTTGAAGCCTCCAAATATTATAGTAGAGATATCTATTACTCCCTTTGGTTTTGCCAGTGTGTGTCCCCTGTATTTTGGGGCAGCTATATTAGGTGCATAAATATTTATTATTGTTATTTCTTCTTGGTGAATTTTCCCTTTTATTGATATATAGTAACCTTCTTCATATCTTATAACAGTTTAGCATTTATAATCTATTTTATCCTATATTAGCATTACTACACACACTCTTTTTTGGTTAGTATTAGCATGGGCTATCTTTTTCCAACCTTTCACTTTCAGCCTAATTGTGTCCTTTCATCTAAAGTGAGTCTCTTGTTGACAACAAATAGATGGTTCATGTTTTCTATCAGTCTTTGCCTTTTATTTGGGGAATTCAATCCATTAACATTTAGTGTTACTGCTATAAGGGCATTATATCCTTCCAATTTATCCCTCTGCTTTCTGTTATCTAACTCTTGTCCACCTTTTTAACCCTTTCTTTTTCTCTTTCTTATGTTCTTCAATTATTCACTCTTCTCCAGGGTTCTCACCCTTGTTTTTTCCTTTCAGCCTGTAACATTCTCTTTATTATCTCTTTTCAGTCTCTTGGTAACATACTCCCTTAGTTTTTGTTTGTCTGTAAGGACTTTAAACTCAAAGTCATTTCTGAAGGACATTTTTGCTGGATAAATAATTTTTTTTGAGGTACTGGGGATTGAACCCAGGACCTTGTTAATGGGAAGCAGGCACTCAAACACTGAGCTACACCCACTTCCCTGGATAAAGCATTCTTTCTTTTTAATAAAAGAAAAAAATTTAAAGCTTTATTGTATTTATTTATCCCTCATCTTGTTGTTTGTGCTAGCTGCCTGTTCTCTGTGTCTGTTCAGTGTGTGCTCATCTTCTTTTTAGGAGGCACTGGGAACAGAACCTGGGACCTCCCATGTGCTAGGTGGGTGCCAACTGCTTGAGCCATATCTGCTTCCTGATAAACCACTCTTGATTGGCAGTTTTTCTCTTTCAGTACCTTAAATATATTGTACCATTGCCTTCTTGCCTCCTTGGTTTCTTTTTATTGATGCATATTAATAAACCAAACAATACATACAAAGTATACAATCAATGGTATTTGGTATAATCAAATAGTTGTGCATTTATCACTTCAATCATTATTAGACCCTTTTCATTATTTCAATTATAATAATAATAAACAAAAACCAAAAACCAAACAAGAAAATTTTTCACCTCTCAATCTCTTTTTGTTCCCATCCTGTACATAGTTGCTATTTCTGGCTATTCTTGTACACTTATTTATTTATTTATCAAGCAGTTTTATTGAGATATATTCTTATACTGCATGGTTTAACCAAAGTATATAATCAGTGGCTTTTTTGTGATGCAGTCATCACCACAAAAGATTTTAGAACAATTTCATTACTCCAGAAAGAAAAATCCAACACCTCTTAGCAGTCACCACTCAATCCTCTATCCTTCACCAGCCTTACATAACCACTATTCTAATTTCATCTTTATAAATTTATTTATATTTATATTTTATATAAATGGAATCATGCAATATGTAGTACTTTTTGTGTTTTTTTCATTTAGCATAATGTGGTGTTTTTTGTTGTTAATATTAACATCTTGTAGTATTAACATATATTACTTAAGTTTCAAAGAAAATGGACTTATATAAGCAATTTTAATCATATTCATATTTCACATATGGTATTATTTTGCTATACATTCCCATGTTACATTTTTTAGCCTTCCTTTTAATACTATACACGACCTTATGCTCTCTCTTTAAAACACTGTCATACTCATGTAATAACACTGCTAGTTATAAACATTATGTTGTGCTTTCATCTTTTCTATACACTTCCAAATTTAACATACATCATTTTACCAATTCTGCTATTAATGCTCACTTTCCATCCTCTAACCTCATTCTATTTTCTGGTGAACTATATTCAAGTTATTAACTCTATGAGATTACACAATATATTTAGTTCATAGTAGTGCAATCACACAGTATTTTTCCTTTTGTTTCTGGCTTGCTTAACTCAACATAATGTTCTCTAGGTTCATCCATGTTGTCATATGCTTTACAAAATTTCTTCTTACAGCTGCTTCATATTCCATCATGGGTATACACCATATTTTGTTTTTCCATTCATTGGTTTTTGGACAACTGGGATGTTTCCAACTTTTGGCAATTGTGAATAATTGCTATGAACATCAGCGTGCAGATGTCTGTTTACGTCACTGCTCCCAGTTCTTCTGGGTATATTCCCAGTAGTGGTATTGCTGGGTCATGTGGCAAATCTATATTCAACTTCTTTAGGAACTTCCAAATAATCCTCCAGAGTGGCTGTACCATTCTACATTCCCAATAACAATGAATAAGTGCTCCTATCTCTCCACATCTTCTCCAACATTTGTAGATCTGTCTTTTTAAGAGTGATCATTGTAATAGGTGTGAAATGATAACTCAGTGTAGCTTTGACTTGCATTTCCCTAATCACTAGTGATGAACATTTTTTCATGTGTTTTTTTGCCACTTGTCTTTCATTTTTGGACAAATGTCTTTTCAGATCTTTTGCCCATTTTTCAGTTGGGTCATTTGTATTTTGATTGTTGAGTTGTATGAGTTCTCTATATATCATGGATATTAAACCCTTATTGGATATGTGATTGCCAAATATTTTTTTCCCATTGAGTTGGCTTCCTTTTCACTCTTTTGACAAAGTCCTGTGAAGTGTTTACTTTTGAGGAGGACCCACTTATTTTTTCTTTTGTTGCTCATGCTTTGCATATAAGGTCCAAGAAACCATCACCTACCACAAAGTCTTTGATTTGTTTATGGTCCTGGCTTTTATATTTAGTTTTTAAAATTCATTTTGAGTTGATTCTTGTATAGAGAGTGAGATAGGGGTCCTCTTTCATTCCTTTTTTTTGGTGATTATCCAGTTCTCCCAGCACCTTTTGTTGAAGAGACTATTTTGCCCTAGTAACAAGGCTCTGGTAGGTTTGTCAAAAAACAGTTGGCAGTAGAGGTGAGGGTTTAATTCTGGACTCTCAATTCTATTCCATTGATAGGTGTATCTGTCTACCTTTATGCAAATACCATGCTGTTTTTATCAGTGTAGCTTTTTAATATATTTCAAGGTCAGGCAGTGAAATTCCTCCCACATCACTCTTCTTTTTTCAGAATGCTTTTGGCTGGGTGTGCTTTCCCTTCCTAATGAATTTGGTAATTGCCTTTTCTATTTCTGTAAAGTAAGCTGTTGGACTTTTGATTGGTATTGTATTGAATCTATAAATCAGTTTAGGTAAGATTGATATCTTCATGATATTTAGTCCTCCAATCCATGAACATGGAATGTCTTTCCATTTATTTAGGTATTCATTGGTTTATTTTAGCATTATTTTATAGCTTTTGGTTAAATTGTTTCCTAGGCATTTGAGTCTTTTTGTTTTTATTGTAAATGGGATTTCCCCCCCCCCTTATTTCCTCCTCAAATTGTTCAATACTAGTGTACAAAAACATTAATGATTTTTGCATGTTAATCTTGTATCTTGCCAGTTTGCTCAACTCATTTATAGCTCAGGTAGTTTTCTTGTAGACATTTCAGAATTTTCTAAATTTAGGATCATGTCATTTATGAATAGCAAGAGTTTTACTTCCTCTTTTCCTGTTTGGATACCTTTTTTTCCCCTTGTCTAATTGCTTCTGCTAGAACTTCTAGCACAAGGTTGAATAAAATGGTGACAGTGGGCATTCTTGTCTTGTTCCTGATCTTAGAGGGAAAGCTTTCACTCTCTCCCCATTGAGTATGATATTGGCTGTAGGCTTTTCATATATGCCCTTTATCAGATTGAGGAATTTTCCTTCTATTCCTATCTTTCAAGGTGTTTTTATCAAGAAAAAAAATGCTGGATTTAGTTGAATGTCTTTTCTGCATTGATTATTGATTGAGATGATCATGTGGGTTTTTTCCTTCAATTTACTAATGTATTATGTTAATTGATTTTCTTATGTTGAACTAGCATTGCATACCAGGAATGAATCCCATTTGGTCAGGGTGTATAAGTCTTTTGATTCTATTTGCAAGTATTTTGTTGAGAATTTTTGCATCTATGTTCATTTGAGAGACTGGTATGCAATTTTATTTTCTTGTAATGTCTTTGTCTGACTTTGGTATTAGGATGATGCTGGCTTTATAAAATGTGTTGGGTAATTTACCCTCCTCTTCAATTTTTTCAAAGAGTTTAAACAGGGTTGGGTGTTATTTCTTCTCAAAATGCCTAGGGAGTGGATGTAACTCAAGTGTTAGCACCTGCTTCCCATGAAGGAAATCCTGGGTTCAATCCCCAGTACCTCCTAAAACAAACAAACAAATGAAAAAATCAACTCTCAGTGGGGAGTAAATGTAGCTCAGTGTTTGAGTGCCTGCTTCCCGTGTATAAGGTTCAATCTCTGGTACCTCCGCCCACCCCCAAAATAAATATTTGGCAGATTTCATCTGTGAAGGCATCTGGACATGGACTTTTCTTTGTTGGGAGATTTTTGATTATTGGTTTAAGCTCTTTAAGTGTGATTGGTTTGTTAAGTTTTTACATTTCTTATAGAGTCAGGGTAGGTTGTGGATTTTTAGGAATTTGTCCATTTCATCTAGGTTGGCTGGTTTTTTGGTATACAGTTTCCCATAATATCCTCATATGATCCTATTTCAGTGGAGTCAGGCATCATCCACCCCCGCTTTCATTTCTGATTTCATTTATCTGTTTCTTTCTTTTTTTTCCCGGTCTGCTCATTGGTTTGCTCACCTTTTTCAGGAGGCTCTGGGAACTGAACCCAGGATTTCCCACATAAGAAAGTAGTGTCCTAATGGGTTGAGCCACATCCACTTCCTGTGGGTTGTGGAGTCTGCTGACTTGTGGCCTCTTCTTGTTGTGGTGGGGGGAGAGTCTAGGTTGTTGCATGAAGAGGCGACATCTGCTCATCATTTGTTGTGGTGGGAGTCAGCGTCTGTTAACCTCCCATGTGGTAGGCAGGTGCCCAAGTGATTGAGCCACATCCACTTCCCTTCTTCTTTAATACATGTGTTTATACTGACCTCACTGTATCCCATAAGTTTTTATAAGTTGTATTCTCATTTCCATTTGTCTCATAATATTAATATTTACTAATTTCACTTACAATTTCTTCTTTGGCCCACTGATTATTTAGGAGTGTGCTGTTCAACCTCCACACATTCATGATTTTACCTCTTTCCCATCTATTTTTTATTTCCAGTTTCATTCCATTATGATCTGAGAAAGTGCTTTGTATAATTTCAATCTCTTTATATTTATTTATCCCTGCCTTGGGCCTAATGTGTGGTCTCTCTTGGAGAAAGATCCATGAGCACTTGAGAAAAACATATAACCCACTAAGTTTGGGTGCAGTGTTCTGTATATTTTGGGTCTAGCTTGTTTATCATATTGTCCAAGTTCTCTGTTTCATTGTTGATCCTCTGTATAGTTCTATCTAATGATGTGAGTTGTGTGTTGAAGTCTCCAATGATTATTGTGTAGATGTCTATTTCACCCTTCAGTTTTGAAAGATTTGCCTCATGTATTTTGGGGGACTCTGTTTAGGCACACAGATATTTATGACTGTTATTTCCTCTTATGAATTGTCCCTTTATTAATACATAATGGCCTCCTCTATCTCTTATAACTATTTTTGTATGTAAAGTCTATTTGTCCTCTATTATTATAGCTACCCCTGCTCTCCCCTCTACCCATAGATGGGTCCCTCATCTGTCTGTTTATTGTCTGCTCATCTTCTTTAGGAGGCACCAAGAGCCAAACCCAGGACCTCCCATGTGGGAAGCAAATGCCCAACTGCTTGAGTCACGTCTGCTCCCAGCTGATTGCATTGTTTGCTGGTTGCATCATCTGCTAGTTTTGTTGTCTTCTGTTTGCATTGTCTGCTGGTTGTGGTGTCTGCTCATTGCAGCATCTGCTCTTTGTGGCAGTTGCAGTATCTCCTGGTTGCATCATCTCTTCCTTGTGGTGTCTGCTTGTTGTGGAATCTGCTCCTCCCCTTTAGGGGGCACCAGAAATTGAACCCAGCACCTCCCATGTGGGAGGTGGGCACCTAATTGTTTGAGCCACATCTGCTTCCCCCTTGCTCTTTTTTCATTACTGTTTGCATTGAGTATCTTTTTCCAACCTTTCACTTTCAGCTGGTTTGTATTGCTGCATCTATGGTGAGCCTCTTGTAGGCAGCATATAGATAGCTCATTTTTTAAAGCCATTCTTTAAGCCCATATCTTTTGATTGGGGAGTTTAATCCATTCACAGTCAGTGATTTTACTATAAATGCACTATTTACTTCCACCATTTTTATTCTTTAGTTTTCATACGTCGTATCTTATTTTCATCCATCTTTTCATTTTTTTGGCTATCCTTTCTGCTATTGTTTTCTATATTCTCCTCCAGCCTCTCTCCTGTCTTTCCTTTCAGGCTGTAAAGCTTCCTTTAATATTTCCTGCAAAGTTGGATTTTTTTTTTTTACAAACTCTCTTTGTTTCTGTTCATTTGTGACTATTTTAAGGTCACCTTCATATGTGAAGCACAATTTTGCTGGATAAAAAATTCTTAGCTGGCACTTTTTCTCTTTCAGTATCCTAATTGTAGCGTACCACTGTCTCCTTGTCTGTATGGTTTCTGATGAGAAATCTGTACTAAGTTTTACTGGGTATCACTTGTATGCAATAGTTTGCTTCTCCCTTGATGCCTTCAGAATTTTATCTTTATCTTTGGCATTTGACACTTAGTAGTATGTGTCTTGGAGTAAGTCTATTCACATTTATTCTGATTGGGGTGCACTGTGCTTCTTAGACAATTAAATTCATTTCTTTTATGAGAGTTGGGAAATTTTCAGCCATTATTTCCTCAAATACTCTTTCTTCCCCCTTTCCCTTTTCTTCTTCTGGAACTCCCATGACACATATGTTGTGTTTTGTGTTATCATTCAACTCCCTGAGCCCCTGCTCAATTTTTTCCCCATTCTTTTCTATCTCTTTTCTTTTCTTTCTTCAATTTCAGATGTTCTGTCTTCTGTATCACTTATTCTTTGTTCTATCATTTAAGTCTGCTCTTGTATGCATCTAATTTTATTTATTTATTTATTTATTTATTTATTTATTTATTTTTTAATTTATTTGGATTTACTGGGGATTTTAACCCAGGACCTTGTACATGAGAAGAAGGCATTCAACTACTGAGTTACATCTGACAATTGTTTTAATTTTTCATGTATTTGTTTTGTTTTTAGGAGGTACTGGGGAACAAATTTGGAGCCTCATACTTGGGAAGCAGGTGCTCAAATACTTGAGCTACATCCACCCTGTCTAATGTGTTTTTTAATCTCACCTATCTTGTCATTCATTCCCCTGAGCTCTGTTACTTTTCTATTCAGGTTTTCAAACTGTTCTTTCTGTTTCCTCAGTTTTTTCTTGATGTTCTTTATCTCTTTAGTCATATTGTCTTTCAACCCATTAATTTGATTTTGGAAATTTCTGTGCATCTTGGTGATCAGTTGTCTCAAATCCTATGTCTCTTCTGGGGCTTTGAGATATTCCTTTCCTTGGGCCATTCAATTTTCTTAGTATGGCTTATAATTTTTTGCTAATGTCTAGCCATCTGATTAGGATGATGAGTACTCAGATGCTCAATTTCTCTCTCTTGTAGGGATTTAGTGGTAGGAACCTGTGTTTTATTACTGTTCTTTTATTCTTGGTTTAACCTGATTTGGGTCTTTAGGACTGTCCCTGTTGTTTGCTCAAATCTGGGGCCTGACCCCCATAATGTTTTGCAGACCTGCTTCCAAGGCCCTTGGGTTGGGAGGCTGTAAAGACTGAAAAAAGTCTCTATTACTTATTTACTTTTTTTAAAAACTTTACTTTGGACATTTAATAATTGAAAATATAAACAAATAAAAACTAAAAAGAAAACACAATAGAATAAAAACATACATTTCATAAATAGAAAAAAACCTTGAATAAAAGGGTCAACTCAGACCAGCAGAATATCTCAGTCCACATGTAGGATCATGTGTTAAAAACTGCTTTTTGATCTTGAATAAAAGGAGGAAATGGCAAAGACAAATGAGTTTATATGGTGAAGAGTTTTCAAAAAAGAGTCAGGAGGTCATCTGGGGGTTATGCTTATGCACTCCTCAGGAGGACCCCAGAAACAGCCAAAGTCAATACAAACCCCAGGTACTGGTTCTCCTGAGGGCTATGTAGGCCCACAGGAATATGGTCATGGCAGATAGCTCTGGAGCTCAGTACCATGTCAGTGAGCCCTACTTTGGAATTTGTGTCCCTGAGTGTGATGGGGTTGGACTCAGATGTGACCTTTCTACACCTGCCTCTTCTGTCACTTTTACTGAACCTTTGGTTGGTGCTAGTGTTGGTGTAAAAACAGGAGACTTGAATCTCTGGACTGTCCATGTGCCAGCTGGGCCCTGAGCCTCAGCAGAGTTGCAACTCCTACTCTCTGGCTCATTGGACTTATGCAGGTCATTTAACAGGGAGGTGAAGATGGTCAATCACCACACCAGGGAACTGAGAGTGCCTACATCTGCAAGCAGGAGAATTGCATCCATCATCCACGTGGAATCTAAGTCCCCTCTCGATATAGAAGTGGAGTGGACATCACTATCCCAGGACACACAGAATGGAGGAATAAAATATGGATTAGAGTGGACTTACTGATAATATACTATAAAACTTTTGTGACAATTAATAGAAGAAATCGTATCATTGACAAGGACAAAGTGACCACAGTAGTTGCTGAGGCCAACTTCCCGCTCCCTAGTGGGAAGAAGAGATGTGATGAGGGGGCATTTTTTTGGGACTTTGGAATTGTCCTAAATGATATTGCAGGGTCAGATGTTGGACATTATATATCCTACCATAACTCACTTAATGTATCGGGGGAGAATGTGAACTACAGAGTTAACTACTATCCATGTGAAAACAAACAAACAAACATACATTTCTCATTAAATGTATTGGATACCTATACATTGTTTTTGGAATTGTACAATATTTTATACAATTTATTTGGTTTATAGTAATGCAATCACACAATATTTATCCTTTTGTGTCTGGCTTGCTTCACTCAACATAATGTCCTCCAGTTCATCCATGTTGTTATATGCTTTATGACTTCGTTTCTTCTTACTGCTGCATAATATTCCATCATGTAAATAGACCATAGTTTGTTTATCCATTCTTCTGTTGATGGACACCTGGGTTGTTTCCAATTCTTGGCAGTCATGAATAATGTCATTATGAACAACAGTGTGCAGATGTCTGTTCATGTCACTGCTCTCAGTTCTTCTGGGTATATATCCAGTAGCGGTATTGCAGGGCCACATGGCCAGTCTATATTCAACTTCTTTAGGAACTACCAAACAGTCCTCCACAGTGGTTGTACCATTCTTCATTCCCACCAACAGTGAATAAGTGCTGCTATCTCTCCACATCCTCTCCAACACTTATAATTCTGTCTTTTTAATAGTGGCCATTCTGATCAGTGTGAAGTGATATCTCACTGTAGTTTTGATTTGTATTTCCCTAACCATTAGTGATGTAGAGTATTTCTTCATGTGTTTTTTTGCTATTTGTATTTCTTCTTTGGACAAATGTCTATTCAAGTTCTTTGCCCATTTTTAATTGGGTCATTTGTCTTTTTATCATTGAGTTATAATATCTCTTTATATATCCTAGATATTAAACCCTTATTGGATATGTGATTTCCAAATATTTTCTCCCTTTGAGTCAGCTGCCTTTTCATCCTTCTGACAAAGTCCTGTGAGGTGCAATAGTCTTTAATTTTGAGGAGGTCTCATTTATCTATTTTTTTCTTTTGTTGCACATACTTTGGCTATAAGGTTGAAGAAACCACCATCTATTATAAGGTTTTGAAGATGTTTCCCTACATTTTTTCCTAGTCATTTTATGGTCCTGGCTTTTATATTTAGGTCTTTGATCTATTTTGAGTTGATTCATGTATAGGGAGTGAGATAGGGGTCCTTCTTCATTCTTTTGGTTGTAGATGACCTATCCAGTTGTCCCAGCACCATTTGTTGAAGAGACTGTTTTGTCCCATTAACATTAACTTGGTGGGTTTGTCAAAAACCAGTTGACTGTATAGAGAAGCTTTATTTCTGGATTCTTAATTCTATTCCACTGATCAATGTATCTGTCTTTATGCCAGTATCATGCTGTTTTGACCACTGTAGCTTTGTAAAATTTCAAGGTTAAGAAGTGAAATTCCTCCCTCATCACTCTTCTTTTTTTAGAATACTTTTGGCTATTTGGGTACACTTTCCTTTCCGAATGAATTTGGTAATTGCCTTTTCTAATTCTGTAAAGTAAGCTGCTGGGATTTAGATTGGTATTGTATTGAATCTATAAATCAGTTTGGATAAGATTGACATCTTCATGATATTTATTCTTCCAATCCATGAACATGGAATGTCTTGCCCTTTGTTTATGTCTTTTAAAATTTCTTTTAATATTGTTTTGTAGTTTTCTGCATATAGGTCCTGTATTTCTTCTGTTAAATTAATTCCTAGGTATTTGAGTCTTTTGTTGCTATTGAAATGGAATTTTCCCCTGGATTTCCTCCTTAGCTTGGTCAGTACTAGTGTACAAAAACATTATTGATTTTTGCATGTTGATCTTGTACCCTGACACTTTGCTGAACTCAAGTAACTTTTTTGTGGGTACCTCAGGATTTTCTAGATGCAGGATCATGTCATCCACAAACAGTGAGTGTTTTACTTCCTCTTTTCCTATTTGGACTCCTTTCTTTTTTTTTTTTCCTTGCCTAAATTGCCCAAGTTAGAACTTCTTTTTGAATAACAATGTACCATTTTGAATAACACTGGTGACAGTGGGCATTATTGTCTTATTCCAGATCTTAGAGGAAAAGCTTTCAACCTTTCCCCATTGAGTATATTGGTTGTGGGTTTTTCATATATGCCTTTTATCACATTCTATTCCTATCTTTTGAAGTGTTTTTTTCCTATCAAAAAAGGATGCTGGATTTTGTTGAATGTCTTTTCTGTATTGATTGAGATTATCACAGTTTTTTTCCCCCTTCAATTTGGTAATGTGTATTATGTTGATTAATTTTCTTATGTTGACCCAACCTTGCATACCAGGAATAAATCCCACTTGGTTGTGATGTATGTCTTTTGATATGCTGTTGTATTCTATTTGCAAGGATTTTGTTGAGAATTTTTGCATCTACATTCATTAGAGAGATTGGTCTGTGATTTTCTTTTCTTGTAGTATCTTTATCTGGCTTTGGTATTAGAGTGATGTAGGTTTCATAAAATGTGTCGGGTAATTTTCCTTCCCATTCAATTTTTTGGAAGATTTTAAAGAAGATTGGTGTTAATTCTTTACAAAATACTTGGTAGAATTCACCTGTGAAGCATCTGGTCCTGGACTTTTCTTGCTGGGAGATTTATGATAATGAATTCAATCTCCCTAAGTGTAATTGGTTTGTTAAGTTCTTGTATTTCTTGTTGGTTGTGCATTTCTAGGAATTTGTCCATTTCATCTAGGTTGTCTAGTTTGTTGGCATACAGGTTCCCATAATATCCTCATGATTCTTTTTATTTCTGTGGGGTCAATTGTAACCCCTCCCTTTCATTTCTGATTGTATTTATTTGCATCTTCTCTCTTTTTTGTCTTTGTTAGTCTAGCTAGGGTTTTGTCAATTGATCTTAAAGAATCAGCTTTTAGTTTTGTTGATTTGCTCTATTGGTTTTTTTTTCTCTCAATTTCATTTATTTCTGCTCTAATCTTTATTATTTCTTTTCTTCTGCTAGCTTCTGGCTTGATTTGCTGCTCTTTTTCTAGTTTCTCCAGTTCAGTTAAATCTTTGAGTTCAGCTCTTCTTTTTTAATATACAAATTTAAGGCTATCGGTTTCAAGACTGCTTTCACTGTCCCCGTATGTTTTGATATGATGTGTTCTCATTTTCATTTGTCTCAATATATTGACTGATTTCACTTGCAATTTCTTCTTTGACCCACTGATTATTTAGGAGTATATTTTTCAACCTCCACACATTTGTGAATTTACTTATTTCCTGTCTATTATTGATTTCCAGTTTCATTTCATTATGATCTGAGAAGGTGCTTTGTATAATTTCAATCATTTTATATTTATTGAGAGCTGCATTTTGCCCTAACATGTGGTCTATCCTGAATAAAGACCCATGGGTACTTGAGAAGAATGTATAATCCACTAAGTTTGAATGCAGTATTCTGAATAGTCTGTTAGGTCTAACTTGTTTATCAAATCATTCAAGTTCTCTGTTTCATTTTTTTATCTCCTGTCTAGTTATACCTAATGATGTGAGTGGACTGTTGGAAGTCACCAATGATTATTATAGAGATGTCTATTTTTCCCTTCAGTTTTCTCAGAGTTTGTCTTATGTATTTTGGGGCAACCTGGTTAGGTGCATACATATTTATGACTGTTATAACTTCCTGGTGGATTGTCCCTTTTATTAATATATAACGGCCTTCTGTATCTCTCATAACTTTTTTGCATTTAAAGTCTGTTTTCCTATCCCTATTCTTTTCTGGTTACTATTCATGCAAAATATCTTTTTCTAACCTATCACTTTCAGCTGGTTTGTATCCCTGGGTCTAAGATGAGTTTCTTGTAAGCAGCATATGGATGGCTAATGGTTTTTAATTCATTCTTTCAGCCTGTATCTTTTGACTGAGAAGTTTAATCCATTCACATTTAATAATATTACTGTAAATGCACTATTAACTTCTTCCATTTTATTCTTTCGTTTTCATATATCATGTCTTATTTTTGTCTGTCTTTTTACTCTTTCAGTTAGGCTTTCTGCTATTCTTTCTTCTATATTCTCCTCCAAGACTGTTTCTCCTGTCTTTTTCTTTCAGGTTCTAAGGCTTTCTTTAATATTTCCTACAAAGGTGGATTCTTTTTTTTTTTTTTTTTACAAACTCTCTTTGTTTCTGTTTGTGAATATTTTATACTAACTTTCAAACTTTCACATTTGAAGCACAATTTTGCTGTATAAAGAATTCTTGGTTGGCACTTCTTTTTCTCTTTCAATATCCTAATTGTATCATACCACTGTCTTCTCATCTCCATGGTTTCTGAAGAGAATTTTTTTTTTTAAGATTTATTTATTTCTTTCCCCTTCCCCCCCACCCCAGTTGTCTGTTCTCTGTGTCTATTAGCTGAATCTTCTTCTTTGTCCACTTCTGTTGTTGTCAGCGGCATGGGAATCTGTGTTTCTTTTTGTTGCATCATCATGTTGTGTCAGCTCTCCGTGTAGGCGGCACCATTCTTAGGTAGGCTGCACTTTCTTTCATGCTGGGTGGCTCTCCTTATGGGGCACACCCCTTGTGTGTGGGGTTCTCCTATGCGGGGACACCCCTGCATGGCAGGGCACTCCTTGTGTGCATCAGCACTGTGCATGGGTCAGCTCCACATGGGTCAAGGAGGCCCAGGGTTTGAACCACTGACCTCCCATGTGGTAGATGTACACCCTATCCACTGGGCCAAGTCTGCTTCCCCTGAAGAGAAATTTGCACTAACTTTTATTAGACATCCCTTGTACCTGATGGTTTGTTTCTCCCTTGCTGTTCTGAGAATTTTCTCTTTATCTTTGACATTTGACATTCTGAGTAGTATGTGTCTTGGAGTAAGTCTGCCCAGATTTATTCTGATTGGGGTACAATGTGCTTCTTGGATATGTATGTTAATTTCTTTTGTGACAGTTGGGAAATTTTCAGCTATGGTTTCCTCAAATACTCTTTCTGCTCCTTTTCCCTTCTCTTCTCCTTCTGGAACTCCCATGACACCTATGTTTTTGTGTTTTGTGTTGTCATTCAACTCTCTCAGCCCCTGCTCAGTTTTCTCCATTCTTTTCTCCCTTCAATTTCGGCTGTTCTGTCTTTGGTATCCCTTATTCTTTCTTCTATCACTTTGAGTCTGCCTCAAATATATTTTTGATCTCATCTATTGCATTTTTCATTCCCATGAACTTTGTTACTTTTCTGTTCAGGATTTCTTTTTTTCTTTTAATTTTTATTAATTTTTATTTTATTTTTAAAGAAGCTTTAGATTACATAAATATTACATAAAAAATATAAGGGATTCCCATATGCCCCAATCCTTCCCCATCCCATACTTTCTCACATCAATAACATCCCTCATTAGTAGGGCACATTTGTTACAATTGATGAACACATATCGAAGCATTGCTACTAACTATGGAATAAGTTTACATTATAGTTTACACCCTGTCCTGCACAATTTTGAAGAAAATGACAAAATATACAATGGCATGTATTGTTCACTGCAATGTCATGCAGGACAATTCCAAAATCCTTAAAATACCCCATATTACACCCATTCTCCCTCTCTCATCCCTCAGAACCTCTGGTGGCCACTGCCTTTATATCAATGAAAAGAATTCTTCCCTTGCTAGAATAATAAGTCTATATTAAAATAATAATGTCTACTTTACTCCATTGTTCATTTCCCAACCTTGAGGATTTGGGGACGGTGATGCCCACCTTGATTCTAATTGATGGGGAGCTCGTGAGACACCAGCAGACTAAATTTGTAGGTCAAAAGCTGAGTCAGCCTTAGACTGTGTCCCTCTCTCTTCCCTTTCTTGTGGAGGTGGGAACCTGGGGCCCCCTTTGTCCATAGCTGCCAGTCCTGAAGCTTGAGAATTCAAGTGTCTATAGGTTACTGGGATGCTGGCATTTGCAGCTGTCACTTTTAGCCCACTGTTTTGCTGCTGTGATTCTTTTCCTTTGCCCCTCTGTCTTCTGGGCATTGTCCAGCCTTCTCCTGGTGTCCTAAACCCTAGAGTACACTTCCCCCAGTCATTTTTGCCTGTCTTTTAGCTGTTTTTTTCTGGGAGAGGAGAGAGTCCCATGTGTTCCTAGTACTCCATCTTTCTGGAAGTCCTGTTCTCCTATCTTTTCAAATTCTAATGTTTTGTCTTCAAATTCACTTTTTTGTTCTTGTAACATTTGAAATATGCTGTTATATGCCTCTAGTGTATTTTTTATTTCATGCATTGTGTCTTTCATACCCATAAGCTCTGTTACTTTTTCTTTTGTGGGCTTTCAAATTGTTCTTTATGCTCACATAAAATATGTGAGCAAAAGAGATGTCTTTTATCTCTTTAGTTATATTTTTCCTCCCTCTCCTTAAAATTAATTAAGGAGGTTTGTGTGAACATCATTTTTTGTCTTAAATCTGTGTCTCATCTGGATTCTTCATTTGCTCTTTTGGCTAGGCCTTATCATCTTGTTTCTTAGTATGAGTTATCTTTTGTTGATATTTAGGCATATGTTTATATTGGTGATCTTGCTGTTGATCAATTTCTCTTTCTTGCCTAATGGTTTTATTTCACAGCTCTTCTTTGATTTTTAGATTACTTTTTCTAAAACTTTAATATTACCCTATTTAAGTAGTCAAAACAGGGACAGGGAACTGCTAATGAGAAAACCACAATCAGCTCTCTGCCACACACTTCCTCTGTGATGGGAGGAATCTATTATTTTCCCTCTCCTTTGGCTGTTCAGCCACAGATTTTTACAAAGGCTACTCCCTCTGAGGGGTGAGGAATTGGCAGCGTTCTCAGCTGTGGGGCTATCAACTCATGGTTTTCCCTTTGACTTCTCCCTTGCTCCATCCACAGTCCCTCCCCAAAGATTCTCATGCAGCACTCTCCTTGTCTGCAGGGGTCCCCATAGTGACTCCCTCAAATGACTTCTACACCTTCTGCCCTATTTTGCAAGAGGTTGCACCATGCCTGAGCTACTCCAACACCACTGTGGATCACTTCACAAGTTTATTCATTTTTAGCATTGTATTTGTTAAATACTTTTTCTGAATCAATTAAAATGGTCATATGGAGTTTCTCTTTGGTTCTGTTAATATAGTGAATTACACTAAATTTCAAATGTTACATCATTCCTGGGATTAACCCCAACTGGTTGTACTACTCTATTCAAATATTGCTGGATTTCATTTGTAAATATTTCATTTAAACTTTTGTGAAAATATCCACAAGGGATATTGGCTTAGGGGAAGCGGACTTGGCCCAGTGATTATGGCATCTGTCTACCACATGGGAGGTTAGCGGTTCAAACCCCGGGCCTCCTTGATCCATGTGGAGCTGGCCTATGTGCAGTGCTGATGTGCGTGAGGAGTGCCGTGCCACACACACGTGCCACGTAGGGGAGCCCCCTGTGCAAGGAGTGCACCCCGTAAGGAGAGCTGCCCAGTGCAAAAGAAAGTGCAGCCTGCCTAAGAATGGTGATGCACACATGGAGAGCTGACACAACAAGATGACACAACAAAAAGAAACACAGGTTCCCGTGCCGCTGACAACAGAAGTGGACAAAGAAGACACAGCAAATAGACACAGAGAACAGACAACTGTGGGGGGGAGGATAAATAAATAAATAAATCTTTAAAACAAAAAGCCAGGGACTAAATAAATAAATAAATAAAAAGATATTGGCTTATATTTTTCTTCTTCTATAATGTCTTTGTTAGGTTTTGTTAACAGGGTTATGCTTTCTTCATAATAATTTAAGAAGTGTTCCCTCTTTTATTTTCTGAAAAAGTTTGGGCATGTTATTTCTTCCTTAAATGTTTGATAGAATATACTCATCAAGCTATCTAGGCCTGAAATTTTCTTTGTGGGATTTTTTTCTTTAACACAAATTCAATTTCTTGGTAGATAAAGCAATATATTATCTATTTTTGAGTGACCTTTGGTAGTGCCATCTTTCAAAGAATTTTTCTAATTTATTTAACTGTCAAATTTATTGCATAAAGTTCTCCATACTAGTCCCTTAACATCTCTTAAATCTCAGTGGGTGTTTAGTGGTGTCTCATTGTAGTTTTTACTTGCATTTCCCTAATAACTAATATGTTGAAAATATTTTCATGTATTTGTTATCCATTTGTATATCTTCATTGGAAAAATGTCTATTCAAGTCCTTTTCCCCTTTTTAAATTGAATTGCTTGTTTGCTGTTGTTGAGTTGTAAGAGTTTTTTATATATTCTGAATACTAGATTCTTGTCAGATATGTTATTTGCAAATATTTTATCCCATTCTTTAGATTATCCTCTCACTTTCTTGGTAGTGTCTTCTGCACAAAAAAAATTTTAATTTGGATGAAGGTGAATTTATCTATTTTTTATTTTGTTTCTTGTGTTTTTGGTGTCATATGTAAAATCCACTTCCAAATCCTATGTCATAAACATTTATCTCTGTTTTCTCCTAAGTGTTTTATCATTTTATCACTTACATATGGCTTTGATCCATTTTGAGTTTTTAAAAATATATAGTGTGCAATAGAGGTTCAATATTATTCTTTTTCATGTGGATATCCAATTGTCCCAGCACCATTCATTGAAGAGACTACTCTTTCCCTACTTAATGGTCTTGATGCTCTTGTCAATAATAGATTTATGGGTTTATTTCTAGACTATCAATTCTCTTTCATTCATCTGCATGTCTATCCTTATGCCTGTATCACACTGTTTCGATTACTGTAGCTTTGCAATAAGTTTTGAAGCCACATAGTACTCAAACTTGTTTTTCTTTTTCAAGAATAGTTTGACTATTTGGATCCCTTGCAATTCCCAATGAATTTAAGGATCAGGCTTTCCATTTCTGCCCCAAACAAACAAACAAACAACAACAACAACAACAAACAGCTGGGGGTTTGATATAGATTGTGTTGATTGCATTGATCAATTTGGGAAATTTTGTAATCTTAATAATATTAAGTCTTCTGATTCAGGAATATGGGATATTTTTCAATTTAATTAGAAATTCCCTAATTTCTTTCAGCAATGATTTGTAGTTTCCAGTGTAAAAATCTTATTACTTTTGTTCCTAAGTATTTTATTATTTTTGATGTTCTTGTATAGGAGTTGTTTCCTTAATTTCATTTTTGAATTGTTCATTGTTGGTCTGTAAAAATACAAATTACTTTTGTGTGCTAGTCTTGTGTCCTGCAACTTTATGAGCCCTAAAGTTTTTTGTGTGGGTTACTTAGCATTTTGTATATATAAGATCATCATTTATGAATAGATAAAATTTTATTTCTTCCTTTGCAAATTGGATTCCTTCTATTTTTTTTTTCTTACCTAATTGCACTGGCTAGAACTTCCAGTGCAATATTGAATTGAAGGGAAGAAAATGGGCATACTTATCTTGTTTCTGATATTAGAAAGCCTTCAATCTTTCATCATAAATATAATGCAAGCTGTAGGTTTTCTGCAAATGCCCACTCTCATGCTGACGATGTTAACTTCTATTCCTAGAGCAATGAATTTTTTTTTTTAATCATGAAGGGGTGTTACATTTTGTCAAATTCTGTTTCTGCACCAATTTATGTGATCATGTGATATTTTCCTTTATTCTACTTTACATGGCATATTATATTGACTGAGTTTTGCATGTTGAACCAAACTTCCACACCTGGAATAAATTCCAGCTGGTCATGATATATATAACCCTTTTAATATGATACTAGGTTCAGTTTGCTAGTATTTTGTTGAGGATTTCTATATTCCTAAAGGATATTGGATGATAGTTTTATTTTCTTGTTACATCTTTGTATGGCTTTTGTCTCAGGGTAATGCTGGCATCATAGAAAGAGTAAGGAAATATTCCCTCCTCTTCAAATATTTGTAAAACTTTGAGAAGGATTTGTGTAATTCTCTTTTAAATGTTTGATAAAATTTACTAGTGATGCTGTTTAATCTAGGATTTTCTTTCTTGGGAGCTTTATGCTTATTGATTACATTTCTTACTTGTTATTGGTCTGTTGAGATGTTCTATTTCTCCTTGAGTCAGTTTGGCAATTTGTGTTTCCTAAGAATTTTTCCATTTCATCTAGATTATCTAATTTGTTATGATTTCAAATTGCATATGATTGTTAAGAGTATTTCTTTATGATTCTTTTTTTTATTTTTGTAAGTTTGGTAGTAATATTCCCCCATTATTTCTGATTTTAGTAATTTGCATTCTTTCTTTTTTTAACTTGTCAAGCTAAAAATTTGCCAATTTTGTTGATCTTTTCAAATAACCAACTTTTAGTTTCATTAATTTTCTGTTTTAATTTTCTCTGTTTTTAATTTTATTTATCTATACTCCAATTTTTATTATTTTCCTTCTGCTGCTAGCTTTCAGTTTAGTTTATTCCTTGTAGTAGTTTGGTACAGTTATGAATTCCAAAAATAGATATTGGATTATGTATGTAATCTGGTCTATACCTGGGCATGATTAAGTTATGATTAGGGCTTTGATTGGGCCACATCATTAGGGTGTCCCCACTTGGTGGGGACTCACAGATAAAAGGTATGGCAAAGGACAGAGTTGAAGCTTTTTGATGCTGGGGGTTTTTGATGTTGGAGTTTGATGCTGAAGTCTTAAGGTGGAGCCCCAGGAAGTAAGCACACAGAGGAAAGAGAAGCAAGCCCTGGGAAGATAGAAACTGAGCCAGGAGAAGAACACAGAGAAATAGAAACAGCTCCTTAGACATGGCAGAAATCCCAGGAGGAGAGACAGAGCCATTCACCTGATAGTCTACAGCTGACCTTGTGGAGAAAACAGAGGAGCTGAGCCCAGAGGAACCCAGGAAGCCTGAACCCTCACAGATGTCAGCAGCCATCTTGTTCCAACACTTGAAAATAGACTTTGGTGAGGGAAGTAACTTATGCTTTATGGCCTATTAACTATAAGCTCCTACCTCAAATAAATACCCTTTATAAAAGCCAACAGGCTTCTGGTATTTTGTATTAGCAACACTTTGGCTGACAAATGCACTCCTTTTTCTAGATCTGCAGTTGTGAGGTTAGGTTAATGATTTAAGATATTTCTTCTTTTTTAGTATAGATACTTACAGCTACAAATTTCCCTATTACCCTGCTTTCACTACATTGCATAAGTTTTGGTATGTCATTCAAGGTATTTTCTAATTCCCCTTGTGATTTCTTCTTTTACCAATTCATTCTTTATCAATGTGTTATTTCCACATATGTGAGGATTAGCTGGTTTCCTTTTGTTATTGATTTCTAGTTTCATTCCATTGTGATTGAAGAAGATACTTTGTATGATTTTAATCTTTAAAATTTATCAAGACTTGTTTGTGACCCAACATACATTTGTCCTAGAGAATTTTTCATGTATATTGGAGAAGAACATGTATTCTGCTATTGTTGGGTGGAGTGTTCTATATATGTATATCGGGTATAACTGATTTATAGTCTTTTTTCAAGTCCTTTATTTCCATAATGATCTTCTGGTTGTCTGGTTGTTCTCTGCATTACTGAAAGTGCAGTATTGAAATCAGTAACAATTATTGTAGAACTGTTTCTTCAATAAATTCTGTCAATATTTGTTTCATATATTTGGGGCTCAATTGTTAGGTGAATATATATTTTTAATTGTGAATTGATCTTTTAGCAATACATAATGTCCTTCTTTGTCTCTTGTAGCAGTTTTTGACTTAAAGACTATATTGTCTGATATTAGTATAGTAATCCCAGCTCTATTTTGGTTACTATTTACATGAGATATCTTCCTTCATTCTTTCATTTTCAACCTATTTGTGTCTGGAACTAAAGTGTGTCTCTTTAGGACAGCAAATATTTGGGTCATGTCTTTTTATCCATTCTACTAATCTTTGCCTTCTGATTGAAGAGTTTAATCAATTTACATTTCATTTAAGGAAATTACAAATAAGGACGGACTTCTGCCATTTGTTTGTTTTCCAAATGTCTTATGTCTTTTTGTTTCTCAATTCCTCCATTACTCCCTAATTTGTGATTAATTGATTTTTTTCCCTAGTGAACACTTTTGGTTCACATCTCCTTTCTTTTTCTATATTCTTTGTTATTTCCTTAATTGTTACCCTATGTAGCTACTTTTTTAAAAAAGATTTATTTTTAATTTATTTCTTTCTTCTTCCCTCTCCTCCCCCCCAGTTGTCTGCTCTCTGTGTCCATTCACTGTGTGTTGTTCTTCTTTTTTTAATTACTCTACCTAACTTATCCACTTTATTTTTATTTCTTTCCCCTTCCCATCCCCCCTCCCCAGTTGTCTGTTCTCTGTGTCTATTTGCTGTGTGTTCTTCTTTTTCCACTTCTGTTGTTATCAGCAGCATGGGAGTCTGTGTTCCTTTTAGTTGCATCATCTTGTTGCGTCAGCTCTCTGTGTGTGCAGCACCATTCCTGGGAAGGCTAAACTTTCATGCTGGGTGGCTCTCCTTACGGGATGCACTCCTTGCGCATGGGGCTCCCCTACATGGGGGCATTCCCTGTGTGGCACAACACTCCTTGTGCACATCAGCATTGCACATGAGCCAGTTCCACATGGGCCAAGGAGACCCGGGATTTGACCTTCCATATGGTAGACAGATGCCGTAACCACTGGGCCAAGTCTGCTTCCCCATGGTTTCTGAATAGGTATTGACTACTAATTTTATTGAAGATCCCTTGTACATGACAAGTCACTTCTCTGAACAATTCAAGATTTTTTGTCTTTGTCTTTTGATAATTTGACTATAATGTGTATTGGTGTAGATCACTTTGTGTTCCTCCTGCTTGGAATTTGTTGAATTTTTTTGATGTGCTGCGGTCACCCCTCGGGCTGAAGCGTGGTTTGCTGGCCTGGCAGGGGAGCGGCCGCGGTAGGCCAAGCTGCTGCCCCCTTAATAGGGTGGTTGGTCGGGCCCACCGCCACCCCTGAAGGGAACTCAGCATGGGCGCAGAGTGCCCTCGGGTCTCCCCTTCTCGGCAGCCATGCTTCCGCGGCCGCCCCTCCTCCCGGATGGCGCCACACGATGCCTGTGGGGCGGCACCCTTCTTCTTCTTTCTCCCTGGGCAGGCGCAGGGCGGAAAATTCCAGTCTGCCCTTTTCCCCTCCCCCGACAGCAGCAACAGCCAGGCGTGGGCGGAAAATTCCAGTCTGCCCTTTTCCCCTCCCCCGACAGCAGCAACAGCCAGGCGTGGGTGGAAAAATCCAGTCTGCCCTTTTCCCCTCCCCCGACAGCAGCAACAGCCAGGCATGGGCGGAAAAATCCAGTCTGCCCTTTTCCCTTCCCCCGACAGCAGCAACAGCCAGGCGTGGGCGGGAAACTCAAGTCTGCCCTCCACCCCAGCAACAGCAGCCACCAATCCCTAAACCCTGCCCCTTCCCCCAGCAACAGCGACAGCCAATCCCTAACCACCACCCCTCCCCCGTCCAGTACCGCCCACTGACCTTTCACCAGCAACCAATCAGAACAGGGCGTGGCTTCGACCAATCAGCCTTCCCCAGCCCCTATAAAACTGTTGCCTCTCCCTCAATAAAGTGGACTTGCGTGTTTACCTTGTCTCCGCGGTAGTTCTTCTGCCGTGCGCCCTCCAGTCCTGAGAGCCCCCGACAAGGGCCTGGCCTCCCTTGTCCCCAGTTCGTCGCCTGCTTCGCCGGGCGACCCCGTCAGCCGAACCACGCAACCCCTTGTGAGACCGATCCCTCGTCTGCTGCCGGACCGACCCCTCGTCCCAGGTGGGACCGACCCCTCGTCCCAAGCGGGACCGACCCCTCGTCCAGAGCTGGACCGACCCCTCGTCCGCAGCCAGACCCCACCTCTACCGACCGAGCAAACCGTCGCAATGTGCAGATTCATGTTTTCCTTAAATTTAGGGAGTTTCCAGGAATTATTTCTTCAAGCATTTTTTTTTAGAGATTTATTTTTTTATTTTGCCCCCTTCCACTCCTCCCCACTGCTGTTTTTGCTGTGTTGTCTTCTCTCCTCTAGGATTCATTGGGATTCAATCCTGGAGATCTCTGATGTACAGAAAGGTTCCCTGTCAATTGTGCCACCTCAGTTCCTAGTTTCTGCTGTGCTTCACCTTGACTCTCCCCTTGTCTCTCTTTTGATGCATCATCATCTTGCTACATGACTCACTTGCACAGGCACTGGCTCACCATGCAGGCACTTGTGCTCACCACATGGGCACATATTCTCTTCTTTTTTTTCACCAGGAGTCATCAGGGATCAAACCCAGGTCCTCGCATATGGTAGGCAGAAGCTCTATCACTTGAGCCACAACTGCTTCCCTCTTCAAATAGTCTTTTTTCCCCCTTTCTCTCTCTCCTCTCCTCTGATACTCCCATTATGATTGTGTTGGTATGCTTGATGGTGTCCCACTTCAAGGCTCTGTTTATTTTCATCCATTTTTTCCTATTTCTGCTCTTCAGACTGAATAATCTTAATTGACCTATCTTCAAGTTCATTGACACTTTCTTTTGCTTGCTCAAATCGAACACATTTAGTGAATTTTTTCAATTTATTGTACTTTTCAACTCCAGAATTTCTATTGGTTCAATTTTTAAAATTTTCATCTCTTTATTAATATTCTCTATTGATGAAAACAGTGATCTCTTGGTGGTTTCCTTTAGTTTTTTTCCCCCCATAGGTTCCTTTACTTCTTTGAGTATATTTGATACATTTGATTTAATATCTTTGTTTTATAAATCCAATGCCTGGGATTCCTCATGAATAATTCCTATTAAATTTTTCCCCTGTGAATGGACCTTTATTTCTTGTTTCTTTACATGTATCATAATTTTTCACTGAAAGTTGGACATTTTAAATATTATAATATGGCATCTCTGGAAATAAAAAGGTACTCTCCTCCCACAGCTTTTTGTTGCTGCTTGATGTGGGTTGTTAACTGACTTTTCTAAACTACTTTTGTAAAGTCTGTATTTTTTGTCATGTGTGCCCACTGAAGTTGGTGTTTCATTAGCATAATGATCAGTTAGTGCTTTGGCAGAGATTCCCTAAATACCCTGAGGTAAGGGGATGTGGGTGGAGAAAAAAATTTTTAAAAAAGAAATAGAAAAACTCTTTCAGTCTTTGCAGATTAGCTCTTTGTTGGTACATTCCTTCCATGCATGGTCAGGCCCTTTATAACTTTACTTTGGCCTTCACTCCTTGCTTATGTGAAGCATGAATGTCAAACAGAAATTAAAACTTAGTGTCTCCCAGGCAGGTACATGCATATGGACTTATTTCCTGGTATATACATGAGCTCTTAACAGTCCTTATTCCTCCATACATGCCTGTTTCTAACCTTTCCTTCCCAGGCTTTTCAATGTGTCTATTGCTTGTCCCAACTATTGTTTCTTGTTCTAGGCTGTTGTCACTAATACTTTGGCCATTAATTGCATCTGAAAATGTCATCCAGGAGGTAGTCGCAACTCTGGAAATACTCTTGAGTCAGGCAAAAAAAAAAAAAAAAAAAAAAGGCATCTCTCTGTGCAGTCCTTTAGATAGCTGCCTGACAGGTTTAAAACATAACTACAATTCTTTGAAAGTAAGTTCCCTATTCTTCTGGCCATTGACCTTCATCAGGAATGTGGACTTTCATCCTCATGGCAGCTATCATCTGCATTATGGGGAATGGTAGACAGGCATTAAGAAATGCCAAACTTTTCTCTTGCCTGAAAGTAGCAACTTCTCCACTAAGCCTTTTCCTGCTTGTTTTTTTTTTTTCTTTTACTAGATTCCAGAGTTCTGCAAAAGTTGATTCTGACAGGTTTTAGTTGATTCCAACAGGTTTTGCTAGCCTCTTAGGGTGCTTTTATGGAGGGATGAATCCCTGGAGTTTCCTAGTCTACCATTTTTTGGTAACTTCACCCCCAAATTACGCTTGAATTTTAAAAGTTCTTTATATATTTTGGATACAAGTCTTTTTTCTGATTTTGTGATTTGCAAATATTTCTTCCAGTTTGTAGCTTGCTTCTTCTTTTTTTAAAAAATCTTAATGGTGTCTTTTATAAAGAAAAACTTTAAATTTTGGTAAACTCCATTTATAAGGGTTTTTTTTTCTTTTATTGATGGTCATTTTGGTATCATATTTAAGAATACTTTAGCTGGGAAGCAGACTTGGCCCAGTGGTTAGGGCGTCTATCTACCACATGGCAGGTCCGTGGTTCAAACCCCGGGCCTCCTAGACCCGTGTGGAGCTGGCCCATGAGCAGTGCTGATGCGCACAAAGAGTGCCTGCCACGCAGGGGTGTCCCCCACGTAGGGGAGCCCCACATGCAAGGAGTGCACCCCATAAGGAGAGCCGCCCAGTGCAAAAGAAAGTGCAGCCTGCCCAGGAATGGCACTGCACACACAGAGAGCTGATGCAACAAGATGATGCAACAAAAAGAAACACAGCTTCCTGTGCCACTGACAACAACAGAAGGGGACAAAGAACGTGCAGCAAATAGACACAGAGAAAAGACAACTGGGGTGTGGGGGGAGGGGAGAGATATAAATAAATAAATAAATAAATAAATAAATAAATAAATAAATAAATAAATAAATAAATCTTTAGGAAAAAAATACTTTAGCTAACATGACAGAACATGAAATTTCTCTCCTGCCTTTTTTTTCCTAAAAGTTTTATAGTTTTACATTTTATATTTAGATGTATGGCTTATTTTGCATTAATTTTTTATAGAGTATGAATTATAGGTTGAGTTTTTTTTTCATATATAGACCCCAGTTGTTCCATTTGATGAAGTCTGCCTTCTTTCCAATGAATTGCTTTGTACCTTCACATATTTGGTATGTTATGTTTCCATTTTTTTCTGTTTGAAATATTTTTTCATTTCTCCTCCTCTTTGACCTATGGATTATTTAGAAGCATGTGGATTAATTTTCAAACATTTAGAGTATTTTAAAGTTCCATATAACTTTTTAAATTAGCTTGCCTATATTAAAAACATATCAGGGAGATGTGGTTCCAAGTGGTTGAGCACCTGCTTCCCACATGGGAGGTCCCAGGTTTGGTTTCTAGTGCTTCCTAAAAACAAACAAACAAAAAACCAAAAAAACAACAAAGAGTCAAATGAAAAAACCAAATCAGGGGAGCCAATGTGGCTCAGTGATTGAGCTCTGGCTTCCTATTTATGAGGTCCTGAGTTCAATCCCCAGGCCTGGTAACAAAAAAACAAAACAAAACATATCCTGCTTGTATTTTGTTTGGAATTGTATTAAATCTATTGATCAATTTAGGGACAACTGGCATCTTAATTATAAATCTCTCCATTTCTTTGGGTGTGCTTTGATTTTCTTCATGAACATTTTGTAGATTTCATCATACAGATCCTGTCCATGTTTTGTTTGATTTATTCCTAAATAGAGGTTTGGGGAGAGCTATTATAGATCATATTGTTTTTTGTTATTTTTTTAAACTTTGGCTTACAATTATTCATTGTCAATATACATAAATATAATTGATTGGCTTTGTATCCTGCAAACTTGCCTTATTGCACTGGCTAGGTCTCCCAATACAATTTGGAACAGGAGTGGAGAGAGTGGACATCCTACTTTCTTCTCAGTTGTAGGGGGTAACATATTTAGGCTTTCCTCATTAAGTAGGATGTTAACTCTAGGTTTTTATTAGATGTCCTTTATCAGTTTGTGGAATTTTCTTTTTACTCTTATCATAAATGGAGGTTGAACTTTGTCAAAATGTTCTTGTATCAACTGATATAATCATGAGATTTTTCTTTAGACTATTAATGTGGTAGATTATTTTGATTGATTTTTGAATATTGAACCAACCTCAGAGCCCTGGGATAACCCTGTGTGGTCTTGTTGTTTTATTGTCTTATTCCTGGATCACTTTGTGTGGCATTTGATATTATTTATGAATTCCAAGAGAGATATTGATTATATTTGTAAATTGGTCTGTTTCTCTGGGTGTGATACCGTTTGATTGTATTAGATTCAGATAAGATGTCTGATTAAACTATTAGGGCTTTGATTCAAACACATCATTAGAGTGTGACTCAGCTTTGAGTCCCAGCCCTCTTGGACTTATAAATCAGACTCTCACATGGAAGTAAACACACAGAGAAGAACACAAAGGAAGAGAGACAGCTCATTCAATACAACTGAGGCCCTGGGAAGAGAGTTGAGTCATTTGCCTGATAGTTTACAGATGACCTTGTGAAGAGACCAAAACAGATGAGCCTGGAAGAAGAGGGGCCTGGGAAGAGAGATGAGCATAGGTGCCAGCCTGTAGCTGAGATAAGAAGAAATTGGACTTAAGAGGGAAGAGGAAGGCTGAACCCTTGCAGACATGACCCATCATCTTGTGTCAATATGTGGCAACAGACTCTGGGTGGGAAAGTATCTCTTACAATACCTTGAGTTGGACTCTTTAGGGCCTTGTCACTGTAAGTTTCTACCCCCAATAAATACCGTTTATAAAGGCCAAAAGATTTCTGGTACTTTGCGTCAGCACCCCTTTGGCTGACTAATACAGTTTGCTAATATTTTGTTGAGGATTTTTTTAACTATGTTCGTGAAAGATATTGGTTTGTAATTTCCCTTTTCTTGTACCTTGTCTAATGTTATGTCTTCTTTAAAGATTTGTTAGAATTTGCCAGTGAAGCCATTTGGGTGAGCAGGTTTCTTTTTAGAAAGGTGTTTTTGTTTTGTTCATACATAAAGCACTAGACAGGTTTTCTCTTTCTTTTTGACTTAGTTTTGGTATTTGGTGACTTTTAAGGAATTGGTCCATTTCATCTGCATAGTTCAGTTATGTGTATAGAGTTGTTTGGAATACTCCCTGTTATCCTTTTCATGTGTGTGAAGTTTTTTGTTTTTTTTTTAAGATTTATATTTTGTTTATTTCTCTCCCCTTCCCCACCCCCCCCACTTGTCTGCTCTCTGTGTCCATTTGCTGTATATTCTTCTGTGTCCCCTTGTATTCTTGTCAACAGCACCCAGAATTTGTGTTTCTTTTTGTTGCACCATCTTGTTGTGTCAGCTCTCCGTGTGTGCAGCACCATTCCCGGGCAGGCTGCACTTTTTTTGCACTGGGCCGGTCTCCTTACAGGGCGCACTCCTTGCATGTGGGACTCCCCTATGCAGGGGACACCCCTGTGTGGCATGGCACTCCTTGTGCATATCAGCACTGCATGTGGGCCAGCTCATCACCTGGGTCAGGATGCCCTGGATTTGAACCTTGGACCTCCCATGTAGTAGGCAGACACCCTGTCCATTGGGCCAAATTGACTTCCCATGTGTGTGAAGTTTGTAGATATTCCCTCTTTGATTCTTGATATTGATTTTTGTCTTCTGTCTTTTTGGCTTGTCATTATGTCAGTTAAAAAAAAACACCTTTGGTTTCACTGGGTTTTCTCTGTTGCTTTGTTTTCAAAATCACTGATTTCTACTCTTAATATTATTATTTCTACTACAATGTAAACTATTATCCATGTGGTGCAGTAGTGCTCCAAAATGTATTCATCAAATGCAATGAATGTGCTACATTGATGAAAGAGGTTGTTGGTGTGGGAGGAGTGGGGAGAGGGTGTGTGGGGGGTATATGGGAACTTCTTATATTTTTTTAATGTGACATTTTTAAAATTTTAAAAATTATTATTTCTTATTATTTCTTTTGAATTACTTTCTTTTTATTTTGCTTGCTCATATTTTTCTAGTTTCATAAGTAGAAAAATGAAGTCATTGATTTCAGACATTTCTTCTTTTAAATATAAGCATTTTAATGTTATAGACTTCCATATACATTCTGCTATAGTGGCCTCACATATTTTGGTATGCTATGTTTCCATTTTTTAATGTTTGAAATATTTTCTCATTTATCCTCCTCTTTGACCTATGGATTATTTAGAAGCATGTGGTTGAATTTTCAAATATTTAGAGTATTTTTAAGTTGTCTTTCTGTTTTTGATTTCTAGTATAATTCCATTCTGCTAAGAGAAGATACTTTACATGATTTCTAATTCCTTTATATCAATTTAGATATGCTTTACAAGCTAGGATATGGTCTGTCTCGGTTAATGTTCCATTTGCATTTGAGAATGTGTATTTTGCTGCAATAAGGTAGATCATCTATAAATGCGAATTTGATCCAGTTGGTTAATAATGTTGTTCCATTCTTGTCAAGTCTTTCTTAATCATTTTCTGTCTACCTATTCTGTCAACACTGAGAGAACACTGTTGAAGTCTTCGGGTTTCTTTTCAGTTCTGTCCTTTTTGCTGTAACCCATAGGTTTTGATATGTTGTATTATCATTTTCATTCATCTTCAGGTATTTACTGATTTCTCTTGCAATTTTTTTTCTTTGACACACTGATTATCTAAGTGTGCATTGTTTAATAACCATATATTTGTAAATTTTCCCTTTTTCTGTTTATTACTGATTTCCAGCTTCATTCTTTTAAGATCAGAGAAAGCACTTTGTATAATTTCAATCTTTTTAAATTACTGATACCTGTCTTGTGACCCAACAAATAGTCTATCCTGGAGAAGATCCCAGAGTGCTTGAAAAGAATGTATATCCTGCTGTTTTGGGGTATATTATTCTATAAATGTCTGTTAGGTCTAGTTTATTTATCATATTATTCAAGCAGTTTCTGTATTTATCCTCTGTTCAGATGTTCAATCCAATGCTGAGAGGAGAGTGTTGAAGTCTCCAAATATTATTGTAGAGACATCTATTTCTCCATTCAGTTTTGCTATTTTGTGCCTCCTGTATCTTGGGGTACCCAGTTTACATGCATAAATATTTATTACTTCTTGGTGAATTATCACTTTTTCTTCTTGGTGAATTATCACTTTTATTAATATACAATGACCTTATTAATCTCTTGTAACAGTTTTACATTTAAAATCTATTTTGTCCAATATTAGTATCACTACTCCAGAACTTTTTTGGTTCTTTGTGTGTGGAATATCTTTTTATAACCATTAACTTTCAACCTGATTGTTTTCTTACATCTGAGTTCTTTTGTACACAGCATATAGAGGGTTCATTTAAAAAATTTTTTATTATCCATTCTGTCAGTCTATGACTTTTGATTGGAGAGTTCAATCCATTAATGTTCAATGTTATTACTGTAAAGGTATTACTTCATCCATTTTATTCTTTGGATTTCTGTTGTCACATCTTACTATTGTCTTTTTGTTTACCCTTTAAGTTACCCTTACCAATAAACTTAATTTCCACATTCTTCTCCGTGTCTCTCATCATCTTTTCCATTCAGGCTGTAGCACTTCCTTTAGTATCTCTTATAAATCTGGCCTTTTGGTAACATGCTCCCTCAGTTTTTGTTTGTCTGTGAAGACTTTAAATTTACCCTCATTTTCGCAGGACAGTTTTGCCAGATATATTAGCCAAAGGGATGCTGATGCAAAGTACCAGAAATCTGCTGGGTTTTATAAAAGATATTTATTTGGGGTAGAAGCTTACAACTACCAGGCCATAACGCATAAGTTACTTCCCTCACCAAAGTCTGTTGCCATGTGTTGGAGCAAGGTGGCTACTGAAGTCAACTATAGTTCAGGCTTCCTCTCCCTCTTAAGGTTCCATGGTCCCACCTTCTTCCAATATCAGCTGTAGCCTGGGATAAGTCTAGTCTCTCTCCCAGGGCTTGTTTCTCTCCAGGATCAGCTGCTCTGCTTGCTCCCCAAGGCCACCTGTAGGTTATCAGGCAAATGGCTCATCTCTCTCCCTGGGGCCTCTGTCATGTCCAATGGGGCCTTCTCTTTTTCTTCAGGTATCTGCTTCTCTGTTTATTTACTTCCTGGGCTCCAGCATTAAAACTCTAATTTCCTTTCTCTGTGGTGCAGTTTCTCTGTAAGTCCCTGCCCACCAAGGGGGTGGGGACTCCATGCCTTCCTGATGTGGCCCAAACAGAGCCTTAATCATTATTTAATGAAGTAAAAGTGAAACCTGTGAATATAATATAATCTAATATGCCCAGAGAAACAGACCCGTTTACAAACATAATCCAATGGCTATTTTTGGAATTCATAAATAATATCAACCTTCTACACCAGAAAAAGAATTCTTGGCTGGCAGTTTTTCTCTTTCAGGACTTTAACTACATCATACCATTTTCTTCTTTCCTCCATGGTTTCTGATAAGAGATCAGCACTTAGTCTTACTGAGGTTCTTTGTATGTGATGCTTTGCTTTTCTCTCGCTGCTTCAGAATCCTCTCTCTATCTCTGGTATTTGTCATTCTGCATAGTAGGTGTCTCAGAGTAGGTCTACTCAGATTAATTATCTTTGGGCTGCATTGTCCTACTTGGATATTGATATATATGTCTTTCATAAGGATTGGGAAGTTTTCAGTCATTATTTCTTCAAATATTCTTTCTGTTCCTTTTCTGTTCTCTTCTCCTTCTGGAACACTGATAATGTGTATGTTTGTGCATTTTGCATTGTCATTCAATTCCCTGAGACATTGTTCAATTTTTTCCCTTTCTTTTATCTTTCTGTTCTCTTGTCTTTTTGAGTTCAGATGTGTGACCCTCCAGTTCACTAAATCTGTCCTCCACTAACTCAAATAAGCTGTTATAAGTCTCTAATGCATTTTTAATCTTATATATTGTATCTTTCATTCCCATAAGCTCTGATATTTTTATTTTCAGGCTTTCCAGTTGTTCTTATGCTCATGCAGTGTCTCCTCAATTTCTCTTTCTTGCCTAGTGGTTTTATTTCATAGTTCTTCTTTGATTTTTGGTTCAACTTATTCTGTCTTTAAAATTGCCCAGATTAAATTATCTAAATAGGGCCAGGGACTCACTAATGGGGTGCAGATCTGATCCAAGGGATTTGGGATAAGAGTTACCAAAAAGCATTTTTCTCCTTGCAGTGTCCCTGTTGGCGAGCAGATGGCACTTGTTGGCAAATCTTTCCATGAGAGGTCTCTTTCAAACTCTCTTGCCTGAGAGTCTAGTTTGGTCAGAGCTGACATTCAAAGCAGGCTCTGCTGGCTAAACTCACTGAAGAGATATCACTCTCCACCCTCCACCACACCCTGTCTCTTCCCAGGGAGGAAGACATCCATTCCCCTCTCTGTTGGCTGTATTGAGACACAGGTTTTATTCAGGCTGTTAGCCTTGAGTGTGAGTGACAGGGGCCATTTCTGCCATGGAGACTAGTAACTCACAGTTTTCATTTCAGTCTTTTTGTCCCTTGCCTTCCTGGATGATGTGTAACATTCTCCTGGTCTGCAGATCCCCAAAGTAGCTCCCTTAGATAACTTTTTGCCCTTCCTCCATTGATTTTTTTGTGAGTTAAGCCCTGCCTTCCTAATCCAATGCCATCTTCCCAGAAGCCCCCAGTTCTATCCTTTTTTGTTTCATGTAAATTGACTCTGTTCTCTGAAATCTCCACATTTAGCAGTTTAATGTCTTCTTAGTGAACTGATGCTTTCACTAGTCTGTAAATCCTTCTGTATCCCTGGAATTTCCTTGTTGTGAAGTATATTTTACCTGCATTAATAGAACCACTTTGGCTTCCTTTGATTAATGCTTTTATTTCTTAGTCTTTTGCTTTTAATCTACTTATTATATTTAAAACGTGTTTCTTCCTATGCTAAGTAATATGATATAGTTGGATCTTGTATTTTTTTATACATTTGGATAATTTCTGTCTTTTATTTGGTGCATTTAGAACACCTTTTAATGTAATATGATATATTTGGATTTAGGTTTACCATTTTATTTGTTTTCTTTTACTCTGTTTTTCATTCCTTTTTTCTTCTTTTCTGTCTTCTTTTGGATTATGTAAATACTTTAATATTGTTTTTTAATTTTTCATGTGATTTTGACAATATTGTTTTATTAATGGCTGCTCTAGACATTAAAATATACATAACTAATATTTTATATTCTACTTAAAATTAATAGACTGCTTCTTCAAGTGGAATATAGAAACTTTACAACCACAAAGGACATTTTATCCTCCCAATTCATGCTGTAGTTTTTATATATATATTACATCTGTATACACTGGAAATACCATCAAACATAATTTTTGTTTTCAACTGAAGAATTTCTTTAGCATGTCTTTTAAAGTAGATTTGCTTTTGACCAGTTATCTCAGTTCTCCTTTATCTGATTTCATCATCATTCCAGAAGGATATTTTCAATGCATATAGAATTCTGGGTTGACAGTTCTGGTTTTTCATTACTTTAAAAAATGTCAGGGGAATGGGGGTGGCTCAGTGGTTTGACCACCTGCTTCCTGTGTACAAGGTCCTGGGTTCAATACCTGGTACCTCCTAAAAAAAAAAAAGTTATTTTACTTCCTTTTGGCCTCCATGGCTCCTGATGAGACATCCTCAGTCATTTACATATATATTTTTCACTATATGAAATGTCAGGTTTCTCTGGGTGCTTTCAGGAGTTGTCTTTATTTGGGTTGGCAACACTTTAATTAGGATATGTCCAGGTATGAATTTATTTGTTTTACCTGTTTGCTGAGCTTCTTAAGTATCTAAGCTTATGTCTTTTGTCAAATTTGGTGGGTTTTCACTTTTTCTTCCATATTTTTTCTGCTTCATGTTTTTTTCTCCTCTCATTTTGTAACTCTAAAGACATAAATGTTAGACATTTTAATATTGTCCCATGGGTTTGAGAGACTCTTTTTCCCCAAAACTTTCCCCCCTCTATTATTTAGGTTGGATAATTTCTATTATCTTTTTTTTTAAAGATTTATTTTTATTTATTTCTCTCCCCCCCCACCCCCAGTTGTCTGCTCTCTGTTTCCATTTGCTGCATGTTCTTTGTCCACTTCTGTTGTCAGCGGCATGGGAATCTGTTTCTTTTTGTTGCATCATCTTGCTGTGTCAGCTCTCCATGTGTGCAGCACCATTCTTGGGCAGGCTGCACTTTCTTCCGCGCTGGGCGGCTCTCCTTACAGGGCACACTCCCTACGTGTGGGGCTCCCCCACGTGGGACGGCACTCCTTGCGTGCATCAGCACTACACATGGGCCAGCTCCACATGGGCCAAGGAGGCCTGGGGTTTGAACCACGGACCTCCCATGTGGTAGATGATGCCCTATCTATTGGGGCAAGTCCACTTCCCTCTATTATCTTTTAGTTCACTGATTTCCTTCCTCTTCATTTTGCTATTGGGCCTGTCCCTTATGTGCACTACTCAGTGGCCAGTATGGAGCCTGGGTGGTAGTCTACTCTGTAGCTCAGTTCTCAATGCCTGTAGCCTACTATTTAGGATCAGATCCTCACATGCATGGTTCAGAAGTGAGCAGAGGAGTTTATATACAAATTTAGAGGATCATACTTGATATTCCTTATCTTCACAATAATCCCAATATTCCAGCTTCCTGGGCCCTCCCTTTCTAGTCTTCCAGCTAGAAACCTGGGGTTTTAATTTCCCTTCCCTGTTGCTTACTTCTCCAAATTACATCTGCATCTACAACCAAGCAACGAGATGACACATTAAAAGCAATAGGGGATTTGCACCATGCTTTAGTATCGAACCTTCTCTGATCAGAGAGAGGGGTTCTCCTACTTCTGAGCTTAAGGTTCTTCCCAGCTACCATTGTCATTGCTTTGATGACAATGTAGCAATTGTCACTGTCACTGCTACTGCCACAGTATTCCTTGGTGGCAGGGGTGGGAAAGAAGGAAAAAACGACCAAAAAAAAGAAGCAATTTCTCCCATTTTCTTCGGACCCACAGGAACCCCCTTTTCTGCTCCTTGGATCAGAAACAAATCACTTCTCTCAGAGCTCTTTCTCTTCACCTTCTGTGTGCACTTGTGAATTTCAGGTTGCCTTTGAATCTAGGCAAGGAGATGCAAAGGAAGGAAAAAGGTAAATTCATTGCCAATTCAGTGGAACTTCAAATTCTGGTCATCTTCCCCAATCTGCTTTCTATAGTTTATTTTGAAGAATTCCCAGATAGCTTCTCCAAGCATTTAGCTCAGGATTTATCACTGCATTCAACAGGAGAGACAGGGTAGAGTGTGCTTACTTAATATTCCTGCAACCAGAGCATCTGCTCTTATTTTTTTAAGTCCTTTTTTCCCTTCTATTTATTTTACTTTTAAATTGCACTCCCCCCAACCACCCTGCCTTCTTAAGGTGGATAATTAGATTGTTGATTTTAAACCTTTCTTCTTTTCTAATATAAGCATTCAAGAGAATCATACATTTGAGCTTCGTCCCTACTTCTTTGATGTTTGCTTACTCTTCACTCTACTGTGTTGGCTTTATCTTCCAGCTGTTGCAACATTTCTTGTTTTCATAACCAGTCACAACAACATATGGAGATAGAAAGGTATTATTTTTTTCTGTGTGTCTCTCTCTCTTTTTTATAGGAAAGCAAACTTTTCCCAGAAGGCCCCAACAGGCTTTCCAACATGTCTCTTTGGCTCAGATTGTATGACATGCCCATTCCTAAACCAAAATCACTTACAGGTGGATTGGGATTACTGTGATTGATTTAAAAATCTGACATAGAATGGATAGAGAAGTCAACCTGTAACACCACAAAAGTTACAAAATTTAATAGTTAATGAATAAAAAGCAAAGTATAACAGGCCAATCCAGTTGTGATGCAGTGTCACTGACATTACTAGAGTTATTCTGCCTAAAACCTTGACAATTTCTTCTGTGACAATAGAATAGAGGCAGTAAAATTGCATAGGAAATGACAGATGTCTAACTGGCTGATCATAGCTCTGACACTAGAGGGCCACGCCTTATTTAATTTGCCTCTCAATGTGTCTGTAGCCTTTGAATAAAAATGACCCTTCAGTTTAAGATAAGCCAGCTAATCTCAGCTAAATTTTACTCAGCTAAAATTGAGATCCAGACAATATGGTACAATTTGCTGGGTAAAATTTCAAGAATCAATAAAGTAATTAATTTAGCTTTATACAAGGAAATATTTTGAATACACAATGGAAATCACAAGAAATTTTATTTTATTTTTTTTATTTTTTCCTTATTTCCCCCCCTCTGTTGTCTCCTCTCTGTGTCTGTTGTATTCTTATTACGGCGGCTCCAGGGACTCATCCTGGGACCTTCTGGATTGGGAGAGAGGTGAACATTCTCTTTCTCCACCTCAGCTCCCTAGTTCATTGTGTCTCATATTGTCTCTTCTCTGTGTCTCTTTTTTGTTGCGTTATCTTGCTGCGTCAGCCCTCCGTGTGGGTGGCTCCACTCCTGGGCGGTGTGCCCTCCTGCATGGGGCTGCACTCCTTGCACAGGGGCCAGTACTTGCGTAGGGGGGCACCTCTGTATGGGGGGACATGCCTTGTGCATGGCAGCACTCCACATAGGACAGCTCTTTATATGGGCCAGGAGGCCCTGGGTATTGAACCCTGGACCTCCTATATGGTAGGTGGAAGCTCTATCCATTGAGCCATATCCACTTCCCATAATTTTAATATTACTAGATGTCCAGTGTTTGTGGCCTTTCCCAGGGCTCCTCCAACAGTCTTATCATTGCTTGTCCTCAATGTTAGTAGCAAAAAAACCATTATTCAGGGTCACATACAATCAATTCTTTCACCAAGCAACTTGCCTGGATTTTATCTCCCAAATCCTTTGCTTTTTAACAACATTCATTTCATTTTTGGCCAGGAATTGTGCCAGATGTTTGGGAAACAATGGTGAATGTGGCAGGTCATACTCTAAAGAAGCATAAACCACTGAGGTCAATTCAGAAATACAGTGTCCATTTAGTGGGGGTAAAACAGTATCAGATTGTTTCTTAAATATTCAAAGATAAATGTAGTTTTGTTTTGTTTTTTAAATAAATGATAAAGTTTTAGTTTTTGAATCCCTACCTCATTAGAAGTGGTGGTAGAGTGGAATTAAATCATTCAGTACATAAGAACATAAGTTCAATCCTCTATCATGACTATTTCTCCTTCTCCACTTTTCTGCTAACTGGATTTTGGGGGAAGGGAAGCTTATGCTTCCTTGTGGTGGGGTAGTTTCGGGGAGAGGGTCTTAGATGGGCTTGCTGTCCTCTTGATCTTCTCTAGTTTCTATTCTGAGCAGCTGGTCTGCTCTTATGCTTACTCATCAGATCTGTAGCAACAATTTTTCTTTTCTTTTGGTTAGGTTGGGGCCAATATTCCTTTCTTGGTGATTTGACTCCACCTTGGTTCTAGGAGAAGCTATATATAGATCCCCTCAAAGGTTTGACTGAGGCTACAGCTGAGTCCAGTCCTGGTGGTCCTAAAGCTCTTAGCTACAAAATCCACAGTTACTTTGCACAACCTACCCAACTCTCCAGCTAGTACAATCTATTTCCAAGGTCCCCATTGGGCAGGGAGAACTGCTATTTATATTCCAAGCCACATACCAGCTGTCAGAGGATCAGGAGTATTAATTCAGGCCCTCTGCCTAACACTGCATTGCCATTTTACAAGAGTCCGGTGTTGGAACACAGACCAGCCTGCTCAGCAGTTGTCCTCCTAATACACTCAGTGACAAGTGGGCACAGTCTTTTTCCCCTTCAGCTTTCTACAAACCCCCTCCAGAATTTTTATAGGGGTTGGGGTGCAGAGGTAAAAGGATACCCTGTGTCTCACCCTATCTTTATCTCACTGTTCCCAGGGCAGAAGGACTTTAAAATTCTTCCTTTTGCTACCTCATGTCTCCTTCCTTCTCAAGGTGTCATTCATCATCCTGCCCTTCCTTAGAGCATATTTGCACTTTAGTATTTTCAAAATACTGTATTTCATTTTATAAATGTATTGTCAGGGATAAGAACAGATTGCTATGGAATCGACAACATGAAAGTGTGGTGGTGATTCCCAATCTACTCTCAGGGTGTTAGGGATGACTGGAAGAAGCAGTATCTAAACTAAGACCTGAAGAATACACAGGAGTTAGATGAAGTGTAGAAAATGGGTAAGAGTATAATGGGCAAAAGGAGTAGATACAAAGTCCCAGAGGCAGAAGGACTTCTGATAGCTTAGAATGGCTATAGCATAGAGTCTAAGAACAATGGCAAGAGATAAAGCTGTAGAGGTAAACTGTGATCAGATCATGAACAGCCTCAAATCCTTAAGGAGTTTTGACTTTATCTTAAAAAGAGTGGGAAGCCTATGTTTTCTTGTTTGTTTTGTTTTTTCTATCTGATTGCATCTTTGTCATTTTTGGTGCATGTTGCCTCGTTGGGCGGGGACCTGTGCCTCACTGCTGCAGGTCTGGGATACCGTTTTTCTTTTTTTTAAAAGGTTCCGGGGATCGAACCTGGGTCCTCTGTAAGGTAAACAGGAGCTCAAGTGCTTGAGCCACAGCTGCTTCCTGAAGCCTATGTTTTAAAACAGGAAAGGACATGATCATATTCGTGCTTTAGAGAGCCCACTCAGATCGAAGAGATGGATGCATATGAAAAGGGCAAAATTAGGGGCGGGCCTTTACCCAGGGATTGCCAGGGATAGCTACTATCCTGAATTTTGCAAGGATATGCTGGAATAATATAAAGCTGGATCAATGTATTTAGTGTATATAGGCTTGCATCAGTGTATTTAAATGCTGAAGGAAAAATCCTGAAGGAAGGCACAGGGCAAAGAAATAGCAAAAAGGGAATAACTGATGATTGTTAAGAACCCTCAGAGGTGGGAAGGAATGCTGAAGGATCAGAGAGGAATGGTCCCCCTTTCATTCTGAGAGGAGTGAGAGAGGAAGTGATGGGTGAGGATGTGGGTAAATTGGCAAATTTGGTGGCAGGAGGTTGTAATTTTCATCTTTTTTTCTTTTTTCCCCTGTAATTTAGGAGGCAAAAATCATAGTCATCTGCCCATAAAAGAGGAAGGTAGCAAAAGGGTCGTAGGGCACTGTTTTTGAGCCAACAGTTGTTACCAGTCCCCTTCTGCCCTGTGACTTTCCATTCTAGAGGCAGAAAAGACTGGCTGTACCAGACATATTTGTAGGAAGGGAACATAAATCGATTTTTGCTGGAGTTTCTTGGAAAGGTTTTCCTTTTCCTGATAAAGGAGGCAGGCATGGCTGGTGCCTCTCTTCCTAGCTCTTTCTAATTTGACCCCAGATATACTTCCTGGAGCTGGGGACAAGTGTCTTACAAATATGAGAAAACAAGTATGAGGAAAAAAAAAGCCAAAAGAAGGGCAGAGGTGCCAGCCAGATAGTCATCATCCAGCGGCTGACTGAGAGCCAGCAGCAACTTACCTTCCAGATTTCTGGTTGTAAGCTCCTATTGTTTAAGTTACCAAAGGTTCAAACATTCCTAACTATTCAGAAAGGTTTGAGTATGTGGCAAACATCTTTGTCTCTGAAGAGAACAGGAGAAAGATAACGAGGGAACACAGGATTACCAGGTAACATTGAAGACTCAGAGGAAGAAAATCACAAAAGTAAACCAATTTCATTGGAAATTAATCAATTTAAGAGGGATGCTAACATTTTTTTTATCATACCATTTTTTATCTAGGTCAGGCCAAATCAGATGTGAATAAGAGCTCTCCTTTTTGGATAAACTAATACCTTCTTCTCAATTAGGAAACCAATGTTAGTGCTAGATAACTCAGAGTACAGGGGTTCCTATACTTTTTTGTTCCATGGACCCCTTTGCCAGTCAGATGAAAACCATGGACCCCTTGTTAAGTCCATACTATACTGTGTATTATTAAATAAATAAATCACACCTGCACCAAAGCATCCCCACAAGAATGTTTTTTTTTAAAAATTTCAATTCAAGCTCACGGACCCCTTGTTAGGAACCCCTGGTATAGAGCAACACCCATTTTAAAGATTAACTCCCCAATTTGGACTTAGATTATATGATTAACACTACTTTCTGGGGAAGAAGTTCATGTTATTTACAATGAAGAGAAGACATCCTTACAAAATTTATGGCAGTACCAATTGAAGGAAGACACTCCAGAATAATTGATTTAGATTGTCTTTTTTATTCACTGGGTACTTAAGAAATCCTGTCTTTCCATAATTAAACAGTTACTTTACAATGTATATATCTCTAAGGCATTTGTTGCTTTGCTAGATGGCTTGTCTCTTCAATGGCAAAGAGAATGAGGCCAAAGAAAAAGATTCCCATATTCAAAGTAATTGAAAAAAAAGCCAAACCCAATATATATTCATATTCACTAGAGCTACAATTCAGTCACTAACTATCAGAAAATTCTATAATCAAAATTTGCATTATTTCTCCCCCTATTAATCTTATATTTATTAACAAACTAACTAACCAGAACATATCAATCCCACATTCATTTCTGGAGTTATTCTAAGCACTAGGTGAGGTTCTTTTTGAGAATGAAATGTTGACACCTCATGAAGACCCCAATCAGGCAAAGTTCACTATGAGCTTCCCCTTCCCTTTTCCTTCTAAGGACTTTCACTTCTGATGTTTCCCTCCATATTTAACTGTAGCATCTCAGGAAACAAAAGTGTATTATTATAATATATTACTACCCGCCTCCTAACAATGACCCTGGACAACTCAGCCTAGTCTTGAGGTACATATTCTTTTGGGTTTCCTCAATCCTATTCTCATATTGGGAGGCAAAATGGGAAGGGAAGAAAAAGGTATTTTAATCTTTGGTCTTTAGAATTGTACTGTGCAAATTATGATATAGAGAATATAAATTTTTACATTAACTTACATATTCCTTCTCAACAGGGAAAAAACAAAGAGTATACTAGTTCATTATTTGTGTTAATAATTGAAAATAGTAAACTAGTAAATAGCAAAACAATGTCTTTTCACAGGCAGACTGGGGAAGGAAATCTGAATTAAGAGTTTTGGAATTTCAATCATCTGAATTGACACTGCATTGGTAAGCAGAAGAGCAAACAATGGCCATAGAAAATATTCTAACTTTCCCCTCTGGCTTTCAGGAGCATTGATGTGAAACCTGTGCCCACTAAGACTGCTGATTAATACCAAAAGAATGTTTGTGCCTCATGTCTTTTTCCCTTTTTGAAATTATGTGCTTTGATTCCCTCATGATACTGATGGGACCTTCTCCCTAGTGTGTCTTTTCTTATGTCTGAAAAGATTCGAGCTCTGACTGAAGGCCTTCCCACATTCGTGGCATTTGTAGGGCCTTTCGCCAGTATGGGTTCTTCGATGTTGAATAAGTATTGCGCTTCGACTGAATGCCTTTGCACACTCGTCACATGCATATGGCTTCTCTCCACTATGGATTCTCTGATGTAGAATAAGAGCTGAGCTCTGACTAAAGATTTTTCCACATTCATCACACTTGTGTTGCTTTTTTTGAGAAGGGTTTCCCTGTCTTCTTTCAAACTTGCCATCTTGTTCACAGGTTCCTCTATATGTGAAATTCTGAAGGGTGTTAGAAACATTGTAATGCAGTTCTATGCCTGAAGAAATCTTCTGCCCTGAAGCTGATTCCACATTTCCAGTTTTGTTGTCTCCATCTGAAATAAATAGAACAGCGAATATTACCAGTTCTCTGTTCAGAAAAAAAAGGGAAACTGGAGTGATCCAAATGAAATGCACATGGATTAATTGTTCGTTAGTGTATTTATAAAAGAGCATCACAGGTGGATAATGGAGATGGTTAGAAAATACTGAGATGAGCATAAGGCAAAGAAAAAAGTTATATACTGAGGAGACTGTCAATTGTAAAGAGCCAAAGCTCTGTGGAAAACATAAAATGGTGACTGGTAGGGGTAATAGATTGGTCAAACTGAGGAAAACTTGAAGAATTACTGAAGAAGCAGAGAAGCAACCAGAAGGAGTCAAATGTGATAGTGGGTAGTAATAAGCAAGATTTAGCATGAGTATCAATAAACAAAAGCTTAATGATATATAAATGCATAATTAAACAAAGAAAGGGGCTAAAGAAAGCCAAGAGGTTGAAAAGGACTATGAAAATACAAGTTGGGCATAAAAAGGGAGGATTACAGAGTAGGATAACTGACGCCTCAAAGGACTAAGCATAGCACAGAGTAGCTCTAATCCTGTATGCATTTTTTTAGTACTGGTTGAATGGCTATGTATGCTACATTATTTGGGGTAATATTTAATATCTATGAAAAAATGTACATGGCTGCTTTGGGTCTGCAGCCATTCAGATCACACATAAATCTGGTTAGATACGGAAGGACTTTGGACTCAGGATATTAGGGGATCTGAAGCTCCAACGCAATTGTTAACTTGGATGTGAATACGCCAACCTAATTTACACGTATCAGCTGAAGGAATCACTTAGTGATCCTCATGGCAGCATATTATTTGAGGCTGTTGAAAGACAGCAGATTGGGAAAAGGACTTGGCCCAGTGGTTAGGGCATCCGTCTACCACACGGGAGGTTCGCGGTTCAAACCCTGGGCCTACTTGACCCGTGTGGAGCTGGCCCATGCGCAGTGCTGATGTGCGCAAGGAGTGTTGTGCCACGCAGGGTTGTCCCCCGTGTAGGGGAGCCCCAGGCGCAAGGAGTGCACCCATAAGGAGAGCCGCCCAGCGTGAAAGAAAGTGCAGCCTGCCCAGGAATGGCGCCGCCCACACTTCCCTTGCCGCTGACGACAAAAGAAGCGGACAAAGAAACAAGAGGCAGCAAACAGACACAGAGAACAGACAACCGGGGGAGAGGGGGGAATTAAAAATAAATAAATAAATCTTTAAAAAAAAAAAAAAGAAAGACAGCAGATTAGAATATAAGTCTGTAAAAGGAAAGTGTAGCAGTTTTTGTACATGGCTGTAGAAATGGCTTGGCTAAGGCTGACTGTATCTGATGGGGTATTTATCTGAGGTAATTATGTAAATGAAATGGAAGGGACTCCAGAGAGGATCTGCTGATTGGCAACCCATCTGAAGGCCTACTCAAAAGGATGATGTGAGATAGATGGTTTGGGAAGAGAAGTCAGTGAGTGAGTGTAACACTGGCTGAGAGAATTATGAATTTTTTTCTTAAAGATATGTTTTTCTTCCCTCCACCCCCCAGTTCCCTGCTCTGTGTCCATTTGCTGTTTTTAAGATTGAATCTTTTTTTTTAAAGATTTATTTATTTATTTCTCTCCCCTTCCCTCCCCACCCCAGTTGTCTGTTCTCTGTGTCTATTTTTGCTGCGTCTTCTTTGTCTGCTTCTGTTGTTGTCAGCGGCATGGGAATCTGGGTTTCTTTTTGTTGCGTCATCTTGTTTAAGTTCTCCGTGTGTGCAGTGCCATTCCTGAGCAGGCTGCACTTTGTTTCACGCTGGGTGGCTCTCCTTAAGGGGCGCACTCCTTGCGCGTGGGGCTCCCCTACACGGGGGACACCCCTACATGGCACGGCACTCCGTGTGCGCATCAGCACTGTGCATGCGCCAGCTCCACACGGGTCAAGGAGGCCCAGGGTTTGAACTGCGGACCTCCCATGTGGTAGGTGGGCGACCTATCCATTGGGCCAAGTCCGCTTCCCAGAACTTTGAATTTTTAAAAAGCTTAATGAAATTAATTTTAAATGGGTATAAATATAGTTATTACAAAATGAATTTTAAATTATTTCTTGTATTTGTTCAAAGTATAATATTCACTCATTAATTATTACTGGTTTAAATAGAAATCACTTCATAAATGGTAAGGATTCTGTCTCAAATTCTTTTCTTTGTAACTCATATTCCAAAGTGACCTAAATGATTAGTCACTACTATCAAAATCTTGGCAACAGTTAGCGCTTGACAGCAGAGACCAAGGTCACATGCAGTTGCTTTGATATGACCCAGTACCACAGATAGCATTTTACATACTTAAGAAATGGTTCTGTTATTCTATAATATGATAGGATCTGCCTTGTATTGCAGGATCTTGGGCTGTCTGATTTCTCTTTCAAATTTCTACACATCTTTTAAAATATAGGAGATTTTCTTCCATATATTCCTCCACTATCTTTTTTTTTTTTTTTTTTCATTTTATCTTCAAAGAAGCTTTAGATACAGAAAAGTCACATAGAGAATACAGGTGATTCCCATATTCCCAACACCCTCCCCTTTTCCCCCTCTCCCTTATTATTATTTTATGTGCAGATGGTACATTTATTGCAGTTGATGTACAAATATTGAAGCATTGCTACTAATCATGGTAAATGGTTTACATTATGGTTTACATTTTGGATTGTACACTTTTACAGGTTTTGATGAAACTGGAAGTGGCCTGTATCTTTTTTTTTTAATCCTCCCCTCCCTCTCCCCCCACCCCCCCGCCCGCTGCTGTGGCTTTTTGCATGCAGTCTGCTGTGTCCGCTTGCTGTGCGTTCTTCTGTGTATCTATTTTTATTTACTCCTGCCCTCTCTTGTGGCTTGCTTGCTGCCTGCTCTCTGTGGCCATTTGCTGCACTCTCTTCTGCGTTTTCGCTTGTCTCCCTTTTTGTTGCATCACCTTGCTGAGTCAGCTCTCCGTGGCGCTTGCGGGCCGGCAGCACTCCATAGTGCTTGTGGGCGTGCTGGCAGCACTCCATGGCGCCTGGGCCAGTGGCTCTCTGCAGCATGCGGGCAAGCCTGCCTTCACAAGGAGGGCCTAGGACGTGAACCCAGGGCCTCCCATATGGTAGACAGGAGCCCAACTGATTGAGTCACGGCCAATTCCCCTGTATCCGTTTTTGCAAGATCATGCTGAACAATTCTAATAGCCTAAAATGTCCTATGTTCACCATTCTTACTAGACAACAGATTTTACAGTGATGAAAGACACAGTGGCTAAAAAAAATTATTTCACTTAAAAATTTTTAATATTTTATTGGCTATTTTTAAAATTATTTCATTTTCTTATTGATTTTATTTGGTTATTGTGTTGCCTTCATTTTTGGAGAGGTTTTGGGTCACAACAGTGGTGGGGAAGGATCACTGGTGTGGGATATCAGTGATGAGGGGATGCAGGAAAGGGGTTTACCTGGGGTAAGCCTCTAAGGCATATGAATACATTCATGTGTTCATGGGGCATTGTCTCGGTGAGTGAAGATCCACATAATAACTGAAAGAATATTGAATTTCCATCCTAGGGAGTTCTGCTACATTCTCTAATAGGACAGCAAGAATCCCCAAGTGCAAGGGCAGTGCCTCGTGAAGGAAGACAGACTTATGCCAGGCCCTTGATATTGATGACTGTACTTATGAACTTTTTCTTGTGAAACTGAAACTTAGCCTACTATTATATACTGCCTAAGAGTTAAACTACTGAAAGCCTCCTTGTTGTTCAAATGTGGCCTCTCTCTAAGCCAAACTCTACATATAAATGTACTACCCTCCCACCAGAGTGACATGACTCCCAGGGATAAGCCTTCATGGCACCAAGGGATTATTACCAAGCACCAACTAGCAATGCATCTGGAAAAAGACCTTGGCAAAAAGGGGGAAATGGTAAATACAATTGAAGTTTTATGGCTAAGAGATTTCAGTGAGTCAGGAGGTCATTCCAGATGTTACACTTATGCAAGTCTCAGCAGGATCTCTTTGACTGCCACAGTAAACAGTGCCTCCAATAGGGGGGTTCCTGAGGGTTCTAGAGTCATCCAGATACTATAAGCAGGGTAGAGAGCTCAGGAATTTAGCAACCTGTTAGTGGGCCTTACTTTGGAATTTAAGCTTCCCAGTGTAACAGAGTTAGACTAATTTTTTTTTAAAGCTATGATCTCCTTTATTCCAAAAATAAATACTTTACTTTAGAGTTGACATATTTCAAATCACATTAAACACAGAGAAGAATCACAGTCTCTTTGGAAACTGTGAACATGTTCAGAATCATGGGGATGGGTGAGAACAGTTCCAACTGATTCATGACCCAGACGCCACCTCTAACCAGGCATAGCCACTACATTTAATGACTGTAGGAGAAAATGCTCTGTAGTCTGAAAGGCACATGAACAGGACCATAAGGTGCATGGCAAATTCACTGATAGAATACTCCTGTTCTTTCCCAAGAAAGTGGAGAAACTTTAATTGAGTCAAAGATGAGAAGACAGGGTGCTCCTGCTTGGAAGGTGGCATGGTGAGGCTCTAGGTGTGAAAGCCATGGCCAGGCATCACCTGGTGGGGGTGGGGGAGCACATGACCACGTACATGATCACTACCATCAGCAGCACCAGCATGGCCAGCATGGGTAGCACCATCATGGTGACCTGCTACTGGGCCTCCTGCATGGCCTGCTTCTGCTCCTTCTTGTCCCGATACACCTCCTTGGGCTTCCCTTTCAGCTGCCGCATCTTTCCACAGGAAGCTAGGAGGGTGTGTCCAGGGAGTGCTTAGAAGAAAGGGTGGCCCTGCTTTTATAAAGGTCCAGAATCCCTTTTTTCAAGAACTTCTCTTTTAATAGTTTAAGCAAACTGGACTTGTATTAAAGGTGACTTGAGCGTTATTCCCCCTCTCACTACAGCTGCCTACGCTCCTCTGCTGCTCTCTCCTCTCAGCACCCTAGCAGGTGGTTCTGGACCACCAGTCACCCTCACTTTAGGTTCTCTACACATGGCTCTTTGCCTCTTTTATTTGAACCTATAATTAGCACTATACTTGATATTTGTCCCAGAGGCTTAAATCTTTGGTCTATCCATGTGCTGGTTGAACCCTTAACTTCAGCAGAGTTGCAACACCTACTTGCCAGTTCACTGGATTCACCCAGAACAACAAGGAGATGACAATGGACAACACTTATCCCAAGGTAGAGAGTGTCTGCAACTGCAAGCAAGATAGTTCCAACCATCTGCCCCATGGGATCTAACCCCCTCTCAATTAGAAGCCAGGTGGGCATCACCATCCCCAAATCTCAAGACTGCGTAATGAACAATGGACTAAAGTAGACCTATTATTATTCTAGCAATGGAAGAACTCTAATCATTGATATAAAGGCAGTGGCCACCAGAGATTGAGAGAAGGGAGAGGGAAAAATTGGTGTACTATGGGGGCATTTTCATGACACTGGATTTGTCCTGCATGACATTGCAATGATGGATACAGGCCATTGTATATTTTGTCATAACTTACAAAATGGTGCAGGACCAAGTGTAAACTATAATGTAAACTGTAGCATGGTTAGCAGCAATGCTCCAATATGGTTCATCAATTATAACAACTGTACCACACTAATGAAGGATGTCGATGTGGGAAAGTGTGGGAGGGGGAGGGAGTGGGGCATATGAGAATCCTTTACATTTTTTTATGTAGCATTTATGTAATCTAAAGCTTCTTTAAAATAAAAAAAAAAATTTTTTTTAAATATATAGGAGAGACCTCTATGAGGACAGTCACAGGAAGGACATTTACAATGCAAGGCTGATGGCTCTTGTAGTCACCACCAAAGGGAGCCGCTGAGGCTGAGATGGTTTCCCTCCCTTATCCTGCGGGAGTGTGAAGAGACTTTCACTTTTCTCCTAGTTAAGCCAGGATGATTTCTAGACTGGAGGCGTTAAATGGTGCCAGTCAAGCATCTTCGGAGCAGGCACTTGTCCGGTAAGGATGAGACATCTGTTTTCTAAATATGTAAATTTTGTTGTTTTTCATTTTGTTTTTGTTTTACCTGTAGTTTCTTGTCAAAATGACCTTGAAAAAAATCCAACCTTGTTCAGCTCATTGGCCACCTCTGGAATACAGAAGCAGTAGTGAGGGGAGAGGAAGACATCCTCCCAACTAGGGTTTTCCTTTTAATCTTGGGCTCCCATTTTATTCAGGATCATCCCCTAGAAGGAAGGTCTCAGCTCAAATGTCACTTTATTCGAGATGCTTTCTCCACCACTCTATTTAAGACCCTGTCCCCACCCCATCTATCCTCCTTTAGGCTGCATTGTTTTTTTCCTATAGCATTTATTTATTTGGTAACACAAGGGAAGAACAGATGGCTGTGCCAGCCATTTTTCAGTGCTTTTATAAAAAGAGATGCAAAGAGGAATGGAATATAGAAATGTGTTTAAAATGCCACAAGAGAGCAAAGTGATCTTAGTAGCAACAGGGTGATTTTGATACTAGATCCCACCACTAGCTGAGCAAGAAGTTACACAAGAAATGATGATGTAGATCAGTGGCCTTTAAACTGTGTATCTTGGAGCCCACAGCAGGATCTCAGGGCTGTGTAAAAGTGAAAAAGGTGGGCATGAGGCTGAGCTGAGACCTGGTGGGCTGGGTTCGTTCGCGTTCGCTCCTTCTCTGGCCACAGGAGCTATTTTTACATTTTAAATTGTTGGGAATTCAAGTAAGATTTCATTGAGAAAAGGGTCAGGTAGCTTAAAACAAGGTTTGAAACCCAAATGGAGATGATGGCAAGGATTTAAAAGTCCAAGGATTGTTAAAGAATTTGTGAGAAAGAAAAAGAACAAAAAATGCTGAAAATGTTCATTTGGTGGAACAAATAACAGTGGAAGTTCCCACAGTGAGGAGAAGGGAGGGGAGGCTTGACATTTTTCACAAAAAGCAGCCGAGATATATACGGTGGGCTGAGAGGCTACCTTTTTCCTCTACAGTGAACTGACTCCTGCCCCTTACCAGTTTTTCTTGAGTGGAGCTCCCACGATGCCCACTGGAGCTGCTTCTTGGTGGGCTTGAGTTGGCTACTTGGTAAGCCCTGAGATAGTCCCCAAGGCGACAGGTTCTCTGCAAGCACCTCCTCTCTTTGTCCAGAAAATAAGACCTGGAGACAATTAGGTATAACTGGGCCTAAAGGAATCATGTTGGAACTTGATAAAACAGAGAAGAAACTATACAGAAAATATCCTGGGACACAGCAGAGGAAGGAAAGAAGTAAAGCCACATTCTATTTTCTGGGATACCTGTGAGGGCATTCACCATCCTACACATCAGGGTTAGCTGAGTGGGAACACAATTTTATAACTCTACCCTCAGTGACGTGCTGCTACCCCTGACTCAACCAGGCTGTTCATCCCCACAGATGCCCTTCTTACCTGCTTGGCTGGCCCATCAAGCTCTCTCTTCACATCTTCCAACACAGTCACTGCTTCCTCTCCGTTCTGTGGTTGATGCTCTTGCACCCAAGCCTGCAGCTCCTCAGGTAGGATGGCCAGGAACTGCTCCAGCACCACGAGTTCCAGGATCTGCTCCTTGGTGTGCACCTCTGGCCTCAGCCAGAGCTGACAAAATTCACGGAGCTGGCTTAGTGCCTCGCGGGGCCCAGATGAATCCTGGTAGCCAAACTGCCTGAACCTCTGGCGGAAGGTTTCTGGGTTGTTGCAGTTGCTCCAGTGGAGGCTGGAGTCATGATCACAGGCTTGCTCTTCCTCTTCCATCTTAACTATCAGAATCCTGTGGGGCTCTTCCGAAGTTTGTGGAAGGAGCATTGATGACTTTCTCAATTTTGCAGACATTTTGACCTGGAATAGCTTAGGACGGCTAGGCTTTAATCTTCAAGGAGGTAAAGCTTTCCTTACAGATACTCTTTGAATATGATTAAAGAAACAAGTGGAAACAAAGACAAATGACTAATGAAAAAGCTCTAATAATGATTGAAGTGATGAATGCACAATTATGTGATTATATCAAATATCATGGATTGTATACTTTGGATGAATTGTATGCTTTATTATATGTATCAATAAAATTGATTTGTTTAAAAAAAGACAAATGACAAATGCATCTTAGGACAACAATAAATCTAAAAACAGAAACATAAGATTGTATAGAAACTACTGACCTTAATCTTAACATATACCATGCTTTAAAGGAATATTTCTTTAAAAGAATCAAAGCACTACAATGGATTAATTCATATGCAAAGTAAATTCCCAATTTAATTTTGAAAACCATGCCCAGGAGGCTGACTAAAAACTACTATATAATAATAATAAAAAAAAATTACTATAAGTGATCAGCTAGCATTGCATAAAAGCTTCCAGAAGTAGAAATAAGAGAAGCCTATAGAAAGCTATGATTCTGGAGCAAGTTCAAGGTAGCCGATTAATTTTATCTAGGCTGCAGCAGAGAGTCCTATTAAAAAAGTCTCATGAGAAGTATTTTTGTGTGGATTTTTTTCAACTTTTAATAGTTGTATAAAATTACAATATTATTTCAACTTTAAAGGAAGCATTAAAAGAAAAAATAATTGTATATCCCTTCATCTTAATGTATTTTCATTTTTTCATAAAATTTCTTCTTCCTATAAATAGCATCTATTTTAATTATCTCTTTATTGTAAACTAAGTTGTTATGAATTTTTACTATTATAAATATAATGCTTGGCGGCATATCTTCATGAAATATATTATTTTTCTCCTTTCAAATAATTTCCTTCATATATGTTCCAAGGTCTCTGTCAAATAAAAGTGGCAAATTCTGTCTTGCTGTGTATTAAAAAATAAATTGCCAAAAAGACTATCAATTTCCAGTGCCATCAGCAACACAGCCATGTATGAAGGCAACAAGTTTTCCAAGAATTATTAGCTTGGCAGGTGAGGAGTTGCTTTTCCTAGTACCAATGTAGTGTATGTCTCACCAATAATTAATCAAAATTTTTAAATTGTGCAGTAAATATGTGACAGTGTTTTGTACAAGTTTGGTAAATAATAGCTAATTTAAAAATTGCATATGTGACCTAAATTTCTGAATTTACCCGCCCTTCCCACCCGACTTTATCAAGTGCTATATTCTAGGCCCTGAAGATAGTACAGTGACCTGGATCAAGTCTGTGGCTTCATAAGGCTAATACTCTATTAGGGGAGAGATGCAACTTTATACAGTGATGTGCTATGATGCAAATGTTAATACTTATCACTTAGACATTTATACAGAATTTACTATGTACCAAGCATTGTAATAAATATAACCTCATTTAATCCTCACAGACGCCCTGTGAGGTTATTTTTATCCCCATGTTGTGGATGAGGAGCCTGACACAGCAAGGTCAGGTAAGGTGACACGGGCAGGGTGGCATGGCTTATCTACATCCGGGCCATCTACACTTATCCAAGGTGCTGCGCGGTCGACGCCAGAGACCAGAGAGGCTCCAGAGAACAGAAGGAAGAGGCCAGGATGAGCCTGGACCTGGGACAGTCTAGGGAACCACCAGTGAGGCGGGAAGGGACGAGGACTGTGGATTCGGAGCCGTCAGAGAGCTTTACACTTGAGGGATCCTAGAACCAAATACGCCTTCTGGAAGTCACAAAGGAGATCTAGGAGCAGCCAGAACACACACTGCCTCTTCAGCACCAAAAGCAGAATCTGTGCAGTGGACTCAGTTGCCTTAGGCTCTAAAATAGAGGCAGGCGAACCAAACCCCCAACACTTCCCAACGGCCTGTAACTAACACAGTCCCTCAGATGCAGGGGTCTTTCCACCGGGGAACGACGCCCCCTGCCACCTCTGAGGGGCGCCTCAGAGGTGACTCTGGGAGGTCTGATGTCCTAAGTCTGGCGCCACTCGGGTGCCCGGGCCCGCTCCTCCACCAGGAACAGCCTCGGCGACGCCGCGGTGGGGTACCGTGAGGGGGTTCCAGGTAGGGGGTCGCGCAATTGCCCTGGAGAACACTAGGAGGGGGTGCGCGGAAGCGGGGACGTGCGCCGAGACCGGAGCCTGCAGTGAGGCGCGGCGGGGCACGCGCAGGGGCGCACGGGCGTGAAGGGAGGGGCGGGGAGGGGCGGGGAGGCGGCGCCGAGGCCCGCAGCCAGCCCTCTGGGACACGCGTCTTCCCCACGGTCTTACGGGCCCTAGCGAGGCCTCTGCTCTCACCTCCCGGCCGGGAAGGACGACCTCGTGCTTTCAGGCAGAAGCCGGAGGTAGGGCCCGGCTGGAAGCGGCTTTAGGTCCTCGCCACGGGGTGGAGGGCGGGTCGCGAAGCGGGAAAGGTTGCCACGGCGACGAGCGCCGCGGCCTCAGGCTTCCGTGAGGAGGCGCCAGGAAGGCGGAAGCGAGGGGCGGAAACAACCCTGGCGGTTTCCAAGTGCTCGGCAGCACCGTCCAGACAGACGTAACGCTTTTTACTCTCGTGGTGTTTTCTCCTATATTATTTCATTTAGTCTTTCAATAACCCAGTAAGACTATTCCAGTATTACAGAAAATAAATCCAAAGGTTGACTTGTCTAAGGGAGGGTCCTGTCCTTTCGACTGCAAAGCACAATTCTCCCTTAATAACAACATCCACTACAGGAGGGAGTTCAAGTCCAAGTTCCCACGTACTTATGAACCGTTTTGACACTGCCACCCCCTGCTTTCACAGAAAACATAATGTCCTTTTGAAAGATAAGAGCTTGTTCACGCAAATTTTAGCACCAATATATACTTATATTTCAGATAATCCTAGTACTGTTACCAAACAAAGCAGGGTTCTTTTCTGCCCGATACACTTAAATGGCCAATTCCTAAGACACCAGAGTTTCAAAAACAGAAAGTTTTATTGCTAGTGCCTAGCAAGGAGCTCAGATGGCCTACTGGCCTAAAGTCTATCTCCCTGAACTGCGGTAATTCTGATAGTTTTATAACAGCCAAAAACAGGCAGCTTTATGCTGAGTAATTAGGGTGGGGCTGGGTCAGATTCCCTCATTAATCAACATTAAGGGGCTGTCTAGTGATTATAAGACTTTAAAGTTGTAAAAACAGAATGGGGGTACAAAACTGGAGGTCACAATTTTTTTTTATAATCACAAGATAGAGGTTATATAGTTTTACAATCATTATCAGGGATCAAGGTATCTGGATTCTGGTTCAGCACATCGCAGAAATTTTGTGTTCACTTTTGGCTATTCCACAATATATTAGAAAGTAAAAACGCATCTGTATAATGATGCAGTAATCATGATCACTTTTTAATTCTTACCCTTGCTTACAGTACAAATGAAAAATAAGTTTGTGGCTAAATGAGCTGAAAGGCTACAACCCCCACATATTGACTTCCTTTTCTACCCACTTTCCCTAGGGATTCCTGGAAAATGTAGAGGGAAGTGGGGGTTAGACAGGAGACAGATGCTTGCAAACCACTTGCTGATTAAACCCCATAAAACAAAAAACAGTTATATGACCAAAAAAGGATAATTTTAGTACTGGAGTCAGTACTGATGAGAGAGAACACTAGTTTACTCAGTCTGTACCAGACCAGAAAAAGGAGCAAATATAAAACATTGATTATAAAAAATTGTCACATCAGGGTATATAGAGCAAGGACAGAGTTTTTTGTTTGCTTGGTATATTAGTCAGGGTTCTCTAGAGAAACAGAATCAACAAGGGATATCTGTCGATAGTAAAAAAATTTATCAGAGTCTCTCAGGCAGCCGTGGGGATGCATGAGTCCAGGTTCCGCAGGCAGGCTACAAACCGGCGCTCCGATGAAAGTCCAGTGAAGATTCTTGATGAGTTCTGGGAGATGTTGGCTATCCAAAGATGAACTGGGAAATTCTCTCTCAATGCTGAAATCACTTCCCCTTTTAAGGGATTCAACTGATTGTTTTTTAAGATTTATTTATTTATTTATTTCTCTCCCCTTCTCCCCTGTCTGTTCTCTCTGCTATTTGCTGTGTCTTCTTTGTCCGCTTCTGTTGTTGTCAGCGGCATGGGAATCTGTGTTTCTTTTTGTTGCATCATCTTGTTGTGTCAGCTCTCCCTGTGTTCGGCACCATTCCTGGGCAGGCTGCACTTTCTTTCGCGCTGGGCGGCTCTCCTTAAGGGGCGCACTCCTTGCGCGTGGTACTCCCCTAGGCGGGGGACACCCCTGCGTGGCACAGCACTCCTTGCGCGTATCAGCACTGCTTATGGGACAGCTCAACACGGGTCAAGGAGGCCCGGGGTTTGAACCACAGACCTCCCATGTGGTAGATGGACGCCTTAACCACTGGGCCAAGTCCACTTCCCCCTCAACTGATTGTTAAACTCACTCACTGCTGATGGCAATCTCCTTGATTGATGTAATTACAACCAGCTATCTATGATTTACCATGGCAGTAAAGTCAATGGTGACTAAAGTCCATAAATGCCCTTGTATTACAGTTAGCTCAGTGCTTGATTGACCAAACAACTGGGCATAATTACCTGGCTGAGTTGACACAAGAGCCTAACCATAACACTTTGTTTTTTGTTTGTTTGTTTTGATTTTAATGTTTAGGAGTACAGTGGAAAGAAGTTAGGAAAAACAAGGTCCCCATGGAGTGAGCATCTGCTACAGGCGTATGTCAGAGATACTGCAACTTTGATTCTAGACCACTGTAGTAAAGCAAGTCACATGAATGTTTTGGCTTCCTGGTGATATAAGTTATGTTTAGACTATATTGTAGTCTGTTAAGTGTACATTATATCTAAAAAACCCAATGTATATACCTTAATGAAAAGATACTTCATTGGTTAAAAAAAAAAGGTAACCATTATCATAAGCTTTTTACTTGTGGAGGGTCTTGCCTCAGTGTTGATGGCTGCTGCCTGGTAAGGGTGGTGGCTGCTGAAGTTTGCGGGGGTGGCTGTGGCAATTTCTCAAAACAAGAAAACAATGAAGTTTGCCACATCGATTCTTCCTTTCATGAACGATTTCTCTGTAGCATATGATGCTGTTTGAAAGCATTGTACCTGCAGTAGAACTTTCAAAATTGGAGTCACTCTTGTCAAACCCTGCTGCTGTTTTACCAGCTAAATCTATGTAATAAGCTAAATCCTTCATTGTTATTTCAATAATGTTCACAGCCTATTCACCAGGAGTAAATTTCATCTCAAGAAGGCACTTTCTTTGCTCATCTGTAAGAAGAAACTCTTCATCCCTTAAAGTTTGTCACAAGATTTCAGCAATTCAGTCTATCTTTGGATTCTACTTCCAAGTCTAGTTCTCTTGCTATATCCACCACATCTGCAGTTACTTGAACCCCTCAAAGTTATCCATGAGGGCTGGAATCAACTTCTTCCAAACTCCTGTTCAGGTTGATATTTTGACCACCTCCCATGAATCATGAATGTTCTTAATGGCATCTGAAGTGAATCCTTTCCAGAAGCTTTTCAATTGACTTCGTTCAGATCCACCAGAGTAATCACTCTATGGCAGTTTTACTTTATGAAATATATTTCTTAAATCATAAGACTTGAAAGTCAAAATGACTCCTTGATCCATGGGTGAAAGAATGAATGTTATATTAGCAGGCACAAAAACAACATAAATCTTGTACATGTCCATCAGAGCTCTTGGGTGGCTGGGTGCATTATCAATGAGCAGTCATACTTTGAAAGGGATCTTGGTTTCTGAGCAATAGGTCTCAACTGTGAGCTTAAAATATTCAGTAAACCATATTGTAAACATGCTGTCATCCAGGCTTTGTTGTTCCATTTATAGCGTTCAGGCAGAGTAGATAAGCATAATTCTTAAGGGTCCTTGGATTTTCAGCATGGTGAATGAGCATTGGCTCAACTTAATGTCACCAGCTTCATTACCCCTAACAACAGAGTCTGCCCATCTTTGAAACTTCAAAGCCAGGCACTGACTTCTCCTCTTTAGCTATGAAAGTCCTAGATGGCATCTTCTTCCAATAGAAGGCTGTTTCATTTACATTGAAAATCTACCTATATCTTCTGGATAACTTGCTGTAGCTTCTACATCAAAACTTGTTGCTTCACCTTGCACTTTTATATTAGGTAGATGGCTTCTATCCTTAAACTTTATGAACCAACCTCTGCTAGCTTCAGGCTTTTTTTCTGCAGCTCCCTCACCTCTTTCAGCATTCATAGAATTGAAGAGAGTTAGGACCTTGCTCTGGATCAGGCTTTGGCTTAAGCCTTAAACCTTAAGGGAATGTTGTGGCTGCTTTGATCTTCTATCAGACCAGTAAAACTTTCTCCTTATCAGCAATAAGGCTGTTTTGCTTTCTTGTCATTTGTTCCTTTGTATTCACAATCTGGCTAACTGGTGGAAGAGGCTAGGTTTTTGGCCTACCACGGCTCTTGACATGTCTTCCTCACTAAACTTAATCATTTCTAACTTTTGATTGAAAGTGTAGAGGCCATTGTAGGGTTAGTACAGTAATTGGCCTAATTTCAATATTGCTGTGTCTCAGGGAATAGGGAGACCCAGCAGAGAGGGAAACTGGAAAGGCTGGTCCCTGAGTCAGTCAGAACACATACAACATTGATTGATTAAGTTGGCCATCTTACATGGGTGTGGTTTGTGACACCCCAAAACAGTTACAAGAGTAACGTCAAAGGTCACTGATCACAGACCACATAATGATATAATAAAAATGAAAAAGTTTGAAATATTCCTAGAATTACCAAAATGTGACACGGAGACATGAAATGAGCATATGTTATTAGAAAAATGATGCTGATAGATTTGCTCAATGCGGGGTTGACACAAACCTTCAATTTGTAAAAAATGTACTATCTGTGAAACACAATAAAGTGAAAACTAAACTTTTTAAAAAACAAATAAATATTATTGATACACATTAATAAAGCATACAATTCATTCAAAGCATATAATCAGTGGTATTATGTGTAATCATTGGTTGTGCATTCATCACTTTTTGGCACTCCATTTGTTGAATACTTTCATTAAAGATTTCCAGTTGATATTGAATAAAGGCAACAAAAATTTAGGATATTTGTTTACAAAAAGTTTAATACCATCATGGGACATTTGGATGAATTTACAAAGTAGTCCTTCAAAGTTTCAAACATTTCTAAAATCTCATTGACAAAAGTGCTGCCATGCTGAAGTATTTTTTTATTCAAGATCAGCTGCATTAGAAAATTTTGTAGTTCAGGTAACCTAACTGATACATATAAAAGTAGTTATTTCAATTGGAATATCTCGGCTTGTTTGGACACAGTTATGAGTTGATTGTATGCAACTAATTCCAAGTACATTTCTGCCCCACAGATTACTTAAGTTATTAAGAACATTGTTTTTACCATCATGCTATGTTCCACCAAAATTTGTATTCTTACAATCACTACAAAAATATCTTCAGTATTAAATTATAAACTGAATTTACAATTGCATTCACAATAGCATCAGATATTTTGCTTGAAACAGAATGAACTCCAAAAGATTTTGTCTGAGTCTATCAACTGGATTGCAAAAAAAAAATTCAAACTATTTTGGTACTAACTGGTTTTCTACTTAAAGAATCTGACTTTACCTATAAATTCTTCTACTAATGAAGTGAATATGTTAATAACTATTATTTTATTTTTTATATGAAACTAAATTAGAAGAGCCATCATTTTAGCTAGATGAAAAGTCATACTTTACAGCATGCTAAGTAAAATCACCTTCTGCTACTGTATGTGTTACAGCTTCTTTGGGCACATTCTTCTCAAAACACCTTCTAATTTTGAAGTAGATGTTGATGCTTCTTCAGCAGATTCGTGTATTCTGGTTTTCATGATTACCCCCATGGTAACTGGTAAATTTCGATAAACACTTTGTCAAGTTACATGATTATTCTCACCTTTCCTGAGAACTGGAGACTCGGCACTCATTTTTTTTCCCTTTACATTTGTATTTTTCTTTTTTCTTTTTAGCTCATTGTTGCTGAAAGGATTTGTTGAAAATTCTTTAACATTACCAATTAAATGCCTGATTGTAGATTTCCCCATGCAATAGATGACAAAACCTGACTACTCCCCATAGGCTCTTTGACAGGACTGTTCCTGTACACACTTAACAAACACTTAAACTCTAATTTTCTACATTCCCCAAGAAGCCTGCTGACTTCATACCTCTTGCAGGCCATGACCTGAGCCATGGTCCAGCCAGCAGATAGACCAAGTGGCTGACAGGGCCAGCAGCACCAGCTATTTCTCCCAACACACCCTAATTGGAGCCAGCGGTCCCTTGGCACACATCTGTTCAGCACTTCCTTCCATAAGTAGGTACCCTACATGCTGTCCTGGAAAAGGTGGGGCAAGTTACTTTGCACCTGGAAAAGGTCAGGAAAAGAGAAAAGAATGAAAGTGAGAAAGCTGCTCAGTGCACAGGTATCTCACACTACTAGACCACATTGGGGCTAAACTTCACTTACAACGTGGAGATCTAACAAAGCCATTATGGTTCATTTTATTGCAGTTATTGATAGTAGTTTAAAAAAATATTTTTAAATGGGAAGATAATGCTAAATTGAATAGGATGCTGGGATGACATATAAACTGAGAAAGTCCCAAGTATATCAGGCCCGTTCCAGGTTACCTAAGACATGGCAATCCTACAAATAATTGATATAATGAACAAGAAAGAGTACATTCTGCAGATCTGCAGAAATTAAAATAATGGTAATCTGAAATTTTAGTTGAAATGGATAATTTCCTAGAACTAAAAACAATTTACCCAACTGATGAATGCATGAGTTAACTGTGGTATATATGTACAACGGCATATTATTTAGCTGTAAAAAGAAATGAATGAGACCACATGGGTGAAACTTGAAGACCTTATGTTGCATGTAATAAGTCACACACAAAAAACAAATATTGTATGATATCACTAATAGCATCTAATATAGTGAGCAAACTCATGGAGTTAATAGCTAGAATATTGGGTACCAGGAGATAGAATGAGGGTAGAGAATGGGGAGCTGAGGATTAATTTGTACAGAATTTTTCTTTTCTTTTTTTTCACCCCAGGTACTGGAGCCGGGGAATGAACCTGGGACCTCAGACGAGGAAGCCGACGCCCAACCAATGAGCTACACTGGCTCCCCGAGTCGGTTTTTTTCCCCATTTGTTTGTCTGTTTTTTGTTGTTGTTTTATTTTTAGGAGGTACCAGGGATCAAACCGAGGCTTCATACATGGGAAGCAGGTGCTCAGCCATTTCAGCTACATCCGATCCCCTGTGTAGAATTTTTGATAATGTTGATTGTAAATGTTTGGAAGTGGATAGAGGTGATGGTAATATGTTGTCCTGAGTGTAATAAACAGTGCTGAAATGTGGGTGTGATTGTGGTTGAAAGGGGAAGTTTTGGACCATGTACGTCATTAGAAGGAAAGCTAGAGTATGAAACATGGGACTGTATAACATAGTGAACCCTGTAGTGGATGATGAATGTGGTTAATTGTACAAATATAAGAATGTTCTTCCATGAACTAGAACAAATGTACGTTACTATTACAAGGTGTTAATAATAGGGAGGTATATGGGGAGAAACACAACTAATGCAAACTCTGGACTATAGTGAATAGTAATATTAATATTCTCTTTCATCATTTATAACAAAGTGTGTTAGTCAGCCAAAGGGGTGCTGATGCAAACTACCTGAAATAGGTCAGTTTTTATAAAGGGTATTTATGAGGTAGGAGCTTAAAGATACCAGGCCATAAAGCATAAGTTGCTTCCCTCGCCAAAAGTCTATTTTCACGTGTTAGAGCAAGATGGCTGCTGACATCTGCGAGGGTTCAGGCTTCCTGCACTCCTCCCTTCCTGGGGCTTGCTTCTCTTTCCTCTGTGTGCTTACTTCCTGGGGCTCCAGCTTAAGGCTTCAACATCAAACTCCAACATCAAAACTCCAACATCAAAAACAGAGGGCTTGTGTAACAAACATAATCCAATATCTATTTTTGGAATTCATAATCATATCATGCATAATCATGCTATACAAAGGTTCCACACTTAATGCTAAGAGTCAGTAATGGGGGCCTATAAGATTATGGGGTTTATCTTTTTGAAGCAATGAAAATGTTTTAAAATTGATTGTAGTGATGAAAGTACGACTCTGTGATTATACTGGGAGCCATTGATTGTACACTTTGGATGGATTGTAGAGTGTGAATAAAACTGCTTTAAAACAAGCAAAAAACAATTCACTAAAACTGATACAAGTAGAAATAGGAAATATGAGGAATCTGTAGTTTAAAATGTTCTCGCAAAGTAAATTCCAAGCCCAAATGACTTCATTAATGAATTTTACCCAAATATGTGAAGAAGAAATAATGCCAATCTCAAAAATTCTTCCAGAGAATAAAAAAAGAGAAAATATTCCCATTACCAATTTATTAGGCCAGGATAACTTTAATAACAAAACCTAACAAAAACATTACAAAAAAAGAAAAATTGCAAGATAATCTCAGTTATGAACAGATGGGAAAAAATCTAAACAAAATATTAGCAAAAATAATCAGCAATATATACACCGTGATGAAGTAGGATTTCTTCCAGGCATGTAAGATTAACTTAACATATTGGAAAACCATTTATTATAATCTACTGCATTAAGAGAACAAGGGAGAAAAATCATATGATTATCTCAATGGATGCAGAATAAGTGTTTGATGAAATCAAATATCCTTTTTTTTTCTTTCAACAAATCTCTTAGCAAACTAGAAATAGAAGGGAACGTCCTTAATCTAGAAGTTAATCGTAGAAAATCCACAGCAAACATCATATTTAATAGGAAAATAATAGGGAAGCAGATTTGGCCCAACGGATAGGGCGTCCGCCTACCACATGGGAGGTCCAAGGTTCAAAACCAGGGCCTCCTTGACCCGTGTGGAGCTGGCCCACGCGCAGTGCTGATGCGCGCAAGGAGTGCCCTGCCACGCAGGGGTGTCCCCCACGTAGGGGAGCCCCACGTGCAAGGAGTGCGCCCCATAAGGAGAGTCACCCAGTGCGAAACAAAGTGCAGCCTGCCCAGGAATGGCGCCGCACACACGGAGAGCTGATGCAGCAAGATGACGCAACAAAATGAGACAGATTCTGGGTGCCGCTGACAAGTATACAAGCGGATACAGAAGAACACGCAGCAAATGGACACAGAGCAGACAACTGAGGGGCGGGGCAGGGAAGGGGAGAGAAATAAATGAAAAAAATAAATCTTAAAAAAAAATCAAAGCTTTCTTCTGGAGATGGGAAATAAGACAAGGATACCCACTGTCACCATTTCTATTCCGCACTGTCTTGGGGGTCTCAGGCAGAGCACTAAGGCAAAGAAAAGAAAGCTAAAAATTGGAAGAAAGACATTTTTATAAGATATGGTTGTATTTTTAGAAAACCCAAAATAACCTATAGATAATCTAAAAATGAGCATTAATAAGTGCATTAGCAAGGTCAATATGCAAAATGCAATCGTGTTTCCACATAGCAACAGAGTTTGAAAATAATTTATTAAAATTTAAACACCTAAGAAGACATAACAAAATATAGGCATCTTTTAAGCAAAAAATTAAAAATATTATTGAGTGAAATTAAAGAACTAAATAAATGGAATGATATATCACTATGTTCATTAATTTGAAGGGCTGATACTGTAAAGATGACAATTCTCCACAAAGTAATCTTTTGACTTAATGCAGTCCCAATAAAAATTTTAAAGCTTTTTGTGGAAATGGAAAAACTGACACTAATATTTATGTGGAAGTGCAATGCATTTAAGAACAGCCATGACAAGCTTGTAGGAGAAGACTGAAGTAGGAGCTCTTGCTTTATTAGCTATCAAGGTTTATTTAAAAGCTGCAGTGATGAAGATACTAGGTATTGATGTAAGTATAAAGAAACTGGATCAATGGAACAGAATAGAGGTGACAGAAATAGATTCACACATGTAAGACACTTGATGTATGCCACAAATAGCACTGCTGAACAATAGAAGAAAGATGGCCATTTCACTAAATGATGCTTGTTAATTAAATATCCATACAGAAAAAGTAAAGGAAAATCGGACCCCTACCTCATACCATATACAAAATATAGGCTACATCTTAAAGACATTGGGGTTGGGAAAGATTTTTAAAATAGACCCCTGTAAGCACTAACAACAAAGGAGAAAATTTTAGATTTGACTTATTAAAACTCAAAACTTCTATTCATTAAAAGACTAAAAAGGTGAGCAAGTGTGTCATCTTGGGATGATAGCTGTGCAGTGAGAGGGTAACTAATTAATCCCAATTTGAGTAGTAACACTGAGGATAGCTCCAATGTTTTTGGAAAGTAGAACTGTCAGAGAATCTCGATTTGTTTGACAATATTGAGAGGGCTTACAACTTCACCAGAGAAATTGGGGATTCATTTCGGTATCTAGAAAACAAAGTAAATAAAAATGAAATGTAGGATTCCAGGAGCAAAAGTACACAGTAGGTTACCAGAAAGGAAACATAAATAAATACTACTTCCTCGCTCATCTGTGAACAATATTTACAAAATCATAATTTGGTAAAGACGATCATTAATACTGTCGTAGTAGTATATTTAGAGGAGGAGGTAGGGAAATAACTTCCCATCTTCCTAGGTAGTAGGATGGTGTTCTTTGCGCTCTTGTCCACAAGAGGGCGCCAGGTGAATGAGGTTTTTAACTGGCCTGCTCTTCGCTGGCCTTAACTACCACCTGCAGACGACGGCCTACTTACCGTTTTGGTGGGGTTGACAAATTGACGTTAATACAAAAATAAGCGTCTTTAAATCCAGGGCGCTCTACAAGGGATACTCAGAGGAATAAGACATGATTCAAAACACTCACAACCTGAATGATACCTGCTGAGGGCCCAGGGAGCCCCACAGAAAATGAGTTGGGCCTGTTCCTGCAGGGACGGGGGAGCCGTGGTGGGGAGGGAGCGGGGCGGGCGTGAGGGGCGGGCTCGGCCGTAACTGCAGCGAGGCTTTTGGACTTGGCTGTGGAGATGGGAGAGTCTGCAAATCAGTTATGGGGCACTGAGGGCCCTGGACGGCTGTGAGAGGGTAGGAAATAGTATGCAAGAAGACTGCGGAGCCGCAGGGAAAAGGCGAAGGTCCCTTAGCGAAACTCTGCTACCAACACTGGGCTAATTCCAAGGTCTCCTCTCTTCTTTTAGCGGCCCAGCATCTCTTACAAATCCATCTAGCACCTTCTGTTCGCCCTTCGTGCGCCTTGCATCCTGTTTCATCGCGGTCCGGTGGCCTTCACCCTCCCCAGGTGGACCTTTACACCCCTCCCATGGCTTTCCCCCCTTCCCCCTGGGATTCTCCACCCCACCCCACTCCCTTCTCAAGGCTATACTTTACCTTCCCCTCACAGGGGCCATTTTCTCATGTAGGGCACTTTCCTCTTAGAGACACATTTTCTTTCAGGCCTTACCCCGTTCTCTGAGGGCTTGCTCTCAAATACCAAGCCCAGGCTGCCTTCCTACCAGCACCTCAGAGCCTCTAGCCAGCTCCCCTCCCTGGTCTTAGCCTGTTTCCTCTCTTGAGCTTCCCTGGTGTCTAGGCCTCTTGCGGGCTCCCACCCACTTCTCTTCCAACACCGGGATTGCCACCCTGTTGTGCTTGCTTCTCCCTTGGTCTGTCCTCTGACTCCAGGTCAGCTCGCCTCTCTTGGGGCCTGGCAGTGGACTGACCCTCAGGGCCTGTGGGCCCTGGCAAGAACTGCTAACCCTGATTTCACAGCCTCCCTTTCCTTTTGTAGCCTCATCTGCTCTGCCCTTGGCATTTGCACCTATTCCCATAAGGATTTTCAGAGCAAGGACTTGGCTGGTGGACTCTAAACTTGGCAAATGGAGGCGTGCCCTCTGTTTCAGACGTTCAGCCTAGTTGTTAACAATGGAACTTGTCGACTGCACCGCGTAACGGGGTAATGGAAACCACACCACGCCACAGTCCTAAAGCACAGACTCTCCTGCTGCTGCCCTTCTGGGTCTGAGGACCTGGGGCAAGTGACCTTCCCTCTCAGGGCCTCAGTTTCTTCATCTGTAAAATGTGGCATGCTAGCAATTACCTCACAGGGGTTTCCTGAGAAATGAGGAAGGTAATGCACATGAAGGGCTAGCAAAGCTCCAGATAGTCAGGAAACCCTAAAACATTTTGCTATTATGATGATGACCATGATTCGTATTATTCATAATAGTCTCATCTGAGGAACTTAAGCAGAATTGCAAAGGGGGGGGTGGTGGATGATCTCCAAGAGGCTCCTTCAAGCTCTTTTCTCGAAGTTGATCAAATGTTACTTGCCATCTATGCTGGTCATTTTTTAGAACTCAATCCTTATAGCTACTCCAAAGAAGATAAGGGAGATTACCCCACAGGCTGTTCCACGAATCTGCTCTGGTTACATTTCAGTCGGCCCTCAGCCCCACACACCCTCTGTGCCTGCTTTGTATTTGAGGCTGGAAGTCTCCCTGGGACTGGTCTCTGTTTGGTCAGCCAGTGGGAGGCACTGGTGGAAGGCAGCTGAAGCCAGCTGCTTAGGCTCTGATCACCGGCCACTCCCAAGCCAGCTGCAGCCCGAGGTGCCTCTGGCACCACAGCAGTGGGGCAGTAGCAGGTTCTTTGCTTCTAGCTAACCCTCATCTTTTTTACCTCTCTGGCATCCCACACTCCCAGGCCTTCCAGCATCCTGCTGAACAATTCTTTGCGCTAAATTCATCGCAGCTTTTCCAATGGATATTGTGGTCTCACCACCTGGGAGGCCAGTCCCGGCCAGTCAGGGCATACAGGCCAAACGCCAAAAGTTACCACCATCTCTGCTCACATCCAGGTTTCTAGGTGTTAATAGAAGCGAAAGGATGCCGTGCTGGTAGCCAGGACATTCCACCTGGTGTACACAAACATATTTACTTCTGTTGCGGAACAAAATCTGCAGATTGAGACGGGGCACCCTTTCTGGGTCTGAGGGAAGGGCTGAACCGTCCCTGGTGTGGTAAACTCATCAGGTTGCCTGCTGCCCCGTAGGCATATGTTTCCTGGCTTTTTGCTGCCTTCCTGCTCTAGATCAATAGCAGCCTGGAAGGAACAAACTCCTTCGTTTATTACATGTGCAGCCGGGCATGACAGGACTTAAAATGGAGCTATAGTCATCTCAGCTTGGGCAGAAGGACTGGTGCTGCATGCCCAAGTGACGTTCAGGATGACCTTACAAGGTTTCCAAAAACTGGTTTGGGGACCCTACTGACACTCCTACCTCTGGCCTGAAAAAAGAGGTTTAAAAGGCTAAACAACAACAACAACAAAAAGCTGGAGATGAGAAAGGGATTTTGGAGAGCCTGTTGGGCTGCGGGAAGGGGGGTGGTGGTTCCTGGCTTGTGCTGTGCCAGGAGGAAGGAGAGGCGGCTGCATTGGGGACCTGCATTCCCACAGGTTGCAGGGGCAGAGGGGATGTGGGAGGGTTCCCCAAGGACCAGGCTTAGGCTGCTCAAGTGAGAAAGCTGACTATCAAGTCATTTGTTATTCTGTCCAAGAAGGCTCTGCCTGAGCAAACAACCGCTGCCAAGTACTGAGCCAGCCGAGGCTCCATCAGATACATAAGGCTGAGGAAGGTGTCTCGAAGGACCAGCTGGAAAGAGGTGGCTGGAGACTAGGGGGTCTCTTAAAAAAAAAATCTCAGGGTGGAAAGAATTTGCTGTACAGAAAGGGCCCAGACTAGATCACTGAAAAATTCCAAGTGGTGTGGGATGTTTCCTGCTCCACCCTCAGAGCTCCACCCTGGGTGAGGTAAAAAAACCACAGGGTGGAGCTAAAGCAATGAAAGTGCTTACAAGGGAAAAGAAGGGCAATGTATTAGGACTTTTCTCTCAGTGGGTGATTGGTCTGCTGTGGACTCCAGCACAGCAGGGAAAGGGAGCCCAGCCCCTATGTGAAACTTGGTTATTACACTTTAATTACTGTACTTATCGTGGCTAAAGGACCTTCTGTTACTCATAAGTCACCAGAAAAATTTTAGTTGCTGCCAGAGATTTTATTCACAGGACAGAGAAGAATTAGCCACCCTGTAGAAGAAATGAATGACATTTTCTGATCCTACCTCCAGGAAGTCCATTTGCTCCATGTGAAAATGATGTGAGCAAATTCTTTGGCAGAGTTAAGAATTCAGTGGGGTTGTTCATTTGAGGCTATTCAGAAAGCAGCGGGCTGTGGGCTCTGTATTGGTGCAGGAGCTCGAGCCCATCCTGAGGCGCAGAGGACTTCTGCTTCTACCCTAAAAGCTGTAGATCTGCCTGCCGTGAGGTCCCTTAACAGCTGCCCTCAGGTCAAGGCTGGAGGGCTTGGCTAATCTGCACTGGGGTTTGCCCAATGGAGGGAGGGCACAGGACAATGAAGAACATCAGAAGGCAAGTGGCGATGTGCTGGACCCTAGATAGCATCTCAGCCGGATGAGGAGGAAGCGAAACTGACCCGACAGACCATGCCCTGTGCGTGGAAGTCTTGGAGCTGGGATTCTGGAATGTGTGGGCAGGAACCATAGGAGATGGTGGTGTCAGAACAGGAGGCTTCCAATCAAGCATTTGAAAGTGGCACATTTACTTGTGAAAATAAGATCTAGGGATAGGCTGTAGGATCAAGGGGAGTTGAAGTGTTGCTGAGAGAATGGCTGCCACGGAGTGTGGGAAACTCATTGCGTGATATGGAAATGACAGGAGCGACCAGTCATGTGGGTGCTTAAGCCGGCCCTGAATGAGTAGAATGGGATGTGAATGGGATGTGTAGAATGGGATGTGAGTAGAAGTCAGCCACAAGGAGACACCTGGGAAGCCTTCAGGGCGTGGACTTTGAGGCTCGGCTTCAAAGGAGGAGAAATGGATTAGAAATGGTTTCGGATGGTTGGGATGACTGGAATACTGCAGAATAATATCCTTTTATTAAACCCTCGTCCTCTCACCACCACACACACATGCGTGTAGACTGAGCTGACCAGCCTGGACCAGTCCAGTGCAGACTGACCCGCCATTCTTACTCCCCACTTCATCACTGATGCTCCCCCAGGGCCTTTGGGGTGGATTGTTCTGCACAGTGAGCTTGGGGAAGGCCTGATCTAATTAGGGGCTTTCTCCTCAGCAACACCCCACCCCATGCTTCATCTGGAGTTGAGAATTAGTTACCCAGCACAGGGGCTGGCAAGGTGCCATAGCAGTGCTCTCCAGTGGCACTTTGTGGCTGATGGGGTTGAGTGGGGCCGGGGTGAATGGCCCTAACCTGCCATTTCTCTGCGGGAATCCCTGTCCTCCTGCAAGGATTTACAAGCTTCAATTCACAAATACTCACTGAGTGCTCATGGTGGGTGAGGTTCTTTGCTGGATGATTCAAGGGACCAGTAGCCCTGGCTTCAAGAAAACCTACTGATGAGCTGAAGAAAGGAGACTTGTGTATGAGTCATTTGGTCACGGCAAAATAAAGTGTGAACCACCACTTTATGTATAAGGGGCCAGCAGGGCATGGAAAGGTGGAAGACTTCCTGGGAAAGGGAGCTTCATGCTAGGTTGGGAAGGATTCTTGCAAGAAGGGAGATTTCGAAACTGAGCTTGGCATACAACGCAGTGGTTGTTAATAGGCCTTTGGTGTTTGAGCCCCCAGCCATAGAAGGGCAGTGTCCTGTTTCTTCTCTATATCACATGCACATGTGGAAAGCAAACTGGAACAAATACATCTGAATGGTTCTTTGTCCCCGGGGAGGGGAATTTCAAAATGTTAAAGTCATGCTTCTCTTGGCAACTGAAACAAACAGCATTCTGGTTTGCTATATTGTTCCATGCTTAGATGAAATATCAGAAGTGATAATAATGCATCTGTGGGAACATCTTGCATTACCTATTTTACATTTTCCCTATTTTGAATCCCTAAGTGCTATTGACACATCAGTGTGAGGCATTACACCTGGCAGCAGTAGGCATGCCCTGAGAGTTCCCACTCTCCTCCAGGTGACTTAATTTTCCTCGCCAGCACCCATGGCCTGGCACAGTCCTCCGATTTACAGTCTCATTCTTCATCCCCAGCCTTCCATCAGTGGTGGGCTCAGCAAAGCTGTAGGAGCCCATGTGTTTTCCTGGAAGAAGAGAAGGGGGCTGGGACACAGTCCCAGGAATTTCACAACACAGGGAGGGAACAGAAAGGGGGGACAAAAGAGAGGTGAAGGAGTAGCAGAGAAGTAGAGGAAGAGGAGGGGTGGATCTGCACTGTCAGAAGCTGCCTGGCACTGCCAAGCAGGATGAGACCTGAAGGGCGACGGCTGAAACTGAGAAAACCTCTCAGCAAGTGTGGGTGTAGGGCAGAAAAGCCAGATTGCAATCAGGCAGGTGTGAGGAATTGGAGGGAGCAAGTGTAGACAGTTCTTTCAAGTTTGGCTGAGAAAGGGCTGGGAAAGATGGGGCGATAACTGCAGGGAGGGTGTGTTCACGATGGGCGAGATGTGAGCATGACGAAAAGCCCCTTTTTGTTTGAATGTTCTTTGGTTGTAGCAGATTAAAGTCAACGTGTTGTCTCATCAGCCTGGAGGTAGGGACTCGTACATGGTTCCACCCCTGGCAAGACCGTCGATGGCACCTGACCTACAGCCAGGGGTTCTCAGTGTTCCAAGAAAGTCTGCACCTGGGAAGTGTCTCAGTTTTCTAGAGTTGCCATAATAACAAAGTATCATACCCTGGGTGACTTAACAGAAATCTTACTGTCTTACAGTTCTGGAAGCTGGACATCCAAAATCCAGATGTCGGCAGGGCCACCCTGCTTGTGAAGTGTGGAGGGAAGAATCTAATCTCTGCCTCTCTCTTGGCTTCGGGCTGTGGCTTCCTGCAGTCCATGGTGTTCTCTGCCTCAGCCACTGCATGCTGGTTTCCCCTCTGTCCAATTCTCCCCTTGTATAAAGACACCAGTCATATTGGGTTAGGGCCCACCGTAATCCAGTTTGATTTCATCTTAACCATAACATCTTCAAAGACGTTCAGGAGAATGGGGGTTGGGACTTGAGCATATCTTTTAGAAGGACACAATTCAACCCATGTAGGGTGAAATAAAGTCTAGATTAGTGAGGACTACAGGCTGACTGCAGTCAAACAAACAATTTTGAGAAAGGAGCAAATAACCTAGAAATATCTTCATGCACATGCAGGTTGTTTTTAAAAATCTACAAACGCCTGAAAGTTAATTATACTGGATTTTAAAACAAATATCAAAAACTCCTGGAGCTCTAAGAGACTTGCAGAGAACCCAAGGGTTCTGTGGGCATCTTGGGAGTGGGGGTGGGGTGTAGGGGTGATAATCCCAGTTTTAGAAGAGATGCCAGCTGTAGTCAGAGCGCATCTGATAACCAGGGACTCCTACAGCAAAGCTCCTGGGAGAAGAGTGTGGAAGATGGCATTTAGTGGTTACAAGAAAATGAGGTTAATGGAAGAAGTGGGGATATTTTATACAATGCAAGCTACCAAGGAAGGATTTTAAGATGATCAGTGTCTTGGTAAAAATGTGATCAAATGACGCCATGTCTCAAAAAAAACTAGAATGAAAATTGTATTAATTAATTAAAATTAAAATCAAATAGAATTAACTTTTGAACCAATACAAAGCACATAAGTTTTTTTCCAAAGGGAACCAAACTTTGGCTTTTAGCCAAGGTGGAGCAAGAAAGACCATATTTGTATTTATCCTCATGCCTCAACCACAAAAGGAAAACAGACAAAATATATGAAACAGTAGTTTTCAAAACACTGGAAATCAGGCAAAAAAGGAGCATGATTTCTGAGATAAGGAAACAAATTATTTCCCCAGCTTATTGCCTTGGGAGTTTTCTGTACACAGTAAAGGAAAGGATCCCAAACAAAGCAGGACCCAATTACATGCTGCCTACAAGAAACCTACTTTAAATATGAAGACACGAGTAGTTAAAAGTAAAGGACAGGAAAAGATAAACCATGCTAACGCTAACCCAAAGAAAGTTGAAGTGGCTATATTAATATCAGACAAAGCAGATTTCAGAGCAAATAATGTTCCAGAGATTAAGAAGGTTTTTCATAATTGTGAAGGAATCAGTTCACTAAGAGGACCTAACAATACTAAAAGTTTATGAACCTGGTAACAGAGCTTCAAAATACATATAGCAAAAACTGAAAGAACTGCAAGAAGAAATAGACAAATCCACAAGTATAGTCGTTCAATATTGATGGAATAAGCAAACAAAAAAATCAGCAAAGATGTAGTAGACTTCACCAATATTATATTGACCAGTTTGACCTAACATTTATAGAACAGTCCACTTAACAACAGCAGAATACACATCCTTCTCTAGTGCACATGGAATATTTACCAAGGTAGACCATGTTCCATAAAACGAACCTCACAATAAATCAAAAAGGATTCAAGTCATATAATATATGTTCTAATTTGGGATTATAAGTGAATAACAAAAACAACTCTAGAAAATCCCCAAATATTTGGAAATTAACAATTCTAAATTCATAGGTCAAAGAAGAAATCAAAAGGGCAATTTTAAAGTATTTTGAGCTGAATGAAAATGAAAATACAACATATGAAATTTGTGGGATGCTGCTAAGGCAATATTTAGGGGAAAATTTATAGAACTTAAACCCCTCAGCTTCCACCTTAAGAAATTAGAAAAAGAGCAAACTAAACCTAAAGTAAGCAGAAGAATGGAAATAATAAAGATCAAAACAGATGTCAATGAAATTAAAAAGCAGAAGGAGAATAGAGAAAAATCAAAACAGTTTCTTTGAGATTGAAAAATTGATAAACTCCTAGCCAAACTGATAAGTGCAATAAAAAAGAGAGAGAAGACACTAATTACCAATGAGAGAAGTGATATTACTGCAAATTCTGCAGGTATTATAAGGATAACAAGATATTATTAACAACTCTGCCAATAAATTAACTAAACTTCTTATCTTTTCATTAGTCTTTTTTTCTGCTATGTCCAATCTATCATTAATCCCATCCAGTGTATTTTTCATTTTAGACATTTACTTTCCATCTTTAGAAATATAATTTGGATCTTTTTTATGTCTTCCATGTCTCTGCTTAACCTTTTGAACATATAGAATCACACTTATAATAACTATTTTAATATCATTGGCAGCTAATTTTAATATCTGTGTCAGTTCTAGTTTCATTAAAAATGATAGATTTTTCTTTTATATTTTATATTTTCCTGCTTCTTTGCATGCCTAGTAATTCTTTTTTTTCTTTTTGAACCAGGCAGATGGTATTCATGCAGGATTACCATTTCCACTGGGACAAAGAAGTTCAGGACTATGCTGACTTTTTTTAAGTAAATACTATTCAGTTTTCATTTATTTAATTATTAAATTAAAACACCGTGGGCTTTGCTAAAAGTCTTAGGTTTGAGAGCAATGAACAAAATCCACAAATAAGACAAAAAATAGCAATAATAACAGTTATCTAAGGGAATTGTGAGTTTTGCATAGAAACTGAACAGGCTCAGTGCAGTGGGAACTTCTAAAGGGGCGACTATAGATACAGCCCCTTTGAGGGCCACCCTGCTTGCACGCACATTAAGGAGACTCCAGCATGGATCTACCGTCGTTACAAAGTTAAGCCTCCTGAATATTGATCTTAAGACGTGAAGCACTGCCTCTTTGACAGAAGTAGTGAGCTAGTGAACTGACTTGTTTTTTTGGTTTTGCTTCTGAACCTGGGACCTCATATATGCAAGGCAGGCACTCAACCACTAGCTACACACACTCCATACGAAATGGCTATTGATGGAGATACCAGAGTCCCATGGTGATCAGCTGCTGTATGGGTCTGCCCTGGTGCAGCTGTGGAAGCTGCCGTGCGGCCTCCAAGGGAGCATCTGGATATTGTACAGCGAAGGCCTGTAGTTCAGCACACCCATTTGGGGCTGCCTTATGACTTAATGAATCCTGCAGAACTCCATTCTCACCCTGAACTGATTCTATTAGACTGTCAATCCTGCCTGAGACCTTCACCCAGTCCTGACTTAAAGTTACCTGACATGAGAGCTGTAGTTGCAAAGGACTTGGGCTGAAACCCTTCCAAACACATTCCTTAGACTGCCCAACCCCTGTGTCTCCATTGTATGCCTGGTAATTTTTGACTGGATGTCAGACTTTGCGAATTTTAACTTGTTGGGTGCTGGATATTTTTATATTCGTATATAAGTTATGGGATACAAACTTGGAAGCACTTTGATACTTTTGGGCCTTGATTTTAAGATTTTTTAGGTGACTCTAGAGCAGAGTTCAGTCTAAGGCTAATTATATCCTATTAATGAGGCAAGACCCTACTGATTATTTTACTCAGTGCCCTGTGAATTATGAATTTTTCCAGTCTAGTTGATGGGAACAGGGTCTAATCCTGGCTCTATGTAAGCACTGAGTACAGTTGCCTCTAATCTTTTCAGTAGGTTATGCTCCTACACTTGGGTCTTTCCCTTACAGGCGTGAGCTCTATTAGTTTCCTAGGGCTGCTGTAACATGTTACCACAAACTGGGTGGCAGTTATGGAGGTTAAAGATGAAAGCCGGGTGTCAGCCATGCTCCCAAAGGATTCTAGGGAAGAATCCTTCCTTGGCTCTTCCTAGCTTCTGGTGGCTCTGGGCAGTCCTTGGTGTTCCAGCTTATAGCTGCATCACTTTGATCTCTGCCTCTGTCATCACATGACCTTCTTCTCTGTGTCTCTCAGTCTTTGTGTATCCTCTCTTTTTCTCATAAGGATACCTGTCATTGGATTTAGGGCCTACCCTAGACGAGTATGACCTTATCTTGATTAATTATGTCTGCAATAGACTCAGTTCCCAAATAAGTTTACTTTATGAGGCTCTAGATGGATGTGAATTTTGGGTAGACACTACTGAACCCACTAGATTTGCTGAACAATCTTGTTCTGAATACTGTTAGATGATCATCTGCAAATCTCTATAGTTCTCTCTGTGCAGCTCTTCTCTTTCTGATATTTACTCTGTCCTATGAACTCTGCCTTTGCCCCTTTAGATCAAGGGTTCTTAACCTTTTTTGTTCCATGGACCCCTTTGCCAGTCAGGTGAAAACTACGGACCTCTTACTAAGTCTACACTGTACTGTGTATTATTTAATAAATATATCACATCCGCACCAACATGTCCTATAGCAGTTTGGCATTGTTTATGAATTCCAAAAATAGTTATTGGATTATGTTTGTAAACTGGTCTGTCAAAGGTATCACTTTTTTTCCTCACTTTTTATATTTTTGAAAAGATACTTCAATTACATAAATGTTACAGAGAATATATAGGGGATTCCCATATGCTCGCTCCCCACACCTCCCACATTTTCCCACATTAGCAACATCTTTCATCAGTTTGGTACATTCATTGCAATTGATAAACACATTCTGGAGCATTGCTCCTAAGCATGGATTATAGTTTACATTGTAGTTTACACTCTCTCCCATTCAACTCTGTAGGTTAGGGCCAGATATATGACAGCCTGTATCGTCATTGTAATGTCATTCAGGATGATTCCCAAGTCCCGAAAATGCTTCCTTATTACACCTGTTTTTCCCTCTCCCTAACCCCAGAACATCCATGGCTCACTGCCTCCACAACAATGGTATTAATATTTCTTCCATTGCTAGAATCACAATAAGTCTATAGTAGAATACTAGCAAGTTTATTTTAGTCCATAGCTTGTTTCTCAGTCCTGACAACTCTGGGATCATGAGGCCTAAACCATCATTAACTTAGGGGGGCTTTGATCCCCCTCTTGCTTGCAATTGTAGGCACTCTCAGTACATGAAGTTACTTATGGCTTTTCTAGCAGCTTGCCAAATTCCTAATTATTTAACTATCAGTTCCAACACTCTACTGCATGACTGCATGGACTGACTTAGGTGTAAAGTATCCTGTGGCTGTTTACAGCTAACCCTCAAGAAATATATATGTATATGTAAATGTACATATATAATCATTCATATACATATGAATGCATTATGTACTACATACACACACATACACACACACAGAAACAAACATAGAGAAAGAAAGCAGATATATAAAAATGTTGAGGAGTTGTTGTAGCTTAGTGGTTCAGCACCTGCTTCCCATGTATGGGGTTACGGGCTCAATCCCCAGTACCTCCTTAAAAAAAAAGTTAACAATTGATGAATCTAGATAAAGTGAATGTGGGTGTATATCATACTGTTCTTTCAATTTTCCTGAAAGTTTAATGTGCAAGAAGTGCAAACAATTTTAAATGTAAATACTTTGAAAGCAGAATATCTAGCACAAATTAAAAACTAGCCAAAATATAGAATTTATCATGTGACCCAGCAATTCCATGCCTAGATATATACTCAAAAGAATTGAATACAGGCACTCAAAGAAATACTGGTACATGAATGTTCACAGTTGCTTTATTCACAACAGCCAAACAGTGAAGCTCTAGAGAATGAGATTGTAAGCTCCATACTTTAAGATAATTATGCGTATTGTTTTCACTTAGAGATGAAGGATGAGATTGAGTATTTTGGCAGAGAAATATAAACTATAAAAGTATTGAATGGACACTTCCAGGAAGATGACATTGAGTAGGTAAGAAGGGCTCAATGCTCTCACAAAAATAATGGAGGAAGGACAAAAAGCTGTTGGGGATCTGCAGACCAGGTGAGTGCTGCACATCCTCCAGGAGGGACAGGGACAGAGAGATGAAGAAGCTGAAACAAAAATTTGAGTTACTAACCCCCGTATCCCAGAAAGGCACTTCTCCCCACCCTCACGACTAACAACTTAGATAAAACCTGTGGCTCGCAACAGCCAACTGAAAGGGAAACAAATGTCTTCTTCCCAGGGAAGAGGAGGAGTGTGGTGGAGAGCAGAGGGTGATTTCTTTTCTGTGAGTTTAGCCAGCAGAGCCCGCTTTGAATCTTGGTTCTGGCCAGACCAGAATCACCAGCAAGTGGAGGTTGAGACACCTCCATGGAAAGATTCACTGATGATTGCCATCTGCTGGCCAGCCGGGAAACTGCAAGAAGATAAAACGCTCTTTGGAGTGTTTTGTCCCAGACTCCTTGGATCAGATCTGTGTCCCATTAGTGGGTCGCTGGCCTATTTAGATAACTTAAGCTGGGCAATTTTAAAAACTCAGAATAAGTTGAACCAAAAATCAAAGAAGATCCGTGAAACAAAACCACTAGGTAAGAGAAAGATATTGACAGAGTAAATCCACCAACATATTCAGATGCCTAGACATCACCAGAAAATTACAAATCATACTAAGGAACAGGAAGAGGTGGCCCAGCCAAAGGAACAAACCAAGTGTCCTGACAAGATACAGAATTTAAGACAACTAATCAATGATAATCACACAAATCTCCTAAATCAATTCAAGGAGTTAAAGAAAAATATGACCAAAGAGGTAAAGGATATTAAGAAGACATTGGGTAAGCATAAAGAACAATTCGAAAGCCTGTACAGAACTGTAACAGAGCTTATGGGAATGAAAAGCACAATGGATGTGATTAACAATGCATTAGAATGTATGGTATTTGAATATATCTCAATAAAACTGCTTAGTAAACTTTTAAAAATTAAAAATGCAGTAGAGGCATATAACAGCAGATTAAAGTTCATGGAAGACCAAATTAGTGACTCGGAGGGCCAAGTGTCTGAACTAAAAAAGACAGAAAACAGAAAGAAAAGAATGAAAAAAATGGAATAGGGTCACAGGGAATTGAATGACAATGCAAAAGGCACAAACATACATGTTATTGGTGTCCCAAAAAGGGAAGAGAACAGGCACTGAAAGAGTGTTTGAGGAAACAATGACTGAAAACTTCCCAACCCTTATGAAAGACATAAATATCACTATTCAAGAAGGGCAGTGCACCCAAACAGAATAAATCTGAATAAATCTCTAACCAGAATGACACCTACTATTCTGAATGAAAAATACCAGAGATAAAGAGAGGATTCTGAAAGCAGCAAGAGAAAAGCAATACATCTCATACTAGGGACCCTCATAAGACTAAGTGCCAGTCTCTCATCAGAAACCATGGAGGTGAGAAGAAAATGGTGATATATTTAAGGTACTGAAAGAGAAAAATTTCCAGCCAAGAATTGTTTATCTGGCAGAACTTTCCTTCAAAAATGAGGGTGAGTTTAGACTTCACAGACAAAAAAAAAATCAAATGGACATTCTAGAACTGAAAGTAGAAAAATCAAACTTAGTAACTCAGTGGATAGGCTTTTTTTTTTTTTTGTAAAGATTTATTTTTTATTTATTTCTCTCCCTTTTCCACCCACCCCCTGGCTGTCTGCTCTCTGTGTCCATTCACTGTGTATTCTCCTGTGCCCACTTGCATTCTTGTCAGCAGCAGCGGGAATCTGTCTTTTTGTTGTGTCATCTTGCTGCATCAGCTGTGTGTGTGTGTGCAGCGCCACTCCTAGGCGGGCTGTGGTTTTTTCATGTGGGGCAGCTCTCCTTGCAAGGCGTGGGGCTCCCCTATATAGGAGACACCCCTGTGCGTGTGGGGCTCCCCTATGTAGGAGACACCCCTATGCGTGTGGGGTTCCCCTATGTAGGGGACACCCTTGCGTGGCATGGCACTCTTGCATGCATCAGCACTGTGCGTGGGCCAGCTCACTACATGGGCCAGGAGGCCCTGGGTTTGAACCCTGGACCGCCCATGTGGTAGGTGGACACTCTTATCAGTTGAGCTAAATCCACTTCTCAAAGGGTAGGTGTGGTCGCCCCTCGGGCTGAAGTGTGGTTTGCTGACCTGGCAGGGGGCGGCGGCCACGGTAGGCCTATTCCAAACCACTGCCCCTGTAATAGGGTGGTTGGTCGGGCCCACCACCACCCCTGAAGGAAGCTCGGCATGGGCGCAGAGTGCCCTCGGGTCTCCCCTTCTCGGCAGCCATGCTTCCGTGGCTGCCCCTCCTCCCAGATAGCGCCGCACGATGCCTTCTTTCTCCCTGCGCAGGCGCAGGGCGGAAAAATCCAGTCTGCCCTCTTCCCTCCCCCTGACAGCAGCAACAGCCAGGCGTGGGCGGGAAACTCAAGTCTGCCCTCTACCCCAGCAACAGCAGCCACCAATCCCTAAACCCTGCCCCTTCCCCCAGCAACAGCAACAGCCAATCCCTAACCACCACCCCTCCTCCGTCCAGTACCGCCCACTGACCTTTCTCCGGCAACCAATCAGAACAGGGCGTGGCTTCGACCAATCAGCCTTCCCCAGCCCCTATAAAACTGTTGCCTCTCCCTCAATAAAGTGGACTTGCGTGTTTACCTTGTCTCCGCGGTAGTTCTTCTGCCGTGCGCCCTCCAGTCCTGAGAGCCCCCGGCAAGGGCCTGGCCTCCCTTGTCCCCAGTCCGTCGCCTGCTTCTCTGGGCGACCCCATCAGCCGAACCGCGCAACCCCTGTGAGACCGACCCCTCGTCTGCTGCCAGACCGACCCCTCGTCCCAAGCGGGACCGATCCCTCGTCCCAAGCGGGACCGACCCCTCGTCCTGAGCTGGACCGACCCCTCGTCCGCAGCCAGACCCCACCTCTACCGACCGAGCAAGCCGCTGCAGGTAGGTTTTATAGCAGCTGAAGAGAGAATCAAAATACAAAGAAATGAATCAGAAGATAATATCCAGAATACGGTACTGAGAGATGAAAAGATGAAAAAACAAATAAACAACACCAAAAAAGAGAAAGTAAGAGACGAAGAAATTACAGAAAGGAGTCCCAGAAAGAGAAAAGGGAATAAATGGGACAAAATCAGGATTTGAAGAGTTAATGTTTTAGAATTTTCAAAAATTCATGAATGATATTAAGCCAGAAATTTATAGCTGATTTCTTAGAAAACAACAACAACAAAACAAAACCGAAAACAAATAAACCCCAAAACACAATAGAATCTG